>NC_057795.1:41608062-41930533 GCF_018294505.1 Triticum aestivum
AAATGTTAAAAATACAAATAATATATCAAAAAATTCAGAAAAATAAAACTAATTCAATTCAAAATTCCAAAAATACAAATAATATATCAAAAAATTCAGAAAAATAAAACTAATTCAATTCAAAATTCTAAAAATACAAATAATATATCAAAAAATTAAGAAAAATAAAACTAATTCAATTCAAAATAATATACCAGAGGCCGGTCGTCGGCTATGGTGGTACGGCCGGACTCTGCAGAGCGTCATGGACTACAGCACTCCAAATTTCATGTATCATTCGAAAATGGACACCAAACACATCACGGGTAATATAATTCACATGATCCATTCAACAAAGTTTGGTACAATAAATTATTACACATCATTTCTTCCCTTGTGTCCCTGCTTGCGTACGATTGTGCCGTATCCATGGAGCATCCTCATCATTTAACTTAATGCTTGGGTCGGTGTTCACTTTGAAGGGCGGAATTTCAGCAAACATATTATAATCTTCTGACATGTCTGTCTTGTCCTCCACTCCCACGATGTTTCTTTTCCCTGAAAGAACAATATGGCGCTTTGGATCATCGCATGATGTACTGATCGTTTTCTTATCTTTCCGTTTCCTCGGTTTGCTACTCATGTCCTTCACATAGAAAACCTGAGCGACATCTTTCGCTAGGACGAATGGTTCGTCAAGGTAACCAAGATTGTTGAAATCCACCATTGTCATTCCGTATTGCTGGTCCACCTTTACCCCACCTCCTGTTAGCTTGAACCATTTGCACCGGAACAAAGGGACCTTAAAGGAGGGTCCATAGTCAAGTTCCCATATCTCCTCTATGTAACCATAATATGTGACCTTTTGCCCATTCTCGGTTGCTGCATCAAAGCGGACACCACTGTTTTGGTTGGTGCTCTTTTTATCTTGGGCGATCGTGTAAAATGTATTCCCATTTATCTCGTACCCTTGGAAAGTCGTTATAGTCGAAGATGGTGTCTTGGCGGGAACACCAACTCGAAACTGACAAGACATTGGATCACATCGTTCTGTAACCGTGGTAGAACTTCTGGATTGATTACCTTCTGAGAGATTGCATTGAGGAATGCACATAGCTTCACAATGGCTACTCGAACATTTTCCGGCAGGAGCCCCCTCAAAGCAATCGGAAGCAATTGCGTCATAATCACGTGGCAGTCGTGAGACTTCAGGTTTTGGAACTTTTTCTCCGCCATGTTTATTATTCCCTTTATATTGGACGAGAATCCAGACGGGACCTTCATACTGCTCAGGCATTCAAAAAAGATGACCTTCTCTTCTTTGGTCAGAGCGTAGCTGGCACGACCTTGAAACCATTCCGGATGCCGGTCATCAGGGTCTTTCAAACGTTGCTGGTCCTGCCGTGCTTCCTTTGTATCATTTGTCTTCCCATACACGCCCAAGAAGCTTAGGAGGTTCACGCAAATATTCTTCGTAACGTGCATCACGTCGATTGCAGAGCGGACATCTAGGACTTTCCAATATTCTAGCTCCCAGAATATAGATTTCTTCTTCCACATGGCTGCGTGCCCGTCAGCTCCCTTCGGAACTGATTGTCCGCCAGGACCCTTTCCAAAGATGACTTTCAAATCCTTGACCATATCAAATACCTCAGCACCAGTGCGTTCCGCAGGCTTCGGCCGGTGATCTGCCTTGCCGTTGTAATGCTTGCCTTTCTTTCTTACTGGATGAATTTTCGGAAGAAATCGACGATGCCCAAGGTACACGTTCTTCTTACAATTTGGCAAATGTACACTTTCAGTCTCATGTAAGCAGTGCGTGCATGCATTGTATCCCTTATTTGACAGTCCCGAAAGGTTACTAAGAGCAGGCCAATCGTTGATGGTTACGAAAAGCAACGCTCGTAGGTCAAATTCCTCTTGTTTGTGCTCATCCCACACACGGACACCACCCCACAGCTGTAAAAGTTCATCAACTAATGGCCTTAGGTACACATCGATGTCGTTGCCGGGTTGCTTCGGACCTTGGATGAGCACTGGCATCATAATGAACTTCCGCTTCATGCACAACCAAGGAGGAAGGTTGTAGATGCATAGAGTCACGGGCCAGGTGCTATGGCTGGAGCTCTGCTCGCCAAAAGGATTCATGCCATCCGTACTTAGAGCAAATCTTATGTTCCTTGCGTCAGCTGCAAAATCTTTGAACCATCTGTCGATCTTTCTCCATTGCGTTCCATCTGCGGTGTGTCTCAACTCCCCGTCCGACTTACGGTCCTCTTTGTGCCATCGCAACAACTTGGCATGCTCTTTGTTCCTGAACAGACGTTTCAACCGTGGTATTATAGGAGCATACCACATCACCTTGGCGGGAACCCTCTTCCTGGGTTTCTGGCCCTCAACATCGTCACCAGGGTCATCGCCTCTGATCTTATAACGCAATGCAGTGCATACCGGGCATTCATTCAAATTCTCGTATTCACCGCGGTAGAGGATGCAGTCGTTGATGCATGCATGTATCTTCAGAACCTCTAAACCTAGAGGGCAGACAACCTTCTTTGCTTCGTACGTACTGGCGGGCAACTCGTTATCCTTTGGAAACATATTCTTCAACATTTTCAGCAAGTTTTCAAATGCCAAGTCAGCTACACCTGCCTCTGCCTTCCATTTCAGCAAATCCAGTGTGCAGCCCAGCTTTTTCAGACCATCATCGCATCCGGGGTACAGCGCCTTTCTGTGATCCTCTAACATGCGATCCAAATTCTCCCTCTCCTTTTCAGTTTCGCAGCGTCTCCGTGCATCAGCAATGGTCCGACCAAGATCATCAACGGGATCATCACGTGCCTCTTCTTCACCTTCCCCTTCACCTTCAGCATCCTCCATGAAAGTATCACCGAAATGAGCAAGATAGGTTTCATCGATGAAATCATCCCCTTCTTCATCTTCTTCCATTATAACCCCTCTTTCTCCATGCTTGGTCCAACAATTATAGCTTGGCATGAAACCGTGCCGAAGCAGATGGATGTGAACATCTCTTGAGGAAGAGTAACCCTTCTGATTCTTACAGATAACACATGGACAGATAACAAAACCCCCCTACTTGTTCGCATTAGCCACTACGAGGAAATCTTTCAAACCCGTAGTGAACTCGCCGGAGAGTCGGTTACCGTACATCCATTGCCGATTCATCTGCATTATTATAATATAAAATATATAATTAACCATCATGCATTTGTTAAACTAACTAGCTACAAACAATATAAATTAAACAATGAACTGCACACATGCATATTTTATCAATGACACATCAAAGGTTCATCAAGTTGCTAACCGCGATCGAGGAGTGTGGCTCCAACACTTCATGTCATGTTTGTTTCATGCTCTTGGGGCATTTCATCAAACACCTTATGTGCATAAGAGGAACCAAAAGCAAACCTACACCCACTTGTGAAGAGAATGGCTCCAAATGGCTAAGTGTTGGCTGCTAGATGGGTATATATAGGGGAGGGACTTTAGTTGCGGTTGGCCTGGCAAACCGTGACTAAAGGTGCCCGAAGGCCTTTAGTCGCGGTTGTCCTGGCCAACCGCGACTAAAGACCCTCACGTGCGCCAGCTGGCCACCGAGCGCCCTGGGCCCAGGCCTTTGGTCGCGGTTCACCTCCAGAACCGCGACTAAAGGTCCCATTAGTCGCGGTTCCTACAGCTTCGCGACTTATGGGGCTGGACGGAAGCCTGTTTTTCCACCAGTGCACGCTGCCATGCATGCATGGCTGCACTCAACTAGGGTACTGGGCACCTACACTCGAACCCTGGGTGACATGCCATCACGATCAGCGGCAAACGCCAGGCCCCATGCAGGCCGGGCCATGGCCTCAAAATTGTTCATTGACTGTAGCATGTATGCATTGTTTGGCACTGTAGTTTGTTGTTGGCCTGGGGTTTGCCCGGGGTGTTGCCCCATCCTGACGCCGCCACTGATCATAACCAATCGATCATGGCGGAGATCTTCTCGAAAAAATGCATGCACGCGCGTTATGAGATCCCTAGTGAAAGCCAACCGGCCGGATATAGTGTATATACTGATAGATTGATGCTGGCAGTAATCGATCCTCTCCCTTGTTGGATGATGGAATCGAGCCGTTTGGAGATATATTGCCTTTTCTAATTAGACTTGATATTTCATTTTAAGTTTCCAAGAATATAGGAATTTGTCAAATGAAAATTTAATTATACATTTTAAACATTGGAATTTTCGCCCTATCGTATCTAAAGTTTGACACAAATTTTATGTAACTCTTGGATTATGATTAAACTGCTTATAGCTGAGAATCTCTTGATTGCCCAAATGAAAAACTATAAATGATGGAAGAAATAAATATGAAAAATGTCAATAGTCTCTCTCCTTCTGCGACTGCTTGCTTGGACTTATGGTGATCCGACTCCCTTTCCTTTGTTCCCATATCCGTTGGTGCCCATTGAGCAGAATCAACGACAACATAGGACAGCGGACTCCGGATGGGTATCGCGCCGATGAGACTCTTGCTCTGCCGTTCTAACGCTTGATTTGCCCTTATATATCTTTATATGGTATAAGTCCAAGGATATACTGCCAATTGCTTTTCGAGAATAAGCAACCATAGTTTTGCCATCTTCGTTAATATTTTGGAAAAAGAAGTACAATTAACAAGAGGGGTCAGATCAGATCAAGTCGCCCAACCATCCACCTAGGATGTAGTCCTACATCTCGCTACCATCCACCTGTTGCTGCCATTGACACCGAGACATGAGGTTTCGAACCATGGCTCGGTCGAACCTATGGTCAGAGCCGTCCGATCTAGAGTAGCTCACATATGGATCCGGGTCATGTCAAGGTTCAAATTTCTCTTATGATGTACTGTCATCGTTAACACATCACTCTGTAGGGAAGCCTAGGCCTGGGCGGGCTTTAATTTTTTAGGACATGTTGGCCTGGCACACCTCCCTATTCTACTGTAGCGCAGTTGCCCAATCGCAAGGATACAAAAAAGAAATATTCTGTCCAGGCATGTTGGCACTATTCATCTTCCTTCACCATTTTAATTACAATTGTAGGAGGGCAGCAGACCAGATCTCCATTGTTCTTCTTGGGCTAAAGTAAAAACTGATAAGTTCCTAAATATTTCTGTCAAAATAAACTATATGTTTTGTTCTGTATCCTATACAAAGCTGATATTTTTTGAGTTTCTTATAGTTAGAATTACTAGTCAGGGATCTGTGGTATAGTTAGAATTACTAGTCAGAGATCTGTGGAGTTTTTCTTTTTACGAAGCACCGCAGGTTAATACATCACAGAATCTTTGCTTGAGCTCACCATCACGGAGTATAATTTTTCTTTATAAATGATTAGTTTTCGAATGGTTTTTTTTTATAATTTTAGTTTCTTGTAGTTAGAATTGCTCTTCAATTATCTGTAGAGAATTATTTGCAATAGACCATGGGTAGTATAAGACAGAATCCTTGCATGAGCTTTCGTTCTTTTCTACTATTTTTATTATGCTATTCCTTCTCCCCAAGCACATATAGAATCCCCTCGTTTTGACCAGGCATGCATGACACAACTGACCCGCATAGCGATGCACTAAATAAATGTGAATAGTAGACTGCATGGGAGACATCATTTTTCTTCCGAGGCCAGTGCACTATTTTATTCGGTATAATGGTAAAATCCGGTAGATTTATTAACGCAGGATGTCAGTTGATCCTTCCCGCCAAAGTCTACCACACCGGTCATGCACATATCTCGAAAAATGATGTCTTGTGATGTGTGACACCGAGTATAGGTTCGGTAGAATCATGGTCCTGCACAATATTATCGCATTGACACCTCCATTTCCTCCTATGTATCTGTCATTCCATGTATCTGCTTGATGCTACACTATGAGTCAATAAAAAACATCATTTATCGGAAAATATGTCATTGCAGCACCGCAGAAACTCGAACATCTTGCAACCAATTTACTTCCTCCTGCCCAGGTGAGGGCTCCTCGAATGTTATTTATGGCTGAAACTTTACAAGAATATCAAAGTTTGCTCATGTTTGATCCCCAAAGTTTCAGATTTTTTTTTGAATTTGCTGTTCATAGAGGGTATATTGGCACTAGGTGTTGAAAGTCCAGTCTCATACTAAATCTGTCTAGAGCTGAGAATGTAATCATGTACGTGAACTAAAACAAATAAAAAACTCTAAGAAAATGGACCTGGTTGTAGGCTTAGAAGAACAAGTGATACATGACAGACTGGAGGAATAGGCAGGACTAAAAGCTCGTTGCTCATGAGCTTAATGAGTGCTCGATAGTTCGACTCATTAAACTCGTGGCTCGCTTTCTGATGAACAGAGTCAATCATTGATTCAGCTCGTTAAGCTTAACGAGTTTAACCAACAAGCTAACTAGTTTTACGAGTAGTTCGTTAAGCTCATTAATAATAACACAACACATATTTTCATCTTACGTGACAAATTTTTTGAAGCACCTCAGGCTATTCATTCAATCTAGTCTACATTGGAGGCAACAAACTAGTGCATTTCCTTTTGTAGTCACCGTCTTCCTTCTTAAAAACCACATCTACACACTCATCATGTAGATCATAACACATTAGAATCTATTAACGAGCGCTTGCGAGTACTCACGAGCTTAACGAGCTTCAAACGAACCAAGCCAAGCAGTGTTTTCTTCTCGTTAATCTTAACGAGCCTAACGAGCCGAGCAGCTCGTTAATCCACCCCTACCCGGGACATGTGATGTTTTCGTGTTGTTTTCTTGTTGAAGGCGTTATTTGGATATGCCCGGACTTGTTTTTAGGGTGAAAACCAAGAATGGCCTCTGGTGTTGGATTAGGTGACGACGATGCTTGAGCATCGTTCCCTTCCCGAAGGCACTGCTTTTGAAGAATATCGTTGCCCTTGCTGTGTCAAAGAGGATTGAGCCGGATAGGATCATTGTTGTAGTTTGTCGATCATTGTAATGACCGCTCTGGTGTTTTTCCTTATTCTTAGCTTAGGTATAGTTTTGGTCTCGTATGACTTTGCTCTTTGCCAGCATGTGTTTTTCCGTGTGTTTGGTGTTTGTTGTATGCATCCTAAGTTTCTAACTATGCTAAGCCAAGGTGTGTGCTTATTGTGTTTGTATGTACTTTTATGCTTCATTTTAGTCAATAAACCCTTTGTAAAAAATTAAAGGTTGTGTACATCACTCAATGTAGATACTAGGTTTCCCTCTTTTCTATTTGTTTATCAATAAACAGTTTTTTGTCATGAAAAATATCATCGGCACAAGCATGTTATTGTGTTTGTTCCTTCTTGTTTGGTCATGAAAAGACAAGTCGTGCACGTGCAAAGTTCCCCAAGAACATGTACTTGCATGATTAATGCATGTTGTAGACTTATATGCGACATATTTTCTAGGTGCAATACGGATAAACAAAATCCTTTTGGTGTCCCCCGCAAAAAACAATGCTTTCGGGATATTAATACTCCTACCAACATCTCCTGGCTAGCACATGGAAATATATTGCTTTGCGCAGCACTCCCAAGCACCAAACCAAACATATGTCTTTTGTTGAGGTAATTAAGTAGCGGTGACTTCGGTTCAAGCACCTGAGAAAGAGAGGGGGGAGTAAGCGAGGTCCTTGATCCTTTGCTGATGGGAATGGGAGGGATCAGAAACTAGATCGGCTCGTCGAGAATCTGTGGGGGATACAACTTGCAGTCAAGCCTAGTGTTTTACCCCAGAACTTCACGCCAAGAACATGGACGTTGGGTTGGAGTACCAGTCACATCTAGTGCATTGAAGGAGGGGAGTACTACGGCCCAGTTCGATGGCTGGACATGGAGGGGTGTCTCCGAGCAAATTTGAGTCCACAAATGCAGACCTTATTTCTCTTGGTTGCATTCGCTACTGACATGTAGTTCCACTATCTGCAGAAGTAGCTGATTTAGTCTAACCATACCATCACACATTGTAACCACATCTACATGTTCTTTAGTCACGAGCCAGACTCAAGGGAATTAGTTAGCCATGATAGACTTGCACCTTCGTGCCTCCCCTTTACACAGTATATATGTACTGGCATGAATCAAATACAGAAGTGTGTTGCATCGTATCAATGTCTCTTATGTTATTAACTGTTGAATCACGTCCATTTGTTTCCGTGTTCGTCACCAACATCTGAATTTAGGTGCTCCTAGTAAATTCAAACATGTTCAAATGTGGTTTTATGTTACTTCAACCTCGATCTAAAGCCCAAAGGTTGGGGGTTAACTGTGGTCTATTTCCTCTTACTAGTTTGCATGCACAACCACAATCTTATTTCTCCCAATCGCATTCGCTATGTGGACAGTAGTGCTACTATCAACTGGTGCATCATGCCTATTTTTTCACTATTTGTTGCGAGGTTTTGTAGTCAGATGCTCGCTGTCAGTATTCAATCTTGATATGATCTTTCATTCATCTAAATCCAGAAGGTTTATGTCAAATGTGTTCTTTGCACAGACAAACTCCTTTCTTCCAATCGATTCACCATGGACTAATAGTTAGTACTCCCTCCGTTCACTATTATAAGACCTTCTAACTTTAAAAAAATGGATGTACATTGACACATTTTAGTGTGTTTGTTAACTTATTTCAGTCTACGTAATGCATATTGAAATATCCAAAACATTTTATAATGCCGTCTTATTATGAAAATTTATGTGGGGGGGGGGGGGGGGTCCACACTACAGATTTATTTCACCTCTTTCATTCCCCTTTTATTGAAATGGATTCGGATATATTGTGAAAGTTTAGAAGAAGTACAAAGCATCCCCAACATAATAAAAATTGATCACGAAACGACCACTATTGCCACCAGTACGAGCCTTCAATGTGTCACTGTCACCGCTCCCCTAGCAGAGCCAGACTGACCTTTGTCCATTATAGCCGGGAAATTGTCGTGCACATGTCCCTAAGGACCAGTGCCCTTGGAGCCACATTTGTCGTTGTTGAACCCTTGGATCGATTCAAAGATCCTAATACCATATGTCGCCACCACGAACGCGAGGCGAGATAACCTCTCTACCCTAAGAAGACAACAGGATTCTATGCCGTACCTCCAACAAATCCGTTTTGATGGACTAACTTGAGACGGATCGAAGCCCAAAAGCCCAACTCGAAGGTGAGACTTTGCCATCCACGTGAATGTTGTCTGTGTGAGAAAATAACCTAACCTAAACAACTAGCCAGTCATGGCACCAGGATTTCCCTCCCCACTGCCAGCCGCCGAAGCGGTAGGCAAATGGGAGGAGAATCCACGGATTGGTCGACGGAAATGGAAGGGATTAGATTTGTAGCCGCCAACGTCGCTTGAGTGAAGGACCGGAAAAGACGCCTTGCGGCTGCCAGTATGAACTGTTTTTATTTCGTTTTCCTTTCTCCATAGTTTTGAAATATCTCAAATTGTATCTTCATTTGTGTCATACCAACAACTATGAATGTGATAATATTGAATCATGAAAGTTTTAAATACATGGGACAAATATATCAAAGAACTGTTTTCTTTATAGAGAAAAGACCCGAAAGGTTCATATCAAGGAAAGGGCTGCAAAGAATGAGAGTAACAAACACCAGAGAATAATAAAGAAATAACCAACAAACACCTGCAACTCCAATCGCTCGATTGATTTTGAGGACCGCAAATGAGGACCAATTCTAGTGATGGAAGAACGACAATTTTGATCCAGCGCCAGCAGGGCGACGTCCCAAGCTTGTTAATGCTCTAATTTGGTGCCACCACTCTCCAGTCTGGAAGAGTATATAGACGGCCACACCGAGGCAACTAAATTGCAAGGCAAACAACACAAAGTTGCATCATCGTCCTCAACCATATCTGATAACACGTCTTTGTCGAATAGTGTAATGCCATTGGCCTGGGGGCATGACACAAGAGAGGTTAATCGTGGAGAAATTTACATGATGTAAAATATATCATTTATTTTACTCGTCTCCCGCGATGATCAACATAGAAAATTATAGATTTCAAGATCAATTATGAAATCACACAATATAGCTGGCATAAAACTTTGAGCATTATTACTTAACTGAGACACGTTCAGATTTGAATGAAAATAAAATAGCGGGAAGCAACCTTGCAAAACATTGTGCACAATTCATACATCCGTCCAACCGACCCCTCACACTTTTCTTAACGACATTTCATTGTATTTTAAAAATGGATGACCTGATATTTCTTTTTATTTTTCCAAGAATATAAGTAATTATCAAATGAAAATTTAGTAATACATTTTCAACATTGCAACTTTAGTCCTATTTTACCTAAAGTTTGACACAAATTTTATACAACTCTTACATTGCAGCACTGATGTAAACTCTAGTATCTTCCAACCAATTTGCTTCCTCCTGTCTGTCACGTGTCACTTGTTCTTCTAAGCCTGCAATCAGGTTCACTTTTCCATTCTTTTTGCTTTAGTTCACATACATGGTGACATGATCGGCTCTAGAAAGATTTAGTATTCTAGCTAGCTAGTGATTCGTTTTGCTAGTCGGATTCCTCTGCTAGTGATTCTACAGTGTGTTATTAATTTTAACAATTACTTGAATGCTGCAGAATGAGCTTTTGCTCTATACTAGCTACTAGCCTACTAGCTAGAACATATTTTGCAGCTGCAGCCACACATATTGATTCCTCTTACCTCCTCTTTTCAGGTGGGAGGTAAGAAGGTAAGAGTTAATCATCCCCATTACTTAATAAAATCAATGGCTCAAATCTATTATATACTCTTATCTCTTATGTGAAAAAGAGGATGTAAGAGGGGCCATGTTAAAATTGCTCGCTCAAGAGTACATAACAGAAACAAAAATCCATTTAATTGACAGGTATATATGCCCACAATCAAACAACCTACTGGGATTCAAAAGATATAGTAGGATATTACACCGTCCTTGGTCGTACATTGAGAAAATGTGGTCGTTTAGGAAGTTGGCAAAGTAGAAATACTTAACTCTAGCAAGAAAAATTAAGAAACAACACAAAATAAGTAACCTTGCTGATGAGAGTGAAATCATTGATAACTCTTAACCACTATCAACTGGTGTATGCCTATTAGTTTTACTATTTGTTGCAAACATACCAAATCAGATGCTTGTAGTCACTATTTAATCATGATAACATCTTTTATTCATCTAAATCCCAAAGATTGATGTCAAATATGTTTTCTTTTTGCGTGGAGAAACTCCTTTCTTTTGATCAATTCACCATGGACTAATAATTATTATCAACTATCAACAGAAGTATTACACGCGTTTGTTGTGACATCTGAGATTGGGTGTACCCAACCGACCCCTTTGACATTTATTAATAACATTTCATTTTTTCTCTAATTGGATGACCTGATATTCATTTTAATTTTTCAAGAATATAAGTATTTATCAAATGAAAATCTGGTTGCACATTTTCGATATTGCAACTTTAGTCCTATCGTATCTAAAGTTTAACACAAATTCTACACAACTCTTTGATTATACAACTATATTCAACTTGGTTGATGAACTTCGCAATACCTAATAAAAGGTTCTGTGACAGCATCATGAAGAAACAATGATAGAAATTCATACCTAGTAACCACACGACCCTCAAGTCATTCCCAACGTGACTCGAGGTAGGAACCCTAGCCGCCGCAACTACCTCCCACTGCTCCTCTTTGTCTCGCCGACGCCTGAGGGCGAAGCCCGGGTCGAGGAAGGCGGCAGAGGGAGACTTCCACGCTGACACAACCTAGTTGTGAGAAAATGTATCAGGCGACACGAGGGCTTCTCTAGACGGTAGATCATGGTGACACGATGGCTCCCAGTCGGAACAGCAAAGGACATAACTGCTTACCCCGTTGAGTTCTCCTGAGGGGAGTCGGCTAGGACACGCCGTTCACCTCAGATGCGTGCGGGTCTGGCCTCAGATCAGTTCACTGGTGGTGGTATCTCATTCGAGATATGGATTGTGGTAGCCACCGATGGGTCTTCTGAGAGTTCGTCGCTCCAGATCCAGTACCTACTTTCGGCGGCTCATTCTTGCAAGGTTGTGTGGTGCCGTCAGAAGGCTCCTTTGTGGACTTTGGTTATTATCATTTTGACAAGTTTGCCTTCGGTTGTAAAATGCAATCAATGGACGACGGCTTTGCCGCAGAGGATATTATTGTGCAACAACGGTGGTGGGATTTCTAGCCCAACGCATGTAGCTGCCGGGTTTGCAGAAAAGTGATGGCGACAACACATGGTTGACTCTGATTTGATGGTTCTTCTTAGGTACCCGGTCTTGAACTCCATGGTGAAAACCATAGGTCTGGCGGAAGTGGATTATACACGAGAAACGTGATGTGGTTACCTTGTTCAAGGAATTGCTCGGATATGTTTGGACTTGTTTGTTGGGTGAAACCCAAGAACGGCCCTCTGGGGTTTGGATGCGGTGATGACATCGCTTGAGTGTCGTTCCCTTCCTGGAGGCATGGTTGTTGAAGAATATCGTTGTCCATGCAGTTTCAAAGATGATTGCTATGGATATTATCATTGTTTTGATCGCTTTGGTGATTTTTCTTTTACTTCGCTTAGGTAAAGTTTTGGTCTTGTATGATTTTGCTCTTTTCAGGCGTGTTTTTTTGCAAGGGTGTGTTGGTGTTGGTTATGTGCATCCACCCTTCATAAGTAAGATCATTGTGTTTGTATTTACTGTATGTTCATTTTTGTTAATAAGATTCACCCTTCATAAAAAATAAAAGGTTTTGTGCATCACTAGATGTAGATGCGGGGGCGTTTCCTTCCTTTTCTTGTTTTTTATCAACAAACAGATCATTCTTATGAAAATACCATCTGCACAAAGCATGTTACTATGTTTGTTCATTGTTTGGATATGAAAAAGATAAGTGGTGCAGGTGCAAAGTTCCCGACAAAAGAATATGTACGTGCATGATTAATGCATGTCGTAAACTTATATGCGACATATTTTTGGGTCCCCTGCAAAAAACAATCCTTTTGGGATATTAATACTTCTACCAACATCTCCTAGCTAGCACGTGGAAATATATTGCTTTCCGGAGCACCCCAAGCACCGAACATATATGTCTTTTGTGGAGATGAGCAGCACGACTTCGGTTCATCCACGTGAGAAAGAGAGAGAGGAGTAACCGTCGGCCTTGATTCTTTGCTGATGGGAATGAGAGGGACCAGAAACTAGATGGGCTCATCCAATATTTGTTTGGCATACAACTCGCAGTCAAGCCGAGTGTTTTACCCCAGAACTTCATGCCAACAAAAGACGTTTTGGATTGGAGTACGAGTGACATCTAGTGCGATGGCAGGGGCGCGTACTACGGCCGAGACCGATAGCTGCAGGTGCATGGGTCCCTGTCAGGAAATTTCGGTCCACAAACGCAGTCTTTTCTCTTGCATGGAAGAAAATCAACCGTCTTTCACTTGGTTGCATTGGCTACGGATATCTGGTGCTACTATCTGCAGAAGTAAATGATTTAGTCTAACCATACTGTCGCACATTGTAACCATCTATCCCTGTTCTCTAGCCACAAGCTAAGACTCCAGTGAATTGGTTGGCCATGGTAGACTTGCACGAAAAAACACAGTTCCTCGATTGAGGTAAGAAACGACTTGGACCCGACACGCCCACCCTCTCCCTCCCATGGCGCCGCCGAGCTCCCCCTCATCCCTCCTCTTCCGCTGCGGCCAGAGGGCCTGGCGGGGCAAAGCTCGCCCGGGCCTGCGGCGGCGGGGCCCCCTCGTTCCCCGTGTGTAGAGGTGCGGCGCGGGCGTTCCTCTTCAGCTGGGGCGCGGCGCGGCGCGGATCTGGCACGTGGGGAGCTGCTGCGGCGAGGGCTGGGGGCGGCGGGCGGTGGCTGCTAGCAGCGAGGTGGCTGGTTGCCGTTCCCACAGGTGGTTGGAGGCAATAAAGTGGACGTGCGGTGGAGATCTTGGCCTCGGACGGTGGTGGCGGCGCGATGTGTGGAGAGCAGATGTGGGCGCGGGGATGGCATAGTGGATGCCGCTACTCGGCGGATGGAGCTGCCTGTTGTCTTGGGCGGCCTCCCATCTGGATCTGGGATGCCCAGATCTGATGGGGTGGTTTCCTCCACTCCCGGGTGTGTTGGCTGGCAGTTGGAAGGCAACGCGGACTAGCCACCGGTTCGAGAGTTTGACATGGTCCTTCTGCCCGGGGTTTGTTGCTCCTCATGCGACGTTTGACGCTCGCTCGCCATGGAGTAGGTGTACGGCTCTGTGCCGCCTCAGTTCTGGACAAGGTAAGAGCTTGCGGTTCAGTGCTGTGTCAGTGCTGGTCGGGTCAATGACTCGTTATGGCTTTGGTGAAGGACCATGGTGGTGGTGGTCGGGTCAGTGCTGTGTCGACAGTTGGATTAGTGTTGTAGGACGTGATTTGGCATCGTCTGAGTTGTTGGCTCGATGATGGCTATCGGCAATCACTGGGCCATGTCCCGCCTGGTCCAGCGGGATTGGAGGGGACTTTAAGCGTGAGTGCCACTATGGTGGTGGCGTTGACCCTGGCCTGGGGGCTGATATAAGGCCATTCCAACCACGGTTTTGTGCACTGTGAAGTGGGCGGTTGCCAATGTCTTGTGGCATGGATGTCGGAGCGACGGCCCTAGAAGGTGGTCCGCATGGTTGGCTCTCCGACAGGCACCATGACGGCAGTGGCGGCATTGTCTCTTGGTCGTGTGGGCGGCGTGAGGCATGGCTCAAGGTAGCTCGGGTGCGCTCTCGATCTCCATGGTGGTGCCTCGATCCAGATATGGGGATCTACCAGGCAAAAGCTCTGCTCTTTGGTGCCGACGATGGGGACGCTTGTGGGAGCCGCACTCTTCTTGAAGATGTTGTTGTGGTTTTCCTCTCCATGTCCGGGTTCTGGGTCAAAACCTTTGTCCGTTGTGGACTCGACAACGGCGACACGTGGAGCCGACATCCCTCCTGACGGTGTTGTGGTGAAGCTTAAGTGAAAGAACATGCGGTGACCCCATGTTTGGTTTTGGTAATTGATGACAATCTCTATGGACTAATGGTTGTCTTGAGTTATATTTGAAGGTTTTGTCCATAGGCTTTTCTTGGAGGACATGTGTTGGTTTCAAGGAGAGTTTGTGTCGACCAAGGTGCTTTTCTAGGAATTACCTAGAATATTGGTCTTGTGAGAGGTTGATAAAGACTAAGTCAAAGAATGAATCAAGTTGATCAACACACAAAGCGTAGAATATGTACCGAGAGGGATCAAGTGATCACATGGTACGGTAAGCATTGTCAATTACGCTTTGTGTACTAACCCATGGTCTTCATGAGAGTTCTTTGTGGGGTTAGGATGCGGTGTGCAAGTTCAAGTGATGCATCACGAAGAGATCAAGTGCTTGAAGCTTGCCGTCCATTGTGTTGACAATGGACTTGTGAAGATGAGCCGAAGAGTGGCTCACCCATAGTGGACTATGGGGGAGCAATCATCTAGTCTTCATCGGGCCAACACAATCAAGAAAGGTGGTCCAACTTGAGGGAGTCAAGATCGTCATCATCTAACTCAAGTGGACCATGTGCAAGGCAAAGGTTTGCCCTTGATAGGTTTTCTATTTTACCGGTCTCATGGTGGTAGTTGGGAGACCGGGTTATAGGATCGATTGTCGTACTATCAAGGGGGGCTCTCGATGAGTAGCTTGATCGTATTGTTCATAGAGAGCTCAAACCACTGCATCCTTGCATCATCTTTCTTGGTTCTTGTTTGGTTCTCTTTGTGAGATTTGGAGCTTATGGTCATCTTGATGACAAGCTCGAGTTCATCGAAAACGGAGTTCACATGCATCTTCTATGATGTTTTCGATGTTGGAGGTTCTGGCGGTTCTTCTCTGTTGGAGGTTTCTCTCCTCTTTTTGTTAGGCATACCTCCCCTGCCTCTTCTTACTATAACCAATAAGCTTGAGTTTTCTCAATTCAGAGCTCATTTGCAGAAGTTATGGCAGTTCTCGTTTTATTGTATCCCTTTGTTTGTCTTCTCTGCAATATGAAGGACTCCTAGTGTTGCTGATCTAGGGCATGCGGTAGTACTGCTCTCCGGAGCGGTAGTACCGCAGGCCCTTGTGGTAGTACCGCAGTCCCCTGCGGTAGTACAGCCAGTGCTCACGATAGTACCGCTCTATGGGAACGGTAGTACCGTGGCCTCAGGCCAGGCGCAGCTGCTCGAGCGACAGTAGGGGCGGATGTAATTTTTTACATCTGCGCCCTACGCGGTAGTACCGCACAACGGGCGCGGTAGTACCGTGGGCTCTGGCTAGGCATAGCAACATGAGTGGATGTACGGGCAAATGTAATTTTTTACAGCCGCGCCCTACACGGTAGTACCGCTCCAGGTGTGCGGTAGTACTGTGCAGGATTTTTGCGCAGGTCCTCCCTCAACGGAAGTAGGTACGGAAGTAATTTTTTACTTCAGTGCTTTCTCTGCGCCTAGTGTTGCCTGCCTTACGGTAGTACCATAGGGGCGCGCGATAGTACCACTCCGGTGGTTCTACCGCTCGTTGCCTGTGTAACAGGCCTTCATCTGGCCAGTGCCGCACAAGCGGTAGTACCGCAACCAGCAGCAGTAGTACCACAGCCAACCACGGTAGTACCGTAGTTTGGTGAGGTAGTACCGCGTCGTGCGGGCTGAGTGAGGGGATAACGGTTGGATTTTTCCCCACCTATAAAAGGGGGTCTTCTTCCCCATTGAACCTCATCCTTTGAGCTCGTGTTCTTCCTCCATTGTTGACCTTCTTCTAGCTTGCTAACTCTCAATCCCTCCATGGATTCTTGCTAGTTTTTGAGGGAAAAGAGAGAGGAGATCTAGATCCACATTTCCACCAATCACTTTCTCCTCTATGTGAGGGGAACCCCTTGGATCTAGATCTTGGAGTTCTTGGTGTTCTCCTTCTTGTTCTTCTCTCATTTTCCTCCCGAGCATTAGTTGCTTCGGTGGGGTTTGAGAGAGAAGGACTTAGGCACTCTGTGTGGCCTTCCCGTTGCATTTGGTGCATCGGTTTGAGTTCTCCACGTGATACCTGGAAGTTACAAGTTGAGAAGCTTATTACTCTTGGGTGCTTGGTACCCTTGAGCTTGTTACTCTTGGGTGTTTGGACACCCTAGAGCTTGTTCCTCTTGGGTTCCTTGGCGCCCTAGACGGTTGGTTTTGTTTGGAACTCAATCATTGTGGTGTAAAGCTCCGGGTAAGTGATAACCCAAAAGTGTAGGGGATCGCAACAGCTTTCGAGGGTGAAGTACAACCCAAATTTATTGATTCGACACAAGGGGAGCCAAAGAATATTCTTGAGTATTAGCAGTTGAGTTGTCAACTCAACTACACCTAGATAACTTAGTATCTCCAGCAAAGTATTTAGTAGCAAGAGTGGTATGATAGTAATGGTAAGAGTAGCAACAGAAAAGGTAAATGTTTTTGGGTTCTTGTAGTAGTTGTTACAGTAGCAACCGAAAAGTAAATAAGCGAAGAACAATATGTGAAAAGCTCGTAGGCAATGGATCAGTGATGGATAATTATGCCGTATGCGATTCCTCATGCAATAGTTATAACATAGGGTGATATAGAACTAGCTCCAATTCATCAATGTAATGTAGGCATGTATTCCGTAAATAGTCATACGTGCTTATGGAAAAGAACTTGCATGACATCTTTTGTCACTACAAGAAATATGTCAACTAGTGACCTTCTGTCAGTGACCCTGGAAGAATTGGTCATAGATCTATGACCATTTGAGACCAATTGGTCAAAAGCTGTTCGGGGGGCTCCAAACCCTAAACCATTGCGACCATTTTGGTCAGAAAGGTCGTAATTTCTTTACACGAAATGGTCACAAAGCAAACAGGGCTGGTCCGCTGCCTTATTTCTAGTTGTTAACGACCAATATAGATGGTCATAGCCTTGTAGATTGTGGTGGGTTGTGATGACAAGGCGCCATCTCATCAGTTTTGCCTATGTGTCATGTCCATGTGGCAGTTTTTGCCCTAGGTTGTGAAGCAACCTATATTTCTGTTATTCCAAAAATTCCCAAATAATTCTCATAAATTGTTTGGATCATATCTTCATCAAATATGTCAAAAACCTTCCTTGCCTAGTTCAAAAATAACTCAACAATATTCATTTTCCTATTCTGTTCAGAGCAGCAGTTTGTGAAGGAAGTACCATTTTGACATGTCCAAATAGTATCCATTTTCTATAGTGCTTTCCTATGCCCATATAACCATCCTCCACCAAATGCCAGCTCAAACCATTCATTATTTTGAGCCGAGCTTCAACATTTGTAATTATATCCAGTGTGGTAGTTTGCAAAGTAAGTACCACCTAGGCTCCTCCTTTTGAGCTGAAAATTTGTGAAGACGGTCTTCTTAGTAATTGATCATCCTCAGCCAAAACTCACGCCCATTAGCCATGTACATTTCCCGTACCGCTAATCAAACACTTGGCTGCTAATTCATGTTTGAGCATCGATCGGTCTCCTCGTGAGAATGTTATGTTGTAAATTTCTTCCTAGCACATACTTGGCGAGTGCCCAACCCACTAGACATGCCTAGGCTGCCCAGAACACATGGCAACACCACGGTCATGCGGTGATCATGCGGCGGGCATGCGAGTTTACGTGCTCTAGAGTTGGGGGCCTCGGCCACCGCCCAAACCTCGACGTATCGCCACCAAACCATGTATTTATAATTAAATAGGTACTTATATAACTATAAATGATTTTTGGAAAAAATAAATAGTAAACTATGAGGCAGCTGCAGTTCAAATTTGACCCGCTTCCAGCTCAATCGACGGGAATTTGTCTTTTTTACCAGAGGTGGATCAAAACTTTTGACACCCAACCATTTGGTCAATTGTGAATTAAATATGGCCTAGTATTTTAGAAAAATGATTTGGTCCAATTTTGCAATAATTATTTGGGAGGTCCTTCACAAAAAAACCTCCTTTTGGGCACTCGAAAAATGGAAAATGGTTCTTTCGTCCAAAGAAAAAGAAATCTTCCTTAGGCAACATTGTTTGCCATTCCAATATGCATCCTTGTGCACAATATGAGATCATTTGAACAAACTATGCCATGAATGTGGCCATAAGATTGATCATTTGGCTTGAAAGCCATTGATCTCCACACGTGATACCTCGTTTCTGAGAACATTTTTTAAAAATAATTTCCGTATTACAAGTTTATTATTTTTCCTGGGAACTTGGCCACATATAATGACACAATGCGAAGGTTTCCCTATTCTTTGATTTTTTTTGAATTTTTTATGCCCGTTTCAAAATGCGGTCAAAACGGCGGGCTTGACCGTTCCTAGCTAGTGGTTGAATCTTGGAAAACTTTTGATGTTTCTATGATTAAATAGATACTTATGTATCTATAAATGATTTTTGGAAAAAATAAAGAGCAAACTACGAGGCAGCTACAGTTCAAATTTGACCCGCTTCCAACTAAATCGGCGGGAATTTGTCTTTTTCACGAGAGGTGGATCAAAACTTTTTACAGCCAACAATTTGGTCAATTGTGCATTAAATATGGCCTAATATTTTAGAAAATTGATTTGGTCCAATTTTGCAACAAATATATGGTAGGTCCTTCACAAAAAATCTCATTTTGGGCACTAAAAAAAATGGAAATTGTTTTTTCACGAGAGGTGGATCAAAAGCTTTTGACATGCAACTATTTGGTCAATTTTATATAAAATGTGGTCTAGTATTTTAGAAAAAAATGGAGTGGTGCTATTTTGGAACAAACATTTGGTAGGTTCTTCACAAAAAAAATCATTTATGCACTCGAAAAATAGAAAAAGAGTTTTTTGTGCAATAAAAATTAAAGCTCTATTTGGCAACATTGTGAAAAATCATTTATGCACTCGGAAAAAATCAGAGATTTGAGTCCAATTTTTTACGATTCAAAAGCGAGACAACCGGGCAATGAGACGCGAGGAACCACCTTCACGCGGATCATCAAATTGGACGCAATATGAGCCGTCTATCATGCACCCATCCAACGGTGGAGCCTCTCCCGAGTAACAGAAACCCTAACCCACCCACCCACCCACCCTCCTCGATCCCCACCGCCGCAACCCACCCACTACTGACCCACCCTCTCGGCCTCTCCCCCTCCCCTCGATCCCCTAGATCCGATCGAGGCATGCCCCGCCGCCACCCCCACCCACCCGCCGCCGATCCACCCTCGCGCTCGGTAGCGCCGCTCCTCCTTCTCTCTGCAATCCATGGCCGACACCGCAGCCTCGTCTTCATGGCTGCTCTGTAGCGCCTCCGACGACCGCGCCCGGAGTGCGACTACGGCTCCGTTCCGAGCACTTGACGCCACGCTCCGCCGCGGCTCCTTCACCGTCCGACGCTCCTCCAGGCTCTGCACCTCGCCGACTTCCCCCTTCGTCACGGCCTCTCGTCCACGCTAGAGACAGCCGTCTCCCCAACTCTCCCTCGTCCCCGACAAGGCCGCGGCGACGGACCAGCATGGGTAGGTGCCCCTCGTCCCCGCTTGTTTTTCCCCTCTGATCCGATCGATCCGCACGGGTAGGATGTAGCTGACCCCCTCTCTCACCTCGCCTTGTGGATGTAGATCCGTCGAGGGATACACCATCGCCGGCTGCCGGCACGGGTAGCCTTGCTGTTACTGAGTTTCTTCCGTGCGCTGTGCAGATGGCGGTGCCTTTGCTTCTGTTACTGAGTTTCCTTTGTGCCTTTGCAGAAGGCGATCGTGAAGAAGGGGGTGAAGCACTTCAAGAGGGTGCACAGCGACCGCTACATTGGCCTCAAGGTGAGACCCCTCGCTCTCCCTCTCGCCGTCGCTCGCCGGGCTTCTCTTCCAGAAACGCGCCATTTTCTAGATGGATTACCCTTGCTTTGTTCATGTGGGTTCTGGCGGCTGTCCCGGCCTCCTCTGCTAGCTCTCGATGCGTGGATCTGGTTTAGATGTCGCGTTAGTTTAGAAGTGCGTCTATGCAATCATCACTACAAAGTTGGGCCTGGGTGCTGGTGTTTAGTGAGCACAGTAGGGGTTGGTTTAGTTTCTGGATGAACCTGTATATATTTTGTGTACACTGTGATGCTTGAAATTTTGTTTTTAAAGCTGTGGTGTGTTTGTTCATGAGAGTTCACTATGTATGTTGCGTGCAGCCTTGTGAATGAAGTTATGCATGCTTGCTGCATTTAGCATGACATAAAATAAAATTCCATGAAAGCTTATTACTACATCAGTTGCTTGCTCCTAGTGTTTCCGTCTTGCAATTTATCCTGGTGTGCACTACACTCATGTGATATTTCTGGATAACAAAGTCAGATACCCTAGAATATTTCCCTTGTGTGCACTATACTTGTTGAATTCAATACACTTGTGCAATCCTATTCCAGTTCAAATAGAAACACTAAACATATCATAGATGATGCACCTTTTGCATTCTTCCAGTCTTGTATTTTTAGGAAGCATTTTAAAACGACAGATCATGCAACCCCCACATAATGTTATCTAATAGATTGCATTGGAAATATACTGTTCTTCCTTGCCTAATGTTATTGTTGCCGATAATAGGGCCTGTAGATAGCAAGTTATTTCCTAGTGGTTACTTATGCTTATTGTGTATCACATTGAAAAAGAAAATGCACAATGAGCTTGTTTGATCTTTTTTATGCTTATGTATACTTGATCAGGGCAGTCCTATTTCCTGTGATCTTTCCTATCATTTGGTAGTGTGATGTTTCAAGATGACAAATTTTAAAACCCAAACAATTGTAAACAAGCTTTCTGCATCTTGTTCATGATAAGCGAATAGTGTAGTTGATCATCACTATTGCTAAATGCTATTGCCTGATATAATATAAGTATGAGCACTCAACCACTGTACAACTTTATGCATATTTGTTTTGTATTTTTTATAAATGATGATAGTTTGTGCAAGATGTTCACATGTTATTTTATTTTTTGACTAAATTCTCTTATGCCCTTGACTTAGCTTGACCCAGAACAGCAGCATCCTTGATGCGTACTGACCTTCACCTTGTTCTTTCTCTCGCAGACTCGAAGGAGACTATAGGCAAGGCTCTTAGGTTGTGAGAGTGTCCAGGGGTCGTGGGTGCGGCTAATGCCTATGTCTGTGGCCGCACTTGACACTGCCCTCTCTTTAAGGGCACATATCATTTTTTATAACTCTGCTACCTTTTCCCAAGTCTTTATTATCTTGCCTAGCCTTGTACTGATATGTATTGTTTGATGCTAATTACCCAAGTCAATGCATGATGTTAAGGATAACCTGAGAACACTTGCCTAAGTTTATAAGATATGCATGTGACAGTTCAAACCTGCTTTGCTGCTCTTTCAATGCTTTTGCTGCTGTACTGTGCTTCTCTAGTCTGAATGCTTCTGCTGCTAGCCTGCTAGACTGCTACTAGCTTGAATAGGTGCGCACTTGTGCTGGTGGTGGTGCTGCTTGTGTTGCTGCTGCTAATTAAATGCTTATACTCACGCTGCTGTTGATTAAATTCTTATGTTGTTGTTGCATGCTTATGCTACTGATTCAATGCTTTAGAAATTGATTGAATTGAACCTGTTGTAATTCTTCCTGTTATACTCGTATTTAATTTTTGGGTTCCTATTTGATTTTTTAGTGTGTTATATACGGTTCATCTTCAATTTCTTCTGTAACCTGCTTGGAGCTTAGAATACACAACCCAACTACTCTCATATACAACTAAGATCAAAATAATACCTCTACTTTTTGTGTCCTTCAGGAATGCGTATCCTTCAGGACAACTCAAGCCCCTCCTCCTCTCCTATACATGAATGTGAGATGTTGCGCATGCAAGATCTGAGCCAAATGGCATATTGTAATCTTTTTATTGCTGGTTTTTATGTACGATGTCATGAAGATGTACGTTTGAAATGTTGCTTTGATAGCAAAATTGTATTCCTGTGTACATGCTGCTCTGACAGCAAAATTATGAAAAATTTCTCAACAATACATATGCGCAAAATTGTGCCTGAAAAGGCTACAGCCAACTGATGATGTTACTAGAACCTGACAACTGGGACCCATCTGACTAGTGGACCTTTCTTTTGGAAAAAAAAGAAAAACTAAATTTGTTTAGACAAAAAGGCCACAACCCAACAATAAAAAAGGCTACAATATAGGGCTTGGCCCATGAACCCAACCAAAAATTGACACACAGAAAAAAACATAAATGGGCTGAATTAATGGGCTAGGCCCATGTAGAAAACCGAATTGGACCGGGCTGATTCTTGTGCCACATCAGCTTGCCACGCTGGATGCCTACGTGGACTGGTGAGGCTGCTAGTGACCAAAACGCCACAGTAGGAATATTTTGGTCGTAAACGTCCACGACCTTCTCACAGAGAAGGTCGCTCTAGTCAGTTTACGACCCTCAGCTTTTGACCTTCTATTTTTGGTCACAAAAAGGTCACAAATAAAAAACTATGACCTTTCAGTGACCAATAGTGGAGGTCACAAGATAGCATATTTCTTGTAGTGTGTCCTACCCTCCCGTGGCAGCGGGGTCCTAGTGGAAACTAAGGGATATTAAGGCCTCCTTTTAATAGAGAACCGCACCAAAGCATTAACACATAGTGAATACATGAACTCCTCAAACTACGTTCATCACCGAGAAGTATCCCGATTATTGTCACTTCGGGGTTGTCGGATCATAAGACATAATAGGTGACTATAGACTTGCAAGATAGGATCAAGAACACACATATATTCATGAAAACATAATAGGTTAAGATCTGAAATCATGGCACTCGGGCCCTACTGACAAGCATTAAGCATATCAAAGTCATAGCAACATCAATATCAGAACATAGTGGATACTAGGGATCAAACCCTAACAAAACTAACTTGATTACATGGTAAATCTCATCCAACCCATCACCGTCCAGCAAGCCTACGATGGAATTACTCACGCACGGCGGTGAGCATCATGAAATTGATGATGGAGGATGGTTGATGATGACGACGGCGACGAATCCCCCTCTCCGGAGCCCCGAACGGACTCCAGATCAGCCCTCCCGAGAGAGATTAGGGCTTGGCGGCGGCTCCGTGTCGTGAAACGCGATGAAACTTTCTCCTTGATTTTTTTCTCCGCGAGACGGAAGATATAGAGTTAGAGTTGAGGTAGGAGGAGGTCCGGGGGGCCCACGAGATAGGAGGGCGAGCCCCTAGGGGGGGTGCGCCCCCTGTCTCGTGGACAACCCGTGGGCCCTCTGACCTTGATTCTTTCGCCAAAAAATCTTGTTTATTCTGAAAAGTGCCTCCGTGGATTTCCAGGACATTCCGAGAACTTTTCTTTTTTACACATAAAACAACATCATGGTAGTTCTGCTGAAAACAACGCCAGTCCGGGTTAGTTTCATTCAAATCATGCAAGTTAGAGTCCAAAACATGGGCAAATGTGTTTGGAAAAGTAGATACGTTGGAGACGTATCAACTCCCCCAAGCTTAAACCTTTGCTTGTCCTCAAGCAATTTAGTTGACAAGCTGAAAGTGATAAAGAAAAACTTTTACAAACTCAGTTTGCTCTTGTTGTTGTAAACATGAAAAGCCAGCATTCAAGTTTCAGCAAATATTGTGAACTAACCATACTCACAATAACACATAGGTCTCATAATTACTCATATCAATAGCATAATCAGCTAGCGAGTCATAATAATAAAACTCAGATGGCAACACTTTCTAAAAATAATCATAACATGATATAACAAAATGGTATCTCGCTAGCCCTTTCTGAGACCGCAAAACATAAATGCAGAGCACCTTTAAAGATCAAGGACTGACTAAACATTGTAATTCATGGTAAAAGAGATCCAGTCAAGTCATACCCAATATAAACCAATAATAATGAATGCAAATGACAGTGTGCTCTCCAGCGGGTGCTTTTTAATAAGAAGGATAATGACTCAACATAAAAGTAAATAGATAGGCCCTTCGCAAAGGGAAGCAGGGATTTGTAGAGGTGCCAGAGCTCGATTTTAAAATAGAGATTGAATAACATTTTGAGCGGCATACTTTCGCTGTCAACGCAACAACTATGAGATGGCTGTATCTTCCATACTACATGCATTATAGGCAGTTCCCAAACAGAATGGTAAAGGTTTATACTCCCCCAACCACCCACAAGCATCAATCCATGGCTTGCTCAAAACAACGAGTGCCTCCAACATACAATAGCCCTGGGGGAGCTTTGTTTAATTATTTTGATTTGCTTTGATCTTTTTGGATCATGGGACTGGGCATCCCGGTTACCGGCCCTTTCTCGTGAATGAGGAGCGGAGTCCACTCCTCTGAGAATAACCCACCTAGCATTGAAGATATAGGCAGCCCTAGTTGAAACATGAGCTGCTCGAGCATACAGAACAGAATTTCATTTGAAGGTTTGGAGTTTGGCACATACAAATTTACTTGGAACGGCAGGTAGATACCGCATATAGGAAGGTATAGTGGACTCATATGGAACAACTTTGGGGTTTAAGGAGTTTGGATGCACAAGCAGTATTCCAGCTTAATACAGGTGAAGGCTAGCAAAAGACTGGGAAGCGACCAACTGAGAGAGCGACAACAGTCGTAAGCATGCATTAAAATGAATTCACACCGTATACAAGCATGAGTAGGATATAATCCACCATGAACATAAATATCATGAAGGCAATGTTGATTTGATTCAACTACATGTGTGAACATGTGCCAAGTCGAGTCACTCAATTCATTCAAAGGAGGATACCATCCCATCATATCACATCATAATCATTCTAATAGCATGTTGGCACACAAGGTAAACCATTATAACTCATAGCTAATCAAGCAGGGCACAAGCAACTATAATCTCTAAGTGTCATTGAAAATATGTTTACCTCATAATAGCAGACTCAGGAACGATGAATCATCATATTTACAAAAACAAGAGAGGTCGAGTTCATACCAGCTTTTCTCATCCCAATAAGTCCATCATATATCGTCATTATTGCCTTTCACTCGCACGACCGAACGAAGTGTATAATAATAAGAGTGCACGTGCATTGGACTAAGCTGGAATCTGCAAGCATTCAACTCAAGAGAGAAGACAAGTAATATGGGCTCTAAATATAAATAATCAATCATGCATATGAGAGCCACTAGAAATTTTTAATATGGTCTTCTCGACCCCAGAAGAAAGAAAAGAAAATAAAACTATTTACATGGGAAAGCTCCCAACAAGTAAAAGAAGAATGAGAAATCTTTTTGAGTTTTCATTTTGATTTCTACTACAAGCAAGGAAATTAAACTAACTATTTTTTTGGTTTTTCTTAAGGTTTATCAAACACACAAGAAGAAAACTAGAAAAAGAGATTTAAACTAACATGGATAATACAATGAAAGAGTATGAGCACCGACGACTAGTGTATGAACATGAATGTAAAGTTAGTGAGAAATACGTACTCCCCCAAGCTTAGGCTTTTGGCCCAAGTTGGTTTAATACCAAGGACTGCCACTACTCTCTCCGGTGTAAGGAGAGGTATAATCAGGATAATACTGGCTGGTCGTCTCCGGATCCCACTGGACAGATGATGCGCGATAAGGGTCTAGTTCAGGTTCCGGTTCTGGAGTAAAAGCTTGATCTAGATTATTGTTCACCGCCTCCGGTGTAACGAGAAATTTTTCTGCAAGCAAATCAAACAACAGAGGCGCAGACAAAATAATAATCTCAAAGTGTTTCTTATTGAATCTAAGTTTATACAAGAGCATCCTATATTTGTTGTCAACAATAAACCTATGTGCTACCATGCTCTTGTAATCTAGAATGTGAGGAGGCAATATTGTCTGCTTTTCCTCATGGTGCCTAATGGGTATCTGAAAATGTCTAGCAAGACGTGCAACATAGATACCTCCAAATATGGGGCCTTTTGTACGATTCAGGGCTAGCCGTTTAGCAATGACGGCTCCCATATTAAAACTATTGTCTCCAAGCAAAGCATGTTGAAGCATGATAATATCAGGAACACTCAAGTTTCCACTATTCCCACGACCAATTAAGCATCTACTAGCAAATATGGTAAAGTAGCGTAAAATAGGAAAGTGTATGCTAGAGACTTTTGCTTCGGAACCCTTCTTTGGCTCTTCTACAGCAATAATATTAACAAAGCCAGTCACATCTTCACGATGGGATTCCTCTAGTTCTCCCTCATAAGGTATCCTACATACCGTGCAAAAATGACGTAAAGACATTTCTTTGAACTCGTCATACAAATGAAATGATACTGCAGGCGTTGACTTCTTAGGATAAAAATAAAAGTTTTCCACGAAAGTATTGGTGAGTAAGAGATACTGATCGATTCGGTTGTTCATGAAACCGGTGAGGCCTGCAGTCTCGATTAAAGCATAAAAGTCTTCATGAATTCTGGCTTCCTTTAAGAAATCCTCACATGGCCATTCACATGACCGTACTTCCGCTAAGCGAGGAAGATTATACTTGGGTTTTTCCTTTTCTTTGTCTTGTTTTTCCTTAGAGCTTTGGCTAGAAGAGCCTTTAAAGAACCTCCTTAACATTTTCTGGAAAATTCTGAAATTTTAGTAACTTCAAAATAAAAGTGAATAAAACTAAACAAGATTGATAGCAACTACTCCTACAAGTGCCTAGAGCCTATATCATGCATTGGAATTGCTTGGGACCTCAAAAATTTAACATGCAAGCTCAAGAACAGGGTCACCAAGGCAGCAAGGATTTGTAATGAATAAAGCACTAGAACAAAAACTAATTGGAGCAATGGAGAAGTCACATACCAAGCAACAATCTCCCAAAGCAGTTTTGCGAATGGAGCTTTGAGCTAAGAGATCGAAAATCGCAGCAAAACGAGCTAGAACTCATGCTTAAGCTGGATGGGGATTTTTTCGGGTAGAAGAATGAGTGTGTGGGTGCTGGCATAAGTGGAGGGGAGTCACCAGGGGCCCATGAGACAGGGGGCATGCCCTATAGGGGGGGCTCGCCCTCCTCTCTCGTGGCCTGGTGCTTGGCCCTCCTCCAGTGTTTTTAGTGCCTAAAATCCTCAAATATTCCAGAAAACCATACTAAATTTGCAGGGCATTTAGAGCACTTTTATTTTCGGACTATTTTTTATGGCACGGATAAATCAGAAAACAGACAGATAATACTATTTTTTTCTTTATTTATTCTAGATAACAGAAAGTAAAATGAGGGTACAGAAGGTTGTGCCTTCTAGTTTCATCCATCTCATGATCATAAAAATGAATCCACTAACAAGGTTGATCAAGTCTTGTTAACAAACTCATTCCGAATAACACGGAATCGGAGAAATGTCGAATAACACTAAGTTACCTCAATGGGGATACGGAAATCCCCAACAATAAGAATATCATACTTTTTCTTGACGGTAGGGAGAGGAAATTCAAAACCTCCAAAAATGATGGTTGGAACTTTTTCAATAGAATTGATGCTATGAACTTGAGATTGTTTCCTCGGAAAGTGTACCGTATGCTCATTACCATTAACATGAAAAGTGACATTGCCTTTGTTGCAATCAATAACAGCCCCTGCAGTATTAAGAAAAGGTCTACCAAGGATAATAGACATACTATCGTCCTCGGGAATATCAAGAATAACAAAGTCCGTTAAGATAGTGACATTTGCAACCACAACAGGCACATCCTCACAAATACTGACAAGTATATCAGTTGATTTATCAGCCATTTGCAAAGATATTTCAGTAGGTGTCAACTTATTCAATTCAAGTCTACGATATTATGACGCCCCCGATTTAATCGTACACTAATCATGCACGCAAATGTGTACGATCAAGATCAGGGACTCACGGAAGATATCACAACACAACTCTACAAATAAAATAAGTCATACAAGCATCATAATACAAGCCAGGGGCCTCGAGGGCTCGAATACAAATGCTCGATCATAGACGAGTCAGCGGACGCAACAATATCTGAGTACAGACATAAGTTAAACAAGTTTGCCTTAAGAAGGCTAGCACAAACTGGGATACAGATCGAAAGAGGCGCAGGCCTCCTGCCTGGGATCCTCCTAACTACTCCAGGTCGTCGTCAGCGGGCAGCACGTAGTAGTAGGCACCTCCGGTGTAGTAGGGGTCGTCGTCGACGGTAGCGTCTGGCTCCTGGACTCCAGCATCTGGTTGCGACAACCAGAAAGAAGGAAAGGGGGAAAAAGGGGGAGAAAGCAACCGTGAGTACTCATCCAAAGTACTCGCAAGCAAGGAACTACACTACATATGCATGGGTATATGTGTAAGGAGGCCATATCAGTGGACTGAACTGCAGAATGCCAGAATAAGAGGGGGATAACTAATCCTGTCGAAGACTACGCTTCTAGTCACCTTCGTCTTGCAGCATATAGAAGAGAGTAGATTGTAGTCCTCCAAGTAGCATCTCCAAGTAGCATATCCAGGTAGCAACGCATAGCATAATCCTACCCGGCAATCCTCTCCTCGTCGCCCTGCGGAAAAGCGATCACCGGGTTGTCTGTGGAACTTGGAAGGGTGTGTTTTATTAAGTATCCGGTTCTAGTTGTCATAAGGTCAAGGTACAACTCCAAGTCGTCCTGTTACCGAAGATCACGGCTATTCGAATAGATTAACTTCCCTGCAGGGGTGCACCACATAGCCCAACACGCTCGATCCCATTTGGCCGGACACACTTTCCTGGGTCATGCCCGGCCTCGGAAGATCAACACGTCGCAGCCCCACCTAGGCTCAACAGAGAGGCCAGCACGCCGGTCTAAACCTAAGCGCGCAGGGGTCTGGGCCCATCGCCCTGAGCACACCTGCACGTTGCGTACGCGGCCGGTGAGCAGACCTAGCAACCTCCATTACAAAGGAAGTTGCGTTAACGCAGTCCAACCCGGCGCGCGCCGCTCCGTCGCTGACGTCTGAAGTGCTTCGGCTGATACCACGACGTCGGGATACCCATAACTACTCCCACGTAGATGGTTAGTGCGTATAGGCTCGTAGCCAGACTCAGATCAAATACCAAGATCTCGTTAAGCGTGTTAAGTATCCGCGAACGCCGAACAGGGCCAGGCCCACCTGTCTCCTAGGTGGTCTCAACCTGCCCTGCCGCTCCGCCACAAAGAAACAGTCGGGGGCCGTCGGGAACCCAGGCCCACCACTACCTGGATGGAGCCACCTGCCCCTTCAGCCCCCAACTCCGAATAGTATCACAGGTAATGTAACAGTGTAAAGTATATAGTATATGCCCGTGATCACCTCCCGAAGTGATCACAGCCCAGTAGTATAGCATGGCAGACTGACAAGAATGTAGGGCCAATGATGATAAACTAGCATCCTATACTAAGCATTTAGGATTGCAGGTAAGGTATCAACAGATGTAGCGACAATGTCAGGCTATGCATCAGAATAGGATTAACGAAAGCAGTAACATGCTACACTACTCTAATGCAAGCAGTATAGAGGAGAATAGGCGATATCTGGTGATCAAGGGGGGGGGGCTTGCCTGGTTGCTCTGGCAAGAGAGAGGGGTCGTCAACTCCGTAGTCGAACTGGTCAGCAGCAGCGTCGGTCTCGTAGTCTACCGGAGAGAAGAGGGGGAAGAAATAATGAATACAGAGCAAACAAAGCATCACAAAATATAACAAGGCAATACGCGGTGTTCGGTGTGCCCTAACGCGGTAGTAGATGATACCGGTGAAGGGGGGGGAAACATCCGGGAAAGTATTCCCGGTGTTTCGTGTTTTCGGGCAGAGGAGCCGGAGGGGGAAAGTTGCGGGTTCGATAGGTTAGGGGGGAGTGGTGGACGAACGGACTGCGTATCCGGAATCGTCTCGTCGTTCTGAGCAACTTTCATGTTGAAAATATTTTAATCCGAGTTACGGATTAAAAGATATGATTTTTAAAAGATTTTAATAATTTTGGAATTTAATTATATATTTAATTAATTCGAAAAAATGTATTTATGACGTCAGCATGATGTCATGCTGACGTCAGCAGTCAACAGGGGTTGACTGAGTCAACCCTGACATGTGGGTCCAGTGGGACCCACCTGTCATTCTCTATTTAGGTTAATTAGGGTTTAGGTTAATCTAATTACAGTTTAATTAAACTTAACTAGTTAATTAATTTAATTAAACCAGATTAATTAACTTAATTAATTAATTAATTAATTAATTAATAATTTTAGTAAATCATTTTAATTTAATTATTTATATTTATTGTTTTATTTATTTTATTATTTATTTATTTATTTATTTATTTTTATTTTTTTATTTTTTTATTTTTATTATATATTTTTTTAAACGTTTCTGGGGCTGGGGCCCGCTAGTCAGTGGCCCAGAGGGCATCGGACCCCACCCGGCAGTGGCCCAGGAGGCCGACCGGGCGCGGGTGCGGGCGCTCGCGCGAGGCCGAGGCAGGGGAGCAGCACGGGGAAGCGGGGAGGGGCCGGCGTCGCCGGAGGGAGAGGAGGCCGGGGGTGCGGTCGCGCACCGGGCGCGGACGGCGAGCCGCGCGGGCGGGGAGAACCGGGACGAGGCCCGTGCGAGGGGGGGCGGCGCGGCCGTGCGGGGCCGCGGCTGTGGCCGCGTGGGCGCGTGCGGGCGCCGCCGAGGTGCGGGCGTGCCGGAGCCCGGACGGCGCGGTGAGTGAGCGAGGGGGAGAGGGGAGGGGTCGGGGACGGGACGGCCCGGCGCGGCACGGGCGACGGTGGCGCCGGAGCACGTCGAGCGGCGACGGCCGAGGCGACCTAGGGGGAGAGGGGGAGCGAAGGGGGGAGCTCACGGGGGGGAAGGGGCACGTAGGGTCTAGGCAGCGTGCTCGGGGGCGGCCGGAGAAGACCGGCGAGGAGGAGGGCGAGGAAGCGGCGCTCGACGGCGATGTGGTCCCGGCGAGGTGGGAGACGGGGACGGATCCGAGGCGATGAGGGGGCGTCGGGCGTGCGGCGAGGGGGGGCGCCGGCGTCCTGAGTGGCCGGTCGGGGAGGGGGGAAGGACGGGGCGGCGTCGGGTGGGGGTGGGGCGCCGGCGTCGGGGTCGACGGGATCGGGGCCGATCCCGATCCGGATCGGTGGGGGGGGAGAGAAGGGGATCGAGGGGGAGTGGGGGCGCGAGAGGAGAGTGGGGCGGTTAGGGTTTCGGTCGGGTGGACCGGGGCGGTAAGTAGGCTGGGGCGCGGGGTGCGGCTGGGCCGGCCTGGCGGCCCGATGGTCTGCTGGGCCGTGGCCCAGCGAGGGGGGGGGGGTTCTTCTTCTTCTTTTTTTTGTTTTCTTGTTTTCTGTTTTCCTTTTCTTTTATTTATTCCTTTCGGTTTTATTAAATTATTAATTTACTTCAATTTTGAAGAATGTGAGAACAACACCTAAATATGGTATACTAAATATACCACTGCCACATTAATTTGGACAGCTAAATAAAATAGTTTAATATTTTACAAAATACAAAAGGCATTTAATTACTTTCTTTTGCTGCTGTTTTATTTTCCTTTGAGCATTTAAACATTTTATAAAAATGTGGTTTCATCACCATAATTACCTATGTATTATTTGGTTCACTCCGAACATTTAAATTTTAATATTTGAAATTTTTATGTTTGCTCGATTTTGAATTTGAAATTCGAACTAGGTTCCGAACTAACGCGAGTTATCCACAGTAACCGAGGTGACATGGCATCATTAGCGGGGATTACTGTAGCTTAATTACCCGGGCGTCACAATTCTCCTCCACTACAAGAAATCTCGTCCCGAGATTTAAGAGGGGAGTAAGGGGGGAAGGTTTGGTAACGAATATAGCGGGTCTTCTCATCCTGGCTTGCTCTTCTCGAAGAGGTCAATCCAATATATTGATGCCTTCATACTTCTGCTTCAGGTCAAAATGATGAAGTCGTCATCCTTTCTTCGGGATCTTCATCGTACTTACGAAAAGGATATGGGGGGAAGACTCGGGAAGGGCGGGCCTTACCAGGTTGACTATCTGGTACATAACTCAGGGAATGGGGTAGGAAGTAACTCTCGAATTGTACTTAAGAAAATATCGAGAGTAAAGTAAGAAGGTACCATGAGAAGTTTCAAACGGATAGGCCATTGTTCGATGTCTGAAACAACATGCGAAAGGGGTCCAGAGCAATGAGATTGAGTATTGCGTCTGTTACCAAAATAGATCACTTGGGACGGTGGCCCGTGAATTACATACGAGGCCACACGCGAGGAACAACCTTGGGAAGAGGGGGTGCAGGAGAGTCAGGTTTCGATCCTGTGGCACTGTGGGTTATGGGCCCACCATGTGGTTGAAAGTAGGAAGGGGGCCGACATTTTGCACGGTCATGATAGTAAGGCGTGTCAAAGGGTAGCCTGTCAGATATGTCGGCAACAACATCGATACCAAGGGCGAGGGACGAAGAGAACCATTTTCCTGCTCGTTGAACGAGGCGGACCAATAGGCAAAGTTCTCGTCCATCGGTGGTGACCGGAATGCTATCGACAATTTCAACAGGGTCTTACTGACAGAGTTGTACACCGAGGTGTTTACATAAGCAGGAGAATAATACTGCTTAGATTATATAGACCTCAAGAAAGATTAAACCAACCAATGGAAAGGAAAACAAGATTATCAGATTAAACAGAACAATGAAAAGGAAAGTGTGTTTAAACACATATATCAGGGGGGTATATCCTTCCCAAGGCAAGCAACGCATGATATTCATGACGGGATATAGCGTAGAAAACCCCTTTAGGGAAGAGAAATTTTCATGACATTACCCAGTCAACGGTGTTTGAATAATTGGGCAGGAAACATTTAACATTGGGTTTCAAATGTTCTTGTTGAAAATTGGAGTACCATAGACATGCTTCGAGATAGAATTGACATGGTCTTCAGGTGAAGATCAAACTTTGGAAACACGAAGGATCCATCAGGAATAACTTGTAGAATAAGTCTTACAATTTCCCCATGGATGAACGGATAACCTTGCTGAAAAGGAATCTATAGTGATAGGTCCTCCAGCCGAGGGGGGGGGGGTGCTAGGCATGACATCATGTTACCGGGTCATCAAAGGATCAACATCATAACTCTTGAAAAATGTCCCAACCATCATATCTGACCGAGATTCAGATCCGATTGGTGTCAGGATACCTCAGGCTCAGGATGCCTGAGAAGAAAGGTGCAACACAAATTGACGGGATGACACTGTAAGATTCTCGGGAAATGAACTAAGAAGTGATTTCCGTTAACAAGAGTTCATCATTAACCCAAGGAGAGGATGATGAGGTGGCTGATGGACTCAGCGATAATTCAACGAGGTATCCAAAAGATGGATCTCCACAATTATGTGGATAAGGGGATAACATCTGTCAGATTAAACAATATAATGGGATATGCTCGAGGAAAACATACATAATTAAACATTGGTTGAACGGTGCGCCCGAATATGGGTTGGGTCGCACGATCAATGTTAGAGTGGTGACTTGACGAACAAAAGAATTAGAATGAAACTCGACCATTACTTCAAAGCAATGGGGTTGCTAGAAGTTTTGAATTCACACCTCATAGTTCAATTGTCGGTTTTCCGGTTAGAAACAACACGGGTACCAAGAAAGAATGGTGAGGGTGAGAAGTATCACCATACCAAGAAGTCTTAAGAGGTGGAGTAATCCTCACGACCTTCTTGACATAAAAGATGGTAATACTCCATGGTAAAGAAGAACAAATGCTAGGTAGCAAGGAACTCGAGGTATAACACAGAACACAAACAAGTTTTTTTTGTTGGAGGGAACGCAATAAAGAGGTCGATGACAACACAAATCATCGAGGGCAAGGATGGTATTTCTCATCATTAATTCAATTGATATCCTGGAAGAGCATCAGAATGTAGATGGTGATCATGACACATTTGTCGAGAGATTCCACGAAGATGTAATCGATCCGCGATCACAACAAGTCAAAAGAATGATGAAGCAAGAGGTTATTGGAACCATAGGTACGACACAAACTCGAACTCAAGCTTGTTGTTTAAGGTGAAAGGGTATGACGAGGAAAATCGACGTAAGCTTAGCTATCGTCGCAAATTGGTGCTCCGAGAATAAGGACCAGGTAGCACCGTTAGAATTGTCACGACAATGATATAGCCAAACAGGCTAGGAATGGCGTGATCGGGTACAAACTCGTACTTATAGAAGCTTACTGAAGAGTTGTTGAACCGTAGAGCGGTCTCGGTTCAGTTATCGGTGTCTTTGAGTGTTCAGTAACACAGAGCCCGCGGAAAATTGGAATCAGTGGGAAGGTAGCACTTGATGAAGAACTCATAAAAAGTTATGCAGTTCCATGATAATCTCGAGATACCAGGGGGGTAATACTCGACACAAGATCAAAGTAAAGGTTGGACTGGTGTATTGATCCATAGAAGACAATTGTTTTAACTTGTCCGAGAAATGAGATCAAAGAAGAACAATCATGGTCGGAACCACGGTTGCAAGGGATCAATTCACAGATACCATAGGTTAGTTATCAAGGAAATAGTTATTGTTACAAGAAGCTTTAATGATAGGATATAAATCGCGTCCATGGGCATGAACACAAGTTCAAGGTCGACTCCCACTTCTCCAATGCATACCCTTTCATTCACTTCTCGCTTTCGATAAAGTTATAGCGTCGAAATCTTATCTGGCAAAATACCAGAAGAGTACGACTCGTGAAAACTTTCGAGTTCACACATATTAAGGAAGGCATAGGTTCAACCCATCTGGGCATCTTAGAATCATATACCAGAATCTTTAGAAGTAAATAACTCAAGCTCAAAGGCAAAGCATGGTTGAGAAAGCAGACGATACAATTTACCAAAGGCATTATGTATCCGAGGAAAGGCTCACAAGGTTATTGAATATGAAGGGCGTTGTCAGATAAAATCCAACAAAGGATCTAGTGGTCCACAAGGGATCTGACGTGAGCATCGGTACTCAACTAGAGGAAGCAAATTATAGAAACAACTGAATAACTCAATTGTCAAATGCAAAGGAATTATGATTTCCAAATCAAGGGATCAGAAGCAATGCTCTAATTAGGGGTGGATAAGTTGAATAGCCTTAGGGTACAATCAAAGACAATTGGATTGGTCGAGAACCAAGTCCAGTTAAAAGGATGGCAGCTCAGCCGGAAAGGTAATTTATAAGGATCAATGATGATTGCGGGTATTCGCAAACATATTGTGTCAACAGACTCAAAATGATAATGACAAGGAATGTCAATATGACTACGAGACTTATGGGATTAACCATAATGCAAGCAAGCAAGAATTTCAAGAGCCAAAGGCTCCAGAGGATTCTCGGAAGATCGAATAGTATTTTGAAGAATTTTGTGTAACATATGAACAACTGGTGATGAGCGGATACTCGACAAGTGCGAGGATTTATTCGAAGGGGTATTCATGTGGCAAAGAACTGCAAGACAGTAGGCACAAGACATTTCGGGGTATCTTGTAATAACAAGATCAACTGAGAATAAAAGTAAGAACGTCAAGTGTATGTATTTATCCATAGGGATATTTCGATGGTAGGGAATTGCAAAGGCAACGGGCACAAAGTCTCAAAAGAGTTTCGGCGAGTAACTTCGAAATCTTCTGGTGTAGCCGGCGATCACCTGGACTGAAGGGGCTCTCCGGGAGAAAGTATTTTCGAGAACCTAAAGTCAAATTTTAGTAAAAATCGTTTAACCCGAATAGAAGAGAGATCAGAGTCCCAGAGTAAAGGTCGAGGAGTAAAAGATCCTAGTACCACCCGATGGCGACGTGGGCCCGTAAGGCACACAGCCAAGTTAGTAAAAGTTTTGCAATGTCTAGACTCGACTTCGGCCAAGGAGTGTGGAAGGGGGATTCCTACAGGCAGTCGGCTCTGATACCAACTTATGACGCCCCCGATTTAATCGTACACTAATCATGCACGCAAATGTGTACGATCAAGATCAGGGACTCACGGAAGATATCACAACACAACTCTACAAATAAAATAAGTCATACAAGCATCATAATACAAGCCAGGGGCCTCGAGGGCTCGAATACAAATGCTCGATCATAGACGAGTCAGCGGAAGCAACAATATCTGAGTACAGACATAAGTTAAACAAGTTTGCCTTAAGAAGGCTAGCACAAACTGGGATACAGATCGAAAGAGGCGCAGGCCTCCTGCCTGGGATCCTCCTAACTACTCCAGGTCGTCGTCAGCGGGCAGCACGTAGTAGTAGGCACCTCCGGTGTAGTAGGGGTCGTCGTCGACGGTAGCGTCTGGCTCCTGGACTCCAGCATCTGGTTGCGACAACCAGAAAGAAGGAAAGGGGGAAAAGTGGGAGAAAGCAACCGTGAGTACTCATCCAAAGTACTCGCAAGCAAGGAACTACACTACATATGCATGGGTATATGTGTAAGGAGGCCATATCAGTGGACTGAACTGCAGAATGCCAGAATAAGAGGGGGATAACTAATCCTGTCGAAGACTACGCTTCTGGTCACCTTCGTCTTGCAGCATATAGAAGAGAGTAGATTGTAGTCCTCCAAGTAGCATCTCCAAGTAGCATCGGCATAGCATAATCCTACCCGGCGATCCTCCCCTCGTCACCCTGTTAGAGAGCGATCACCGGGTTGTATCTGGCACTTGGAAGGGTGCGTTTTATTAAGTATCCGGTTCTAGTTGTCATAAGGTCAAGGTACAACTCCAAGTCGTCCTGTTACCGAAGATCACGGCTATTCGAATAGATTAACTTCCCTGCAGGGGTGCACCACATAGCCCAACACGCTCGATCCCATTTGGCCGGACACACTTTCCTGGGTCATGCCCGGCCTCGGAAGATCAACACGTCGCAGCCCCACCTAGGCTCAACAGAGAGGCCAGCACGCCGGTCTAAACCTAAGCGCGCAGGGGTCTGGGCCCATCGCCCTGAGCACACCTGCACGTTGCGTACGCGGCCGGTGAGCAGACCTAGCAACCTCCATTACGAAGGAAGTTGCGTTAACGCAGTCCAACCCGGCGCGCGCCGCTCCGTCGCTGACGTCTGAAGTGCTTCGGCTGATACCACGACGTCGGGATACCCATAACTACTCCCACGTAGATGGTTAGTGCGTATAGGCTCGTAGCCAGACTCAGATCAAATACCAAGATCTCGTTAAGCGTGTTAAGTATCCGCGAACGCCGAACAGGGCCAGGCCCACCTGTCTCCTAGGTGGTCTCAACCTGCCCTGCCGCTCCGCCACAAAGAAACAGTCGGGGGCCGTCGGGAACCCAGGCCCACCACTACCTGGATGGAGCCACCTGCCCCTTCAGCCCCAACTCCGAATAGTATCACAGGTAATGTAACAGTGTAAAGTATATAGTATATGCCCGTGATCACCTCCCGAAGTGATCACAGCCCAGTAGTATAGCATGGCAGACTGACAAGAATGTAGGGCCAATGATGATAAACTAGCATCCTATACTAAGCATTTAGGATTGCAGGTAAGGTATCAACAGATGTAGCGACAATGTCAGGCTATGCATCAGAATAGGATTAACGAAAGCAGTAACATGCTACACTACTCTAATGCAAGCAGTATAGAGGAGAATAGGCGATATCTGGTGATCAAGGGGGGGGGGCTTGCCTGGTTGCTCTGGCAAGAGAGAGGGGTCGTCAACTCCGTAGTCGAACTGGTCAGCAGCAGCGTCGGTCTCGTAGTCTACCGGAGAGAAGAGGGGGAAGAAATAATGAATACAGAGCAAACAAAGCATCACAAAATATAACAAGGCAATACGCGGTGTTCGGTGTGCCCTAACGCGGTAGTAGATGATACCGGTGAAGGGGGGGGAAAACATCCGGGAAAGTATTCCCGGTGTTTCGTGTTTTCGGGCAGAGGAGCCGGAGGGGGAAAGTTGCGGGTTCGATAGGTTAGGGGGGAGTGGTGGACGAACGGACTGCGTATCCGGAATCGTCTCGTCGTTCTGAGCAACTTTCATGTTGAAAATATTTTAATCCGAGTTACGGATTAAAAGATATGATTTTTAAAAGATTTTAATAATTTTGGAATTTAATTATATATTTAATTAATTCGAAAAAATGTATTTATGACGTCAGCATGATGTCATGCTGACGTCAGCAGTCAACAGGGGTTGACTGAGTCAACCCTGACATGTGGGTCCAGTGGGACCCACCTGTCATTCTCTATTTAGGTTAATTAGGGTTTAGGTTAATCTAATTACAGTTTAATTAAACTTAACTAGTTAATTAATTTAATTAAACCAGATTAATTAACTTAATTAATTAATTAATTAATTAATTAATAATTTTAGTAAATCATTTTAATTTAATTATTTATATTTATTGTTTTATTTATTTTATTATTTATTTATTTATTTATTTATTTATTTTATTTATTTTTTTATTTTTATTATATTTTTTTTAAACGTTTCTGGGGCTGGGGCCCGCTAGTCAGTGGCCCAGAGGGCATCGGACCCCACCCGGCAGTGGCCCAGGAGGCCGACCGGGCGCGGGTGCGGGCGCTCGCGCGAGGCCGAGGCAGGGGAGCAGCACGGGGAAGCGGGGAGGGGCCGGCGTCGCCGGAGGGAGAGGAGGCCGGGGGTGCGGTCGCGCACCGGGCGCGGACGGCGAGCCGCGCGGGCGGGGAGAACCGGGACGAGGCCCGTGCGAGGGGGGGCGGCGCGGCCGTGCGGGGCCGCGGCTGTGGCCGCGTGGGCGCGTGCGGGCGCCGCCGAGGTGCGGGCGTGCCGGAGCCCGGACGGCGCGGTGAGTGAGCGAGGGGGAGAGGGGAGGGGTCGGGGACGGGACGGCCCGGCGCGGCACGGGCGACGGTGGCGCCGGAGCACGTCGAGCGGCGACGGCCGAGGCGACCTAGGGGGAGAGGGGGAGCGAAGGGGGGAGCTCACGGGGGGGAAGGGGCACGTAGGGTCTAGGCAGCGTGCTCGGGGGCGGCCGGAGAAGACCGGCGAGGAGGAGGGCGAGGAAGCGGCGCTCGACGGCGATGTGGTCCCGGCGAGGTGGGAGACGGGGACGGATCCGAGGCGATGAGGGGGCGTCGGGCGTGCGGCGAGGGGGGGCGCCGGCGTCCTGAGTGGCCGGTCGGGGAGGGGGGAAGGACGGGGCGGCGTCGGGTGGGGGTGGGGCGCCGGCGTCGGGGTCGACGGGATCGGGGCCGATCCCGATCCGGATCGGTGGGGGGGGGGAGAGAAGGGGATCGAGGGGGAGTGGGGGCGCGAGAGGAGAGTGGGGGGGTTAGGGTTTCGGTCGGGTGGACCGGGGCGGTAAGTAGGCTGGGGCGCGGGGTGCGGCTGGGCCGGCCTGGCGGCCCGATGGTCTGCTGGGCCGTGGCCCAGCGAGGGGGGGGGGTTCTTCTTCTTCTTCTTTTTTTTTGTTTTCTTGTTTTCTGTTTTCCTTTTCTTTTATTTATTCCTTTCGGTTTTATTAAATTATTAATTTACTTCAATTTTGAAGAATGTAAGAACAACACCTAAATATGGTATACTAAATATACCACTGCCACATTAATTTGGACAGCTAAATAAAATAGTTTAATATTTTACAAAATACAAAAGGCATTTAATTACTTTCTTTTGCTGCTGTTTTATTTTCCTTTGAGCATTTAAACATTTTTATAAAAATGTGGTTTCATCACCATAATTACCTATGTATTATTTGGTTCACTCCGAACATTTAAATTTTAATATTTGAAATTTTTTACTGTTTGCTCGATTTTGAATTTGAAATTCGAACTAGGTTCCAAACTAACGCGAGTTATCCACAGTAACCGAAGTGACATGGCATCATTAGCGGGGATTACTGTAGCTTAATTACCCGGGCGTCACAGATATAGAGAGAGAGGCATAACACTAACACCGGCTCCAAGATCACACAAAGCAGTTCTAACATAATTCCTTTTAATAGAGCATGGTATAGTTGGTACACCCGGATCTCTAAGTTTCTTTGGTATTCCACCCTTAAAAGTGTAATTAGCAAGCATGGTGGAAATTTTAGCTTCCGGTATCTTTCTTTTATTTGTGATGATATCCTTCATATATTTAGCATAAGGATTTACTTTAAGCATATCAGTTAAGTGCATACGTAAGAAAATAGGTCTAATCATTTCAGCAAAACGCTCAAAATCCTCACCGTCCTTTGACTTGGATAGTTTAGGAGGAAAAGGCATGGGTTTCTGAACCCATGGTTCTCTTTCTTTACCGTGCTTCCTAGCAAAAAAATCTCTCTTATCATAATGTTGAGTCTTTGGTTGTGGGTTATAAAGATCAATAACAGGTTCAATCTCTACATCATTGTCTTTGCTAGGTTGAGCATCAACATGAACATTATCATTAACATTATCACTAGGTTCATGTTCATCACCTGATTGTGTTTCAGCATCAGAAATAGAAATATCATTGGGATTCTCAGGTGTTTCTACATTAGGTTCACTAGAAGTTTGCAAAGACCTATCATTCTTCTTTTTCTTCTTCCTCTTAGAAGAACTAGGAACATCTAGATTATTCTTTGAGAATCTTGTTCAGTTCTTTTAGGGTGGCCTTCATGATACAAAGGTTCCTGAGTCATTCTACCAGTTCTAGTAGCCACTCTAACAACAAAGTCATTTTTATTATTCAATTCATCAAGCAAATCGTTTTGAGCTTTGAGTACTTGCTCAGCTTGAGTAGCAACCATAGAAGCATATTTGCTAACATGGTGAAGTTCATCTTTAACTCTAGCCAGATTATCACCTACGTGTCCTATTTCGAAAGCATTATTCTTTAACTCTCTACCAACATAAGCATTAAAACTTTCTTGTCTAGCCATAAAGTCATCAAATTCATCTAAGCATGGGCTATGAAATTTAGTAGAGGGTATTTCAACTTTATCGTATCTATAGAGAGAATTTACCTTTACTACCTGTGTCGGGTTATCAAGACAATGTAGTTCTTCAGGCGGTATATTCAGACCATGTATTTCTTCAATAGGAGGTCAATTCTTAACATCTTCAGCTTTAATACCTTTTTCTTTCATTGATTTCTTTGCCTCTTGCATATCCTTAGGACTGAGAAATAAAACACCTCTCTTCTTCGGAGTGGGTTTAGGAATAGGCTTAGGAGTTGGCTCAATTGGTTCAGGAATTACTTCAGGAACTGGCTCGGGAAGAGTACAATTATTTTCATTAGTCAACATATTATTCAATAGTATTTCAGCTTCGTCGACTGTTCTTTCCCTGAAAACACAACCAACACAACTATCCAAGTGTTCCTTGGAAGCATTGGTTAGTCCATTATAAAAGATATCAAGTATTTCATTTTTCTTAAGATGATGATCAGGAAAAGCATAAAGTAACCAGAGAAGCCTCCCCCAAGCTTGTGTGAGACTCTCTTCTTTGATTTGCACAAAATTATATATTTCCCGGAAGGCAGCTTGTTTCTTATGAGCAGGGAAATATTTAGCAGAGAAGTAATAAATCATATCCTGGGGACTACGCACACAACCAGGAGCAAGAGAATTATACCAAGTCTTAGCATCACCCTTTAATGAGAACGAAAATATCTTAAGGATATATAAATAGCGAGTCTTCTCATCATGAGTAAATAGAGTGGCTATATCATTCAACTTGGTAAGATGTGCCACAATAGTTTCAGATTCAAGGCCATAAAAAGGATCAGATTCAACTAAAGTAATAATATCAGGATCAACAGAGAATTCATAATCCTTATCAGTAACACAGATAGGTGAAGTAGAAAAAGTAGGATCGGGTTTCATTCTAGCATTAAGAGACTGCTGCTTCCATTTAGCTAATAATTTCTTAAGATCAGATCTATCATTGCAAGCAAGAATAGCTTCAGCAGCTTCTTTGTTCATAACATAACCCTTAGGAACAACAGGTAAAACATAATCATTGGGGGAACGTTCATCATCACTATCATCAATAGCATCTTCAATATTTTCATTCCCACTAACTCTAGCAAGTTGTTCATCTAGAAATTCACCTAATGGCAAAGTAGTATCACGCACAAAAGTAGTTCAATCATAAGTATCATGCAAAGCAGAAGTGGCATCATCGATAACATGCGACATATCAGAATTCATAGCAGTAGCAGTTTTAGGTATCGCAACCTTACTAATAACGGAAGGAGAATCTAGTGCAGAGCTAGATGGGAGTTCCTTACCTCCCCTCGTAGTTGAGGGAAAAATCTTGGTCTTAGCATCTTTCAAGTTCTTCATAGTGATCAACAGATAGAAATCCCAAGCGACTCACAGAATAGAGCTATGCTCCCCGGCAACGGCACCCGAAATTAGTCTTGATAACCCACAAGTGTAGGGGATCGCAACAGCTTTCGAGGGTGAAGTACAACCCAAATTTATTGATTCGACACAAGGGGAGCCAAAGAATATTCTTGAGTATTAGCAGTTGAGTTGTCAATTCAACCACATCTGGATAACTTAGTATCTGCAGCAAAGTATTTAGTGGCAAGAGTGGTATTGATAGTAATGGTAACAATAGCAACAGAAAAGGTAAATGTTTTTGGGTTTTTGTAGTAGTTGTAACAGTAGCAATGGAAAAGTAAATAAGCGAAGAACAATATGTGAAAAGCTCGTAGGCAATGGATCAGTGATGGATAATTATGCCAGATGCGATTCCTCATGCAATAGTTATAACATAGGGTGATATAGAACTAGCTCCAATTCATCAATGTAATATAGGCATGTATTCCGTAAATAGTCATACGTGCTTATGGAAAAGAACTTGCATGACATCTTTTGTCCTACCCTCCTTTGGCAGCGGGGTCCTAGTGGAAACTAAGGGATATTAAGGCCTCCTTTTAATAGAGAACCGGACCAAAGCATTAACACATAGTGAATACATGAACTCCTCAAACTACGGTCATCACCGAGAAGTATCCCGATTATTGTCACTTCGGGGTTGTCGGATCATAACACATAATAGGTTACTATAGAATTGCAAGATAGGATCAAGAACACACATATATTCATGAAAACATAATAGGTTCAGATCTGAAATCATGGCACTCGGGCCCTAGTGACAAGCATTAAGCATAGAAAAGTCATAGCAACGTCAATCTCAGAACATAGTGGATACTAGGGATCAAACCCTAACAAAACTAACTTGGTTACATGGTAAATCTCATCCAACCCGTCACCGTCCAGCAAGCCTACGATGGAATTACTCACGCACGGTGGTGAGCATCATGAAATTGGTGGTGGAGGATGGTTGATGATGACGACGGCGACGAATCCCCCTCTCCGGAGCCCCGAACGGACTCTAGATCAGCCCTCCCGAGAGAGATTAGGGCTTGGCGGTGGCTCCGTGTCGTGAAACGCGATGAAACTTTCTCCTTGATTTTTTTCTCCGCGAGACGGAAGATATAGAGTTGGAGTTGAGGTCGGAGGAGGTCCGAGGGGCCCACGAGATAGGAGGGCGCGCCCCTAGGGGGGGCCTATCTCGTGGACAGCCCGTGGGCCCCCTGACCTTGATTCTTTCGCCAAAAATTCTTATTTATTCTGAAAAGTGCCTCTGTGGATTTCCAGGATATTCCGAGAACTTTTCTTTTCTACACATAAAACAACATCATGGTAGTTCTGCCGAAAACATTGTCAGTCCGGGTTAGTTTTATTCAAATCATGCAAGTTAGAGTCCAAAACCAGGGCAAAAGTGTTTGGAAAAGTAGATACGTTGGAGACGTATCAACAAGCGTCGGGGTCTCCAATTAGATTGTGGAGATCACCCCGAGCAATTTGACGGTGACCGCCCCCAAGGGTTGCCAAAGTGTACGGGTTCGGTGACCGCCCCCAAGGGTCGCCATTTGTACGGGTTCGGTGACCGCCCTCAAGGGTCCCGTAGTGGAATCATGGCATCTTGCATTGTGTGAGGGCATGAGGAGATTACAGTGGCCCTAGTGGCTTCTTGGGGAGCATTGTGCCTCCACACCGCTCCAAACGGAGATTAGCATCCGCAAGGGCGTGAATTTCGGGATACATCGTCGTCTCCGTGTGCCTCGGTTATCTCTTACCCGAGCCCTTTACTTATGCACTTTACTTTGTGATAGCCATATTGTTCTTTGTCATATATCTTGCTATCACATAGTTGCTTATCTTACTTAGCATAAGTTGTTGGTGCACATAGGTGAGCCTAATTGTTTTAGGTTTTGTTCTTGGCAAATTAACCACTAGGTTTATTCTGCATTTGTTCAAGCCTAAACCATAATTATTTTAAAGCGCCTATTCACCACCCCCCTCTAGGCGACATCCTCGATCTTTCATTAGGTGTGTAGGGTGTAGCATGGTGTTGTACTCGGATCCTCCTGTGTTCTTTATTGGTAGGGTAGTCGCATGCGGTGTACATGATACATTTATCCTGTGATCGACATTGTGAGAGGGCTTCCTCTCCACCTTGTATCGTTCGGCCGTATACTCTGTTCGGGTTTTGCTTTATATATAAAGCAGGGCCACAGGTATTTCGAAACATTAGACTTGCACATTCTTACCTCCCCTATATAGTGTATATGTACTGACGGAATCAAGTACAGAAGTGTGTTGCATCCTATCCGTGTCTCTTATAGTATCAATACCTAAATCATGTCCATTTATATCAATGTTCCTCACCAACATCTAAAATCAGGTGCTCCTTGTCTTTCAAACATGTTCAAATGTGGTTTTATGTTACTTCTTCATTTCGTTACCTAGACCTAAAGCCCCAAGCTTGGGGTTAATTGTGGTCTCTTTCCTCTTACTATTTTACGTGGACAACATCACCCCGATTGCATTCATCGTATGGACTGTAGTGCTACTATCAACTGGTGTATCATGCCTATTTGTTTCACTATTTGTTTCAAACAATATGAAATCAGAGGCTCGTTCTCAGTATTTAATAATGATAACATCTTTTATTCATCTAAATTCCCAATGTTGATGTCAAATGTGCTTTTTTGCGTGGACAAACTCCTTTATTTTGATCAATTCACCGTGGACTAATTATTAGTATCAACTATCAACCAATGTGTTCCATGTGTTTCTTGTGACGTCTGAAATTAAGTGCACCGAACCGACGCGAGAAAACTTCCGATCTACTGATCTTCAATCATGGCAGATAACGAACATCAGAAATAATAAAAATTACATCCAGATCCGTAGACCATCTAACAATGACTACAAGCACTGAAGCGTGCTGAAGGCGCGCCACCATCATTGTGTTGGGGAACGAGGTAATTTCAAAAAAAAATCCTACGATCACGCAAGATCTTTCTAGGTGATGCATAGCAACGAGAGGGGAGAGTGTGTCCACGTACCCTCGTAGACCGAAAGCGGAAGCGTTTCAATAACGCGGTTGATGTAGTCGAACTTCTTCGCGATCCAACCGATCAAGTACCGAACGTACGATACCTCCGCGTTCAGAAAACGTTCAACTCGATGACGTCCCTCATGCTCTTGATCCAGTTGAGGACGAGGGTGAGTTTCGTCAGCACGACAGCGTGGCGACGGTGATGATGATGCTACCGGCGCAGGGCTACGCCTTAGCACTACAATGGTATGATCGATGTGTGTAACTGTGGAGGGGGGCACCGCACACGGTTGGGAGAGAAACTAGTGTGTTCTAGGGTGCCCCCTGCCCCCGTATATAAAGGAGCAAGGGTGAGGCCGGCCGCCCCCTATAAGTGCCTGGGAGAGAGGAGTCCTACTAGGACTCCAAGTCCTAGTAGGAGTCCACCTCCCGGGAGAGAGGGAAGGAAGGAGAGGGAGAGGGAGTAGGAAAGGGGGGCGTCGCCCCCCCCCTTCCCTAGTCCAATTCGTACCCAAGGGGGAGGGGGCACGCGGCCTGCCCTGGCAGCCCGTCTCTCTCTCTCCACTAAGGCCCAATGTGGCCCATTAGTTCCCCGGGGGGTTCCGGTAACCCCTCCGGCACTCCGGTTTTACCCGAAACTTTTCGGAACACTTTCGGTGTCCGAATATAGCCGTCCAATATACCAACATTTATTTCTCGACCATTTCTAGACTCCTTGTCATGTCCGTGATCTCATCCGGGACTCCGAACAAACTTCGGCCATCAAAAACACATAACTCATAATACATATCGTCATCGAACGTTAAGCGTGCGGACCCTACGGGTTCGAGAACTATGTAGACATGACCGAGACACATCTCTGGTCAATAACCAATAGCTTAACCAGGATGCTCAAATTGGCTCCTACATATTCTACGAAGATCTTTATCGGTCAAACCGCATAACAACATACGTTGATCCCTTTATCATCGGTATGTTACTTGCCCGAGATTCGATCGTCAGTATCATCATACCTAGTTCAATCCCGTTACCGACAAGTCTCTTTACTCGTTCCGTAATGCTTCACCCTGCAACTAACTCATTAGTCACATTGCTTGCAAGGCTTATAGTGATGAGCATTACCGAGAAGGCCCAGATATACCTCTCCAAAACACGGAGTGACAAATCCTAATCTCGATCTATGCCAACCCAACAAACACCTTCGGAGACACCTGTAGAGCACCTTCATAATCACCCTTTTACGTTGTGAAGTTTCGTAGCACACAAAGTGTTCCTTCGGTATTCGGGAGTTGCATAATCTCATAGTCTGAGGAACATGTATAGTCATGAAGAAAGCAGTAGCTATGAAACTGTAACGATCATAATGCTAAGCTAACGGATGGTTCATGTCCATCACATCATTCTCCTAATGATGTGATCCTGTTCATCAAATGACAACACATGTCTATGGTTAGGAAACTTAACCATCTTTGATTAACGAGCTAGTCAAGTAGAGGCATACTAGGGACATTATGTTTTGTCTATATATTCACACATGTACTAAGTTTTCCGGTTAATACAATTCTAGCATGAATCATAAACATTTATCATGAAATAAGGAAATAAATAATAACTTTATTATTGCCTCTAGGGCATATTTCCTTCACATTGCCCCTCCCTCGCCGGAGCCGGCCAAAACTTGTTGTAGTAGACTTTTCTTAATAACATACTTGATATTTCATTTTAATTTTTCAAGAATATAAGCATTTCTCAAATGAAAATTTAGTTGTACATTTTCAAAATTGCAACTTTAGTCCTATCTTATCTATAGTTTGACACAAATTTTATACAACTCTTGGATTATGATTAATGTCCTTCTAGGATAACAATCTCTTTTGTTTGAACTATATTGAAGTTAGATGATGAACTTCACAATAAGTAATAAAAGGATCTATCGTAGTATCGTGTATACTATAGAGACAATGATATAAACTCCTACCTAACAACTACACCACCCTGAAGTCGCTCCCACCACGGTTCGAGGGAGAAATCATAGCGGCCGCAACTACCTTCCACTGTCCTCCTCGTCTCGACTGCTGTAGGCAAAGCCTGGGCCGGCCCTAAGAAGGTGGCATAGGTGTGTGAAATGGTATCAAACGGTGCGACGGCTTCTCCAGGCGGCAGATCATGGTGACATGATGGCTCCCAGGCGGACAGGCAAAGCACACAACAACTTACACTATGGGATCTCTTGAGGGGAGCCAGCTAGGACACGCCGCTCACCTCGGATGTGTGTGGTGGTCTGACCTTATATCAGTTCACTAGGAAAAGGCAGCAGGTTGTTGCTTGTGGTAGTGCTATATCATTCGAGATGTGGATTGCGGTACCCACTGATGGGTCTTCATGAGTGTTTGCCGCTCCAGATCGAGTACCTTCTGTCGACAGCTCGTTCTCGCAAGGTTGTGCTCTATAGTCAGAAGGGTCCTTTCAGGATTTTGGCGATTCTCACTTTGACCAATTTTCCTTCAGTTGTGAAATGCAATCAATGGACGATGGCTTGACGCAGAGGATATGTTTGTGCAACAGCGGTGGTGGGATTTCTAGCCCAACGCATGTAGCTGTTTGGATTGAGGAAAAGTGATGGAGACAACACATGATTGACTCCGATTTGATGGTTCTTCTTAAGTACCTGGTCTCGTGCTCCAGTGTGAAAACCATAGGTTTGATCCAAGTGGATTATACCTGAGAAAGGCGATGTGTTTGCGTCATTACCTTGTACAAGGCATTGCTTGGATATGCTTGGACTTGTTTTCTAGGGTGAAAACCTAGAATAGCCTCTCGTGGTTGGATGCGGTGATGATGGCGCTTGAGTGTCGTTCACCTCCTAAAGGCGCTGATGTTAAAGGATATCATTGTCCATGCGGTTTCAAATATGATTTGTCTGAATATGGTCATTGTTGTAGTTTGTCAATCATTGTTTTGATTGTGTTGGTGATTTTTCTTTTACTTCACTTAGGTAAAGTTTTGGTCCGGCGTGTTTTTTGCATGTGTGCATTGGTGTTGGTTGTGTCCATTCTAACTATGCAGAGCCCAGGTGTGTCTTTATTGTGTTTGTATCAATTTTATACTTCATTTTAGTCAATAAAATCTAACCTTCGTAAAAAATAAAATATTTTGTGCATCACTCGATGCAGATGCCGACGGCGTTTCCCTCTTTTCTACTTTTCATCAATAAGCATATTATTCTCATGAAAAATATCATCTGCACACAAGCATGTTACTGTAATTGTTCCTCGATGTTCGGATATGAGAAAGACAAGTCATGCACGTGCTAAGTTCCCCACAAAAGAAAATGTACATGCATGATTAATGCAAAATGTTGTAAACTTATATGCGACATATTTTCTAGGTGCAATGCAGCTGAGCAAAATCCTTTTGGCGTCCCCCGCAAAAAACAATGCTTTCGGGATATTAATACTCATACCAACGTCTCCTAGCTAGCATGCGAAAATATATTGCTTTCCGCAGCACCCCCAAGCACCAAACATGTCTTCTGTTAAGATGAGTAGCGATGACTAGGGTTGAAGCACATGAGAGAGAGAGAGAGAGAGAGAGAGAGAGAGAGAGAGAGAGAGAGAGAGAGAGAGAGAGAGAGAGAGAGAGAGAGAGCCTTGATCCTTTGCTGATGGGAGTGAGAGGGATCAGAAACAAGATGGGCTCGTCCAGAATGTGTGGGGGATAATACTTAGAGTCAAGCCTACTGTTTTAGCCCAGACTTCACGCCAAGAACAGGGATCCTGGGTTGGAGTCCCAGACACATCAAGTGGATCAAGAGGCCAGAGTACATGCAAGTGCTTGGTTGCCAGTGAGGAAGTTTCGGTCGACAAATGCAAACCTTATTTCTCTTGGTTGCATTCGCTACTGATATGTAGTGCTGTTATCTGCAAAAGTAGTTGATTTAGACCATACCGTCGCCTTGTTCAGCCGCCAGCTAGACTGAAGGGACTTACTTAGCCATGATAGACTTGCACCTTCGTGCCTCCCCTATACACAGTATATATGTACTGACCGACATATTATGAATCAAATACTGCATCCTATCCGTGTCTCTTACCGTATCAACTGCTGAATCACATCTGTTGTTTCAATGTTCGTCACCACCATCTGAAATCGGATGCTCCTTGTCTATTCAAACATGTGCAAATGTCGTTTTATGTATTACTTCTTCATCCTGGATCTAAAGCCCAAAGGTTCGGGTTAATTTTGGTCTTTTACCTCTTCCTACTTTGCATGGACAATCTCAACCTTCTTTCTCCCTATCGCATTCGCTATGTGGACTGTAGTGCTACTATTTGTTGCGAACAATATGAAATCAGATGCTTGTTGTCAAATGTGTTTTTTCTTTTTTTGGGTTTCTTTCGATTGATTCACCGTGGACTAATAATTAGTATACGTTATTAACCGATGTATTACACGCGTCTATTGTTTCATATGAAATTTGGTGCACCCAACTGACCTCTCTGACTTTTCTTAATAACATTTCATTTTTCTAATTGGATGACCTTATATTTGATTTTAATTTTTAAAGAATATAAATACTTGTCAAATGAAATTTTATTTGTACATTTTCAACATCACAACTTAAGTCCTATCTTATTTAAAGTTTGACACACATTTTATACAACTCTTGAATTATGATTAATATTCGTATAGGATAAGAATCTTTTGAATGCCTGTAGCGAGGTTGGAAGATATAGTCAGAAGGCTCCTTTGTGGGTTTGGATGGTTTTCACTCTGACCAGCTTGCCTTCGGTGGTTAGAAGAAATCAATGGATGATGGCTTAACGCAGAAGATATGGTTGTGCAGTGGTGATGGTGGATTTCTATTCTAGCGCATGTAGCTGCTGGGATTGCGGAAAAGTGATGGCGACACCGCATGATTGATTTCAATTTGATGGTTCTTCTTGAGTACCCGGTCTTCACTCCAACATGAAAACAGTATGCCTGATCCAGATGTGTTATGCCTGGAAAGGCGATGTTTTTATGTCGTTACCTTGGTTGAAGGCATTGCTCGGACTTGTTTTCTAGGGTGAAAACTTAGAATGGTCTCTGGTGGTTGGATCAGGTGTTGATGGCGCTTGAGCGTCGTTCTCTTTCCGAACGCATTGTTGTCCATATTGTGTCAAAGAGAATTGGTGTGGATATGGTCATTATTATTGTGTCGGTCATTGTTTTGGTTGTTTTGGTGATTTTCCTATTTCTTCGCTTAGGTATAGTTTTGGTCTCCTATGACTTTGCACTTTGTCGGTACTTTTTTTTCGTGTGTTTGGTGTTGGTTGTGTACATTTTAACTAGGCAGAGCCCAGGTGTGTGCTTATTGTGTTGACAACTACTTTATGCTTCATTTTTGGTCAATAAAATTCACCCTTCATAAAAAAATAAAAGGTTGTGTGCATCAGTCGACGCATATACTGACTGTGTTTCCTATTTTCTTATTCATTTACCAATATACAGATCAATCTCATGAAAAACATCATCCGCACTCACTATATTTGTTCCTTGTTGTTTGGATATGAAAAGACCAAGTCATGCACGTGCAAAGTTCCCCACGAAAAAAATGTACGTGCATGATTAATGTATGTCGGAAGCTTATATGTGGCACATTTTTTAGGTCAAATACGCAAGAGCAAAATCCTTCCCGGGTCCACTACAAAAACCAATGTTGGGGATATTAATACTCCTACCAACGTCTCCTAGCTAGCACGCGGAAATATGTTGCTCTCCGCAGCACCCTCAAACATCAAACATATGTCTTTTGTTGAGTCGAGTAGTAGCGGTGACTTCTGTTGAAGCACATGAGAAATAGAGAGAGGAGTATGCGTGGGCCTTGATCCTTTGCTGATGGGAATGGGAGGGATCAGAAAATAGATGGGCTCGTCGAGAATGTGTGGGGGATACAACTTGCAGTCAAGCCTAGTGTTTTACCCCAGAACTTCACGCCAAGAACAAAGATCCTGGGTGGGAATACAAGTCACATCCAGTGCATCACGAGAGTTGAGCACTACGGCTGAGACCGGTAGCTGCACGTGCAGGGGTGCCTCAGAGGAAATTTGAGTCCACAAATGCAGACCTTATTTCTTTTGGTTGCATTCGCTACTGACATGTAGTACTACTATCTGTACAAGTAGCTGATTTAGTCTAACCATACCGTCGCACATTGTAACCACATCTACATGTTCTTTAGTCACAAGCCAGACTCAAGGGAATTAGTTAGACATGATAGACTTGCACCTTCGTATTCCCCTATACACGTATATATGTACTGGCATGAATCAAATACAGAAGTGTGTTGCATCCTATCTGTGTCTCTGATTTTTTTTTTTGAAACTATGATGATTTTTGTAGCAAATTCGGAAACTATACATCCTAATGGAGAAAAATCAAAACTATCACCCCGTCGGCCTCCCGTTGGCCGAAAAGGGACTTTTCGGCCTACCGTTGGCCAAAAAGTACTTTTCGGCCAACAGTTGGCCAAAGAGTCCCTCTTCAGCCCTCTACTTTTTAAAAAATTCATATCAAATAGGATTTTTAGTATTTTAATTTGATTCTTTTTGCATTAGATTAGAAATTTTATGAAGTTTCTGTAGATATCAAGTTTGACTAGATTTGAAACTTTGAATTTGAATTTTCATGAATTTTCTCAAATCACTAAATTGCCTATAATTTGAGCTAGGAGTATTCCTTTTAGATGATTCTTTTTGATACTGGTTCTTTGTGACTTTGTTTATCAGTAGTAATTAATTGGTGAATTTTAGGATTATTTAAAATTAGGTTTTTACAACATTCTCTCCTTCCATTTTCTCCCGCCATTTTATTTCCCGCCATTCTCTCCCTCCATTTTCTTTCCCGCCATTCTCTCCCGCCATCTTCTTTCCCGCCATCTTCTTTCTCGCCATCTTCACTTCTCAACTTATAAAACGAGCCTCATGGTGTCCACGATCGTAGATAACATCGTCTGACACGGTCTGTGTCTCCTGCGTCGGTGCTGCTGGTGGAGTGTGAAGCACTGTCTGAGAGAAGTCATAAGTGTTGGCAGCTTCGTCATCATCATCGGAGAGTGTTTCACACTTATGACTTCTCTCACACAGTGTTTCACACTCCACATGAAGGCATCATCGTCATCCTTCGTCAATGCAGCACTCCTTAGTGTGGCGGGAGAGAATGGCGGGAAAGAAAATGGTGGCAAGAAAATCCAGGGAAAAAGATTATGGGAAAGTATTTTTTTTCATGTATAAAACGGCAATGGTCGTACAGGATTTACAAGGCACTTTTAAATATAAACTCCTATGAAGCTCAAAACAAGTTTTCTAGTAGGATAAAAGAAATAAAATACAAAAAAATACTACAAATAAAATAGCTACTAATAACTAAACAGGAACAAATAGAATATGTCAAAAAAACTAAAGAATTTTTTTAAAGCAATTAAAATTAAAAGAAATCGCATAAAACCTATAAAACACTAAAATAGAACTGTTTTCATAAAAACCTAATTTTAAATAATCCTAAAATTCACCAATTAATTACTACTGATAAACAAAGTCACAAAGAACCAGTAGCAAAAAGAATCATCTAAAAAGAATACTCCTAGCTCAAATTATAGGCAATTTAGTGATTTGAGAAAATTCATAAAAATTCAAATTCAAAGTTTCAAATCTAGTCAAACCTGATATCTACAGAAACTTCATAAAATTTCTAATCTAATGCAAAAAGAATCAAATTAAAATACTAAAAATCCTATTTGATATGAATTTTTTAAAAAGTAGAGGGCTGAAGAGGGACTCTTTGGCCAACTGTTGGCCGAAAAGTACTTTTTGGCCAACGGTAGGCCGAAAAGTCCCTTTTCGGCCAACAGGAGGCCGACGGGGTGATACTTTTGATTTTTCTCCATTAGGATGTATAGTTTCCGAATTTGCTATAAAAATCATCATAGTTTGAAAAAAAAAATCTGTGTCTCTTACAGTATCAACAGCTGAATCACGTCCATTTGTTTCAATGTTCATTACGAACATCTGAAATCGGGTGCTCCTTCTCTATTCAAACATGTTCAAATGTCAGTTTATGTTACTTCTTAATCCTCAATCTAAAGCCCAAAGGTTGGGGTTGATTGTGGTATTTTCCCTCTTCCTACTTTGCATGGACAACCTCAACCTTCTTTCTCCCCATCGCGTTCGGTATGTGGACTGTAGTGCTACTATCAACCGATGTATCATGCCTATTTTGTTTCACTATTTTTTGCGAACATATGAATCAGATGATCATTGTTAGTATTTAATCATGATAACATCTTTTAATCTAAATCCCAAACGTTTATGTCAAATGTGTTTTTTTGCGTGGACAAACTTCTTTCTTTCGACCGATTCACCATGGACTAATAATTAGTATCAACTATCAACCGATTTATTCCATGCGTCTCATGTGACATCTGAAATTGGGTGCACCCAACCAACCCCTCCGACTTTCTTAATAACATTTCATTTTTCTAATTGGATGACCTGACATTTCATTTTAATTTTTCCATAATACAAGTATTTATCAAATGAAAATTACATTTACAACATTGCAACTTTTGTTCTATCTTATCTAAAGTTTGACACAAATTTTATGCAACTCTTGGATTATGATTAATCTCCTTATAGGGTAACAATCTCTTGAATGCCTAAATGCCTGTAACAGAACTTGAGAAAATGAAAACTATAAATGAAGAAAAATATCAATTGTCTCTCTCCTTTTGTGATTGCTTGCTCAGACTGAAGATGATCCGATCTCATTTCATTTGTTCCAATATTCATTGGCTCCCGTAGAGCAAAATCAGCGACAACACTGGACAGCGGACTGCAGATGGGTGTGGCGCCGGTGACAGGAATGTGGGGCTTGACTCTTGCTCGGCCGTTCAAATCTTTTATTTGCCCTTATCTATCTTTATATAGTATAAGTCCAAAGGATCTACTGCCAATTTCTTTTCAACAACAAGCAACCAAGGTTATTAGTCCTTTTCATTAAGATTTTGAAAAAGAACTACCACAATTAACAAGAGGGGTCCGGTCGGTTCTAGTGGCCCAGATATCCACCTAGCCGCTAGTCCTACGTGCCGCTAGCATCCACCTCTTGCCGCAATTGATGCCTCTATTTCCTTCTATATCCATCTGTCATGTCACGTATCCACTTCATGCTACACTGTGAATAATTAGAAGTGCCGTTTATCGAAAAAAAATCTGCCATTGCAGCACCGTAGTAAACTCTAGTATTTTCCCACCAATTTGCTTCCTCCAGTTTGTCATGTGTCACTTGTTATTCTAAGCCTACAATCAGGTTCTCTTTTTTCCATTTTTTTTATTTTCTTTAGTCCCCATACATGGTGACATGATTGGCTCTGAAAGATTTTAGTATTATAGCTAGCTAGGGATTCGTTTTGCTAGTCAAATTCCTCTACTAGTGATTCTAAAGTGTGTTTTTAATTTTACCAACTGCTTTAGTGCTGCAGAATGGAGCTGGTGTTCTATGCTAGTTACTAACCTACAAGCTAAAACAGATTTTGCAACTGAAGCCACATATATTAGTGTTCACAATATTGTAACACCAAAAAAAATTCTAGTTAATTGACAGGTATGCCGACATCAAACAACACCTATTGGGAGTTGCTTTTCATTGAGAAAATGTGGTCATTTAGGAAGTTGGCAAAGTAGAAACACTTAATTCTAAAAACAAAAATTAAGAAACTTGGAAAAATAGGGAACCATGCTGATGAGAGCGAAAGGAATCAATAATGGATAAAACCTTGTTTGAGGGGATGCGTACAAATGATTGTCTCAAGATTGATGTTTTTTTGCGAGAAGTTCAAGATTGATGTTAGCATGACCTATGGTTAGATCAAATTCCAGAGAGGCACATGCCATCTAATGGTAGCAATATATTATCCTTGATTAAAAAAGTACACAATGATTGTTATTTCCCCAAAATGCCAAAATTAGCAATGTGACTTTTATCTTTCAATTTGTTAATATGAGATATAAATTCTCTATCAAAGTGATCATTTATGCCCCTCGGATGAATCTATTGCCTTGATTACTACCTATTGCTTCTGGATACATAGATAGCACATGTTGTTGATGCAGGGTATTATAAATTTAAATGACTACCTTAAAACAATATTTGGCTTGTCTTGCTCTCGCCTGCAGTGACTTGCCTGTTATCATCAAAAAATCTTGTAGTAGAAGGATCTAGTAGAGCTATATCATCATAAAACTCCTATAGGGTACAGAATTCCTACATTCTACCAACAGCTGCACATATTTTTTTAGGGTAACATGTGAAATTCCGATATATGTTCAATCACAGACACATCATAATCTAGATTTGAATTAATCTCATAGATTTTTTTTTCTCCATAGTATAGCAATCTGCACTTACTCAGAATCTTATTAATCCCTCCATTCGATAATGTAGTGCGTATAGATGTTTTGAAAAAGTCAAACATTGCAAATTTTGACCGAGTTCATAGTGAAAACTATTTATATTTACAGCATCAAATGTATAAAATATGAAACTACATCTTATGATGAATCTAATGATATGTGTTTGGAAATCTATATGTATATGTTTTTCTCCACAAATTTGGTCAGTGTTTTTGTGGTTTGAATTTTCAAAAAAATATATATGCACTACATTATGGAACGGAGGGAGTATGATATAAAAGGAGGTAGCCTCTCTAGTTTTCCCTATGGCTTCCCAAACACACCGATCCATACATGTGACTACAACTAGTACAAATGTAAGAGAGAAATAATAAGTCATTTAAAGTATAGAGTCTATCGGTAGGATTGAGAGAAATTATAAATATAGGGTCGTTGTGTATAATGTGTTTGCTAAAATATAGTCCAAGACCAATTGTACTGTGAAACTTGTTTGTACCACAAGCTCATATTTTCTTGCTTATATTAGCAATTCGATGGAGTCATTTATGCATTGTTCCACTTGTCAAGTACATGGATAATATTATCAAAGGTTATTTATTGTACATACCATACATGTCATGATCTGTGGCGAGCTTTACCCGTAGTGTCCAATTCCTTGAGTAGCCTCTCCACCTCAGTCGATCTTATACAAGCATCAGCGGTTTTCGTGGCCATCAACTACTCGGCGCTGGGCCATTGAAATCGTTCATATCCCAAGATAAGTAGCCATCTCTAGCACGTGGATGTTGTTGGTGTTTCGACATCACAACCCTTGATCATCGACATGGTATATGCATACAGAAAAATAGTGATCCACGATTAATTAGCAGCATAGACTCTTGTGTGTAATCAACCACTCTGAGCTATGCAGTCCTTATAGTACGTGTAATAATGTTCATTCTTAATATGTTAAATTTAAATTTTTACTAACTAATGGTCTCGTGGTACTCTTCATAATATCGAGGTTATTATCCTCTCACTTGTATAAGAATACCTTCATTTTAATCATATGTTGGGCTCGTAAAAATGCAAGGCTCATATTCATTATAGGGCTCCGTAAAGGGTCTCACCTATATAAACACTTAGATGAGAGAGATCACCGGTTCGCATATAGAAGCTGGCGATGTAGGATGTATACATGTCGAGACAATAATGTAGCCACAACAGGACTTTGTTCATGATACTGCATATAGGTTTTAGGGAATGTAACAAAGTTTGGCCAAAGAAGTTGGGTAGAGTAAAGGATCCTACTCCAGAGTCCAAGGTTCTTTTTTTGTTGATTAGCAAATAGCTAACAAGATTTGAGATTTTTAAGTGTATTGTTTTCTTCTGGCTTGAGTAATGTTATGTCTATTTAGCAAGCAAGAAAACAAGAAAATAACATTCTAATCTCGAGTCTCTTTTACTAAATATATATAGTTGCATTTATATTTAAAGTAAATTGAATGAAAAAACATTTTGGAGTGTTATTGTGGCAAATAACCAAAACTATTTTATTTCACAAAGATGCAAAAACTATTTATTGAGGTAATCTTTACCCAAATACAGTTTTGACACAAAAATATTATGCATGCCTACAAATGATAAATCAGGTTTGACGCGACATTGACTTGATGCAGAGGACACATGATCTGTCCCCTTGCAAATATTTTGTGGCATGTCAAACTCCATGTCACATAGACCCCTTTGAACCTAAGCCATTTGTCAAGTGTGGTAAGTCTTAGTCAAGCTAGATCTAACTTGTATGCCCATGTAGAGCTTCACTTGAAATCAGAGCCTCTCTCAACTGTTGACAAGTTGATGTAACTGGTGCTTCACCCCAATCGGTATGCACATAGTCAAGAAAATGGCCCTCATCATGTGCACAAACCAACTAAACCTAAGAAGTGTCTGCTTGCCAAATATGCAATACTCACATAAATATGAATTTCCTGTCTTCTGATTGCCCAACAAAACATGACAAGTCAACTCTACCATACCATGCTCTGACATGTGCCCTCAATATCATGTGTTACAAAGTAGTCACAATGTCATCATCCATTTGGGAGCTTAAGCTACCAAGACTTACATAGTAAGCAAGCTACCATGCAGGCAAGAAGGCTAAAACTAATTAGGTGTCATCATCCTATTGACCGAGTTTGGTATTGTTTGGCTTTGTTGACATTGGAGGCATGACATACATGGGTTTTGTGATATATTGATGATTATGTTTGGGTATTGATGTTGTAGTGAACCGGTCTTGCAAGTATATTGTTGTGGTGAACATATTATAGCTTGGTGCTTGTGAATTTCATGATATGGTTCAGATTTCCTACATGCACCCAAGGTGTTTCCTGGATGCGTGTGAAGAACCTATCTCCCTATTTTGGTTGCCTCTGCTTCCCCTTTACGCTCACAACCCCACATGGCAAATCTACAATCACACAACTAACCATGAAGGTTGGTTTTGATTGGATATCATCCATGTTTCATGTGTTTTTTTAAATGCTATGATTACTTTTTACACATGTCGTGGAGGTTGGGATTCCTGCAATATTCACTCTTCTATTGTACGGATTTCTAGGCCACTTTTCCTTGAAGAGTGAGGAGTGACGTAGATTAACGAGACTATTATATAACCTTCTACTATATATGCATCGTCAAACCAAAACGCAATGAGGCGCCATCCAATGTATGTCCTATTCAATAGGATTTTGAGCATGCAACATTGAAAATTAGAACTCCGTGGAAATAAAGACTTGTTGAGTACATAACGGTGTATTCTAACCAAAGTCAACCTACTTAAATGGAATTTGCTGAGTAGTAAAACATGTTCTTTTTATCACATATTTTAATTAACTATTAACTTTATGAATTCCCGTCTGTTCATGTGGCATGGTCTATCTTGAGGAGACATCTAATTTACCCATCTCATGTTGTTCAAAATATATTTGTTTATTGAATATGCGGTATTAATACACCGTTGATGTCAAAGATGTTTGTTGGGATGAGAGTTCACTTTATTTATCGTGATGGTTGCGAAGATGTGTACCGTCTTTGATAAGACGAAGTTTTCTTTGCCTTTCATGTCAAGTCTTTGCTTCAACGCTGGAGATGGTGGCAACAGTATGCACACAAGAAGTGTCATAAGGGTAGCCACCGAGTTGTTTTAGTTTGACGCTTTCCCCCCTTGTTTTTTTATCATGACTATTGTACTTCATCATAAGCCTTTTTTTTTTGTGTATTGGATGTGTGCATCTTTGTTTGTAGAGTCCAGAGATTGAACAACCATGCAATTGTATTGGCAATACGACCACCAAAACCAATAAAGCTATATAAAAGCATTCACTACTCTTTGAACCTACATCTCTTTGCTCCTTCATTACTTCCATGTAGAAAAAGTCATGTACGTGTAAAACAATGTGAAAAAGAGAGTACATGCAATTAATACATGTCCATGAGCTTATATGTGACCTTTCTAAGGGCTCGTATGGAAGAGGAAAATGCAATCAAAAAATGTCCCCTAGCTAGCATGTAGAGATATATATTGCTTTGGCGCCACCAAAGCACCCAAATATATAGCACAGTGTCCCTTGCACAAGTTCATGGGAAAGAGCATGATGAATAAGTATGCATCCTAGATGAGAGTGAGAGGGATAAGACACCAGAGGGGAGTTTCTCCAATCCACGCGGAGGAAAAGGAGGCACAACAAGAATCACAGATACATCAAGAAAGAGTTTATTATATATAGGTCCACAACTTTAAGTTCCTCTTAGATTTGCAAACTTGGTACAAGTTTAGGTTTAGGTATTCAAAGTATCATCAGTATTGTAAGCATAGGTAAAGCTGCTAGACTACTACCTCCGTCTAGGTGAATAAGTCATTTGCGTAGTTCTAGGTCATCGATTTGAGGAATTAAATATGTGTTATATGTCATGAAAAGTATATCACTAGATTTCTACATGGATGTAGTTTCTAAATATATATTTTTTGTCACATATAATACATATTTATATAGTTAAATCGTCAACCTAGAACTACGCGAATGACTTATTCACCGAGACGGAGGTAGTACCTAACTTTGATTGCTCATTCTCTACTCGTGAAAAAGCGCAATTTAATGATTCATAAACAAACCTTTGAACAAGCAACAACACAGAAGAAATTCTGAAGACTATGTGGGCCATTGGACTGTAAAGCCAAAATTGATAATATATCATCAGTATACATACCAAGTAGAAGCTACGACCTTCAAGATTAGATGTCAAAGCAATTCATTGGCGCAAAACACAAGGCGAGGAAGGTTAGAGAAAGCACAATCTGGGATGTTGTTTTTTCAATTGTGCAATGAACATCATAGTTCGTATTCGTGCCCAATGAGGATTGTGTTGGTCTCTTAGAATGTGCAGTTTTGCATGTTAATCTCTGTAGTATACATACGAAACATTTTAAGCCTTGAGTAAATCATCTATCTTCAAGAAAGTCCCATTCAATACTACTCCTAAATTCCTAAATTAACTTCACCACCCAACAGACGGGCATATTGGCATCACTAGCCTAGCTTCTCCTACCCAGCTCAACTCTTATGTTTTGCCTACACTGATTTTTATTTGCAACACAACCCAATTCACTTCTTCCTTGTTTACTAATCTCTACTCTCTCCAAGGATCACAACTATGGAGAGCAACTTGTGGGGCACCGTGTCCCACCTCCTAGCATAGACTTCCTTCCATCTCCATGCCTCCAAAACTATACATACCTATGCTACTAATTTGTAGTTTTCTATATTTGGAATTAATAAATTCTTGAATGGTATTTTTAGATGTACATGGAACATATGCTTTTATGATCTACTTGAAAGAAGCAATGTCCATGTTTGAGATTGTCAGTGATTCTGATATTGTCTAAGACCAATGATACAAGCGCCACTCATGCATTGTTTCTCCCACCTGAAAGTGCTTTCCATCGTTCATACTATTTTGAATTTCTCTGGTGTACAATGATAGCATGCATGAACTGTGGCAAGCTTGATCTGCATAGCCTCCAATTCCTTGAGCAGACTCTCCACCTCGCGGCAATCTTGTGCAAACATCCGCGGCGGTGTTTGAGGCCATCAGCACCGCACTGCTCAGGTCACAGAGCTCACTCGCGGCCCTAAGCCCAACCCGGTAGCCATTACTTGGCCACGGATGCCGATGGTCTTTTGACTATGGCAGCCCATGTTCATGGACCCTCGGTCACTCCAACACTTCTCATACCCATCCATAGAAGATATTATATACATAGCTAGGAAAAATCAAATGGACATATCAAGAAGAAAATACTTCAAGCCAATAGACGTGAGAGGCATCATGAATAAAAACTAGCATTATAAGGTGTATAGAGATGTATAGAAATGCAGTTGCACTGCAGCGAGGCTTTGCTTGTGACATCATGTACGTTTTGTCAAATGCTATGGTAGTAACCACACTGGCATGCCTACGCAGTTTGCCACCTTCTTTTGTCATGGATAGAATCTATGGCCGGGGGTTTGGCAAGAGAAGTCGAGTAGAGTAAAAGGTCGGACTCCATGTTTCGTTCATCTCCTGTTATTGTTAGCAAAGAACAAGCTAGATCTTAATTTGAGTACTTGTTCGCATTATGGCTCTAGCCATTTCAACTTAGCAAGCAAGACCAAAGAAACATCATTTTTCATCTTTAATCTCCTCAACCAGTAAAGATGATGTTGCATTGCATTTCTATTTGGTCAGTTTTCAAAGCTGGTGTAACAAATTGCCACAACTATTTTACTTGCATGTGTAACAAGAGCTGTATGTTATTTTCTCTGTGAATCAAAAAGTAAGTGTTGATTCAGCATATAGATTGCAAGTTGAGACGAGTAGCTAAGTGTGGATTACAACACCCAAATAGAAATATATTGCTTTCAGAAGCTTCTTTTTAATGTGAACCCAACGGTACAATTTTCATAACATCTAAGCCGCATTTGGCTGGCCTAATTTATGATCAAAGTTGAATTTTAAGATGCGTCTTTTTAATGTGAATCTTAACCGTTGATTCAATTAATAGGGGTATACGTATACCCCTATTAATTGAATCAACGGTTAAGATTGAAACATACGCCTTCGGATGGGGGCATGATGGTCAAATTAAACCATAGAAAGACAAAATCCACGGCATGCCGGTGATCGTTCCCCGAGTTCCCCGCGTGTACGCCACGCTCGACTTCGTGGAGTCCATCCACAGCATGCTCATAAGGGTGTGGATAGCAACCCCGATCTCTATGAGATTGGCGGTGATAATGGGCTCTTGCAGAAGGATCATGTAACGCCTCCACCCACCCATGCCACCCGTGAACCAAGAGAAGTACTCCATTGAGCTTCTGCTCGTACACTGCTGCCTTGGATGTTCATCAGCATCTACGGAGGCTCACATGTGCCCCATTTGAGGGCAAAACATGTTGTACCACAATATTGACCGTGAGCTCCGCGCCTCCCCCTCCATGGACGTTCGCCACATTTACTACGGGCACGGCGCTCGGTGCATGTCCTGCCCATCAGATAGCGGCACGACGGCGGTCAGCGGATGGTGAGTAGAAAACATGAGCGGCTCATTCTGAGGAAGCTTGGTCACGGCGTCCAACCTGAACCAGGAGATGGATAAACAACGCAGGGTGATAAAAAACGAAGCTTCTCACTAGGCAAGAACCGACGGAAGCGGCTGACGGAGGCAGAGCGGCGCGACCTAGACGAGGGGTGTCGAGTTCCTTGTTGGGCGTCCAGTAGGAGAAGAGGCTGAAACAGATAGGCGCGATGGTTCCGAAAGGAGTTCGCAAGCGTCTTGATTTCTTTAGATCATGCTTTTTTTGGTAGTCTGATGAGGCCAAGCGGAAATACCGTCTCGTACGATGGGATATCATTTGCCGACCTAAAGACCAAGGGGTCTCGGCACTGAAAACTTAGAAATCAAGAACAAATGTCTTATGAGCAAATGGCTCTACAGACTAGAGACTGAGCCGAAGGGTATGTGGTCTCAAATCTTGCGTAATAAGTTTCTGCATTCGAAAACGCTAGCCCAGGTTACCATGAGACCGACTGATTCGCCGTTTTGGAAGGGACTTATGCGCACGAAGGACCTGTTCTTTCGTAGGGCCAAATTCTTGGTTGGCAATGACATGTTAACAAGATTTTGGTAAGACACATGGCTAGGAGAGACGTCCTTGGCCATCCAATATCCTACACTCTATAATATTGTGCAACGTAAGGAGGATTACGTGGGTACCGTCCTTCAAACAATTCCCTTGAACATCCAATTCAGACGAGTGTTGGTGAGAGATGGACCACCTAAATGCACCTGGTCCGGAGATTGATAGAAGTTCAACTCTCCGATCAGCCGGATTCAATACAATGGAAATTAACTACGAACGGGAGATTTACGGTGAAATCTTTTTATATGGATCTCATTAATTCTGGCCCCCTATCACGGTCGCTACACATTTGGACAGTTAAGATTCCTTTGCGTATTAAAATATTCATGTGGTTTGTTCACAAGCAAGTGATACTCACCAAGGACAACTTAATTAAGAGGCGATGGGTAGGTTCTTCGCCGTGCTGTTTTTGTGATCATGACGAAACAATATAGCACTTATTTCTTGAATGCCCACTTACCAAGTTAATTTGAAGAACGATTCATATAGCTTTTAATATTAATCCTCCAGTTGATATTGCGTCTTTTATGGGCTATATGGAACTGCAAGAATGATATGATTTTTAACAGACAACACACTTTAACTTTTTTGCAGGTTATCTTCAGAGCTACAGCTTGGATCTGTATGTGATCCTTACTCACTCCTATGGACTCCAGGGAGGCTTTGGTTACTGTGTGCAACCAATGGGAGATGGTAGCTTGGGTTATCTTCAACCGGTTCGGATGGCGCTCGCATAACAGGATAGGAGTCTAGAGCTTATCCTTTTCATTTTTCAATGTTCCGGTTGACGTGGTTCGCTTGTACTTTACCTTACTTTTTTATACTCTTTTCTGCTCCGTTTTGTGAGCTGTAAGACTTTTATGATGATTCTGGATTGTTAATAAGATGGCCGCATGCATCATCTGATGCAGAGGCCGGGGGTACGCCTCCATTTCTAAAAAAAAAGATAGGCGCGATGGTGTGGAACCCATATAAACATTTTTTTTCCTGTACGAGCGTACGAATATCGGAGTACCTCTGTTTCCGTACTTTAGGAAAATGAAATTAGATCGTCGTCCACTAACTATAGTTCCATTTGGATTAGCTACTAATATATATCTATATTTATATCTACACCAATATAAAAAGACCCAGTGGGGCAGATCCGACAGATTTCGGCCATCCATTAGCATTAACCCGACAGTCCTTATTGTCCTAATAGTGAGCAACTAAACACATTAGTGCTAAATGTGTTTACTGCTAATCAATCCTTCTCTCCCTGATCCTTTCCTTACGTACACCTTTCACAAGAAAGAAAACTGCCACAACGATGGAATGATACTTGATAAGGTGCTACCCTTGTAATCCTGACATTCTTACTTTCTACTTATTTAGAAACATTATAACCGAGCACTTTTTCAGCCCTCTCAGGCTATGTACGTTCGCAACCGTTGGATCAGCACTTTTGGAAAATTTCAGCCACTTGATTGGCTCTTAACAGCACATCCGGCCGCTTCGTTCGATAATAAACAGGCGCTTACCTGGGCTACATGTCCTCGAGGGCCGCTATTCCAGTGGAAAAATCGAAGGTCTGAGGTTAATTGGGCCGTCCACCACACGAAGCCCATGCCATGTGTCAACCTCGCTCGACCCATCTCCTCCCTTCCGCCGCATACCACCCCGCAGCGCCCGCTCCGCTACCCCGATCTCTCCTATGGCATCGCCACCGGCAAAAGCGACCTTGATCGGAGGGCCACTACCCCAAATCCGACCTTGAGAAGAGATGCCCCTCCTGGTGGTCGGCAAGGATAGCGGCGGCGGCAACTGCTCTCTCGCGCCGCGCTCTAGCTGCATCCTCTCCCCGCGACGTCGTCCACCGCCTTGATCCCTTGTCACCATTCGCGCCTCGGAGATGACGATGTATGCTCCATATAAACCAGGTAAAGGCTACCCCTCTCCTTTTTCTCCGATTTAGAAATCTTAATCCTTCTCTCAAATTCAATGTTCCCATATTCTTCGCTCCAGGATCTCTTTGTGGGAACAGGGAAGCCTCCCCTCCATATCCTTCTCTCAAATATGGGACTGGTTACAGAGACCGAATCCAAGTGCAGCGTCCGCAAAGATCCAGCGACAATGAGGGCGAGCAGTTGCTCATCTATGGCACATCTTGTTCTGGATTCGGTCAAAAAAGGGCTAGCCTATATTCATCCCTAGAAATTTCATGTGCCATTTGCTGAAAAAATTATGTTGTGAAGTGGAACACTTCATTCTTGGGATATTTCTTCTCTGAGGATTTAAAGTACCAGCTGTATACCACATCTCGCTTCTGCTGTTATTTCTGTAATTTTTAAAGATGTCCAATCAGCAAGTGAAATAGAATTTACTTGCAATGATTATATGATGATGTTACCTTTTCCCTAGAATTCCCTATTTACATGGATGGATAAAAAATCTACATGAGGGCCATAGTCTTTGTTTGTCTGACTTTGTAAAGCCATGTCATTGTCAAAAAAAGAGTTAGTTAGATCCTTGTTTAATAATTCTTCCTTTCTAGACTGAATCCATCTACATTGATAATACCACACCAGACATGGCACGAATGGCACAAGAGGGCTCCCCTTTGATTTCAAACACTATGACGGTAAGTCATTTCTCTACCAGTTTTGTTACCTTCTCCTTTGGAGGATATAGAAGCTTTCCTTCTCTATAGATGTTTGTTTTTTGTAATCAATCTAAATGTTTAATTAGTTCTATTATTACCCAAATTGCAGGCAAGTTAATCATAGCTTTGATTCTTCAGTTTCTAGATTTCTTCATGATACCATATTTCCTGCTATTATTATTAAGTAGCCTTACAAATTAGGATTTGTGAGGCATTTCATCTGCACGTGATGGTAGGTGGTGTTTTTTCCTTCAGTTCGAGAGGAGCCATTTTGTGTGCATTGTTGGCAGGTCATCATTATTTGGGGCACGGTCAACCACGTCCTTCAAGGACTTGACCGACCTCTGTCCAGATATTTTTCATCTCTTTAACAATGATATAATCCCATGTCGTAAATGAGATACATGTTATGCTATGGGAACACATTGATAATGTTGTACGACTAATTAATTTCTTCCTTCCTTACTTCTGCTTTGCAGTTACTTGGTAATGTTTTAGTTGGTCTTGTCCAAAAGAGATATCAGACGATATCATTACTGTACTTTTATTGTTAAACCTGTTAAGGTGAAACTTAAGAATTTGATTCTATCTTTAAGTTTATCTATCTTTGATTATTTTCAATATATATATGACAATTAGTTTCGCTCGACCACACCATAAGATGTTGCAGTATTCACTCAGTATACATGCTCCTACGCATTGTGCAAGTCATTTCAATTTAGTTTAGTAGTCACTCCCTGTTTGTAGAAAGCACTTCATAAATTCAATGCCAATATAGCAGCACCCTTATTCTCCATAGGGTTTGTATGTTGTATCTAACAAGTTAAAAAAGCAGATCATATAGATTATCTTTTAATAGACATTCTTTTAGTACATTCCTGCTAATTTTCAGATATTGCAAAATCATGATATTTGGCTGTAGAAAGAGGGTGCACGATCAGCTGTCCCAAGAGCTATCTTGGACATTAGAAAGAATAGTTGTGTCATTGTTGCAGCATCTTCTGGGAAAAATACACATGCATGGCATGCTACAAATCTGAATCTCTGCAAGGAACAAATTATGTCATGCTTGTTTGAATGCTAGGAGGAGTGTGTTAATGCTGTCATATTCAGAGATCTCTCCTTCCTCTTTGTCTTGTTACTTTGAGAGTATTCGAGTTGTCTATTTTCTCAGAGCTCGTAATAATGGGGCTGACACACTAGCTAGGATTGGTGCTTCCCAGGACCATGTAGTCTTGTGTCGTTTGGTCTTTGACATCACAAACTTTGTAATTTGGTGGCTGACAATTTGGCTAGCTCAGCTCTAAATGAAAACTCTGTTTTTGACTAGATTAATCTTATGTCTGAGTAGTAGGGCGCTTATGACATCTTTGGTGGTAACTCATAGACTTAGAGCGACTTTGATTATATGAGAAAGATACCATTTTCTTATCAACTATGCTCTTTGTTGGCTAAGAGGTTTTTGATTATATGAGCTGACTTATGAGCAATGCCATTTTCTTATCAACTCTACATTGTAAATGATGTGTCATATTGTGATTATCAAAACTACAATTTATGAACCAAATATTGGCATTTAGGAACTTGCTGGCAACATATGTCTATATGCATATTTCGAATAATATTGGCTAACTAGATAAACATGACGCATGACCACTTTATGACAATTTGCTTTAAAAATATGCTTCTCAATTAAATTTATGAACATTTCAGCCATTTTATTGAAAAAATGGACGGGCGCGGCAACGCGCGCCTTTGATGATCTAGTCAATGGAATGATAGGCAAAAAAGGGAATCAGGGGAAGAGATGAACCTGCCACTGATAGTGTTTACACAAACAATCTCTTTTGATGCTACTTTTGTAAAGAAAATTCAGGTATGTATTCAAATCAAATTAAGATTCCACATGTGTTGCAAATGCGCATTTACTAGTTAGTAGTAAAAGACAAAATTATCCTTTAGAGGGGATCTACTGAAGGGGACCTCTTCATTGGAATGGAGGGAGTATACAAGAAAGAGAGAGAATAGTATGTGCGGATCCTGGATTACTGATCCTTGCAGAGACCGGGCATTGAATAATAGTATGATTGTATTGACCTCGACACAATCATAAAAGTAAATCAAGCTTCCTTTGTCAATAAAGTCATTCAATACGCAGTTTGGATGCTCGTATAGAAGTGTCTAGCTTTGTACCTTACTGTCTCTGAACATGTATTATTTGCATATCAAAAGGGACAAAGTCATGATGAAATAGTACACACAAATTTAATGCATGCCTATAAACTTAGATGTGACATATTTTTTATGGCTCATAAGAGAGCAAAATATTTTTTTAAACGACTTCTAAGTAATGTTTCCTAACTAGCACACAAGTATATATATTGCTCTCTGCGTCAGAGCACCCAAACAGCGACTAGCTAGTCGTGACTCCTGTAGGTGTGGAAATGAGAAAGTGAGTATGAATATGTGAGGATCCTTGCTGGGAAGGCAAATTTGACAATTTTGATCTCGGAACGAAATCAATTCACAGAGTGAATTGTCCGTGAAACTATTTCACGTCCCTGACCTTTTTGTGTAGCCCCCGCCACACAGGCGCTACACCCTACGATGCAACACCTAGCTCTGGGGCGTTGCATGCCAGTCCACCGTGGCAGCCCTAGGCCCCGCCCAGCAGTGCAGTGCCTCGGAGGTAAATACACCCGAAGTCATAAAACTTGCACGTGACGGTCAGTTTGATGCACAAACTTGTAAAATACGTGTTTCTCGTCATCAAACTTGCACAAATGTTCATATACGGTCACATTCCATGTACCCAGACGTATCCGTGGCCTATGTGGCATGCCAACATGGCCAGGACCCACTGTAAGCCCACGACGCATGGTAGACCTGCATGCCTTTTCTTTATTTACGTACTATGCACCTATTTTTAAACTTATTAAGCCCCTAAACTAAAATGATTTTTTATTTACATATAAAGCCCCTAAAATAAAATGGAAAAACAAGGGATGGTTCTGTTACGAATTAGGGACGTGCCCCTACTAGGCTCAGGTTAAAAACCACCAAACCGATGATCATTCATGTCTAGCTAGCACGGATAATTTTTATATCATATAAACACGACAGAAAAAAATCAATTTTACAAGAAATGTAACCCCAAAAAAGGGAGCACCGTGGCTCGACTATGTGACGTCGTGGTCAACGTTAACTAAGATTACCACCAGGCTTCGACAGCACAACATATACAAATGGGATAAATATTTTTCATGTTATTAGTCCTACTTGTTCTACGTAAGAAAAAATATATATTCTTGTGTTTGTGTTATTTAATAAATGTTTATGTGTTACAAAAAAGGTGTGTGGCATTTTAAAAAATGTTTAAACATTGTAAACCACATTTGTGTAATTAAAAATGATACGTTGCATTTTAAAAATGTTCATACATTCAAAAAAACTGGTCATGACATTTTTTAAATGCCTATACAATGTATAAAACTGTTTGTGTAGCTTAAAAATGTTTCGTACCATCCGAAAATGTTAAAAACATAGTTGAAAAAAGCTTCAAAACTTGTATTTGAAAAAAATGTTTATCATATGTTTAAAAAGTATTAAGCATATTTTTTAAATACTCCAAACATAGATGTATACTGGAGTATTTAAAGTATATGTGTATCAAAACATAGATGTATACTGGAGTATCTAAAACATCAAAACATATGTGTATCATATGGAGTATATGTTTCAATACACACAAGTTCCAAAACTTGTATTTGAAAAATTGTTAACCTGGACGTGTTGTGTTGATTAAAAAAAATTCAAATACAAGTTTTTGAAACTTTTTAAAATGTCGCTTATCTTTTTTGTAACACATAAATATTTTTTGAATGTCACAAACACAAGAATATAAATTGTTTTCTTACATCTGGCCGTGTTGTTTTGTCGGTGGTAATCTTAGTTAACCTTGACCACAAGGTCACATGGTCGAGCCATGGTGCTCATTTTTCCCGTGTTACACTTCTTGTAAAATTTATTTTCAGTCAATGTTTATATGATACAGAAATTAGTCGTGCAATATAGGCATGAATGATTAGTAGTCTGATGGTTGTCCACATGTGACTACTAGGGCACGTTGCAGCTTGAAAACCCCACATCGCTTGTTTTTTCATTTTATTTTTAGGGGCTTAATACGAAAATAAAAAAAAGCCAAAGGCTTCTCTACAGATCTACATGCTACAACGGATGACAGTGGGCCCTGACCACACTGAAATGCCACATAGGCCATGAATACGTCCGTGTACATGAAATGTGACTGTATATGAATGCTCGTGCAAGTTTGATAACTAGAAACACGTATTTTACAAGTTTATGCACCAAACTGACCATCGCGTGCAAGTTCTATGACTTCGGGTATATTTATCTCTTCCTTTGTCAATAAAATCATTCAATACGCAGTTTGGATGCTCGTATAGAAGTGTCTAGCTTTGTACCTTACTGTCTCTGAACATGTATTATTTGCATATCAAAAGGGACAAAGTCATGATGAAATAGTACACACAAATTTAATGCATGCCTATAAACTTAGATGTGACATATTTTTTATGGCTCATAAGGAGAGCAAAATATTTTTTTTAAACGACTTCTAAGTAATGTTTCCTAACTAGCACACGAGTATATATATTGCTCTCTGCGTCAGAGCACCCAAACAACGACTAGCTAGTCGTGACTCCTGTAGGTGTAGAAATGAGAAAGCGAGTATGAATATGTGAGGATCCTCGCTGGGAAGACAAATTTGACAATTTTAATCTCGGGACGAAATCAATTCACAGAGTGAACTGTTCGTGAAACTATTTCACGTCCCTGACCTTTTTGTGTAGCGCCCGCCACACAGGCGCCACACCCTACGGTGCAACACCTAGCTCTGGGGCGTTGCATGCCAGTCCACCGTGGTAGCCCTGGGCCCCGCCCAGCAGTGCAGCGCCTCGGAGCTAGGCGCCACACATGTAATGTGCAGCGCCTAGCCGTCGGGCGCTGCACTGTGAGTTAGATCTAGCCGCGCCGGCCCTCTCCTCCCCCACCCACCCCATTGCAGCAGTTACAGAAGACAGAAGAAGCCACGGCGGCGGCCCTCTCCACTCTCCCTCTCAACCCCCTCTCCCAAATCCTTCAGATCCGACAATTTGGTCCGTGGATTTCGTCACCCATCCATCCTAGAAGGTACTCTCCTCCGATCCCCTTCTTTCTATCCATAGAAAATATACTATTTTGAAGATTTGGGAAACCTTTGTTTTATTTGATTAGATTAGATTCTTGCATGTATTATAATCTTGCATGTATTAGAACTCTTGTTTGTTTGATTTGGGGAACCCTAGTTTAGTTTATTTTTTCGAAAAAATATGGTTGGATACATAGGTTGACATGTTATTTATATGGAAAAGTTTATTTGTATGAAGTAGGCCTAGTTTAGTTTATTTGTGTTGAACCTATATTTGTTTTGACAAGAATGCTTTGGATACATATGCTTTGAATTTTGCATCTAGTAGGCGTACTTTAGTTTATTTGTATTCAAAAGATAATTGTGTTGACAAGAAAGTTTTTTTTTCAAATTGTTAGGATGGTTTGGCTTCTCGATGATCACCGGGACAAACAACACTGGTCATACGCTATGTCGGTGGAGCATCGGGTAATAATGAAAGTTGCCGGTGTTATGAATTTCATGTTTATTTCAAACACAAATGCCCCATATGTAATGATTTGTTTGTTTGTTTGTAGGAGCTTGCACCTTTGAAGCTTCGGTCTCACGGGGCACCCTTGGGTGGATGCGCTATGATGAGAGGTACACACCGTATGTAAGGGAGACAGTACTTCTCCCTTTCATTCAGTTGGTCAGCCGATCGACGCCACCCAACAATGGTGCAGCACTCACCGCGCTTATTGATCATTGGAGGCAGGAGACACACACTTTCCATCTTCGGACCGGAGAGATATTCGTGACGCTCCAGGATATGGCTATGATCACCGGTCTTCCTATCGATGGGAACCCTTTATGTATGAACACCAATTCTGATGGGTGGCGCGCGCAGATGCATGCCCTTATCGATATGGTTCCTCCGAAGCCTCGGGAACCAGAAGCAGAAGACAAGAAGAAGGAAAGAGTCGCAGTCGGTGCTCCTTTCACGTGGATTACATCGAACTTTGGTACTTGCCCTGAGGATGCTAAAGAGGACACGGTGAAGACATATGCTCGTGTCTACATGTGGTACATGATATCCAGGACTATGTTTGCTGATGGCACAGGCAAGAATGCTCCATGGATGTGGCTGAAGGCGTTGACCGTCTTCGATAGCAAATGGAGTTGGGGTTCGGCGACACTGGCTTACTTGTATCGACAGGTATGAAGTTGTTTCCTTTTCACTTCATTGCTACATTATCAATGCGATCTTGCTGTTAATTCAACCATGTTCTCTTTTATGTGCAACTGGACGAAGCCTGTTGTAGGCCATCTGGAGGTATTGGTGGTTGTACGCTCGCACTTTCCATATGGAGTTAGGAGTGTTTGCCGGTTGGACGACCGAATACCGTGAAGTACGAGGATTGGGATGATAAAAATTACCCACTACGGCTCCCCACTTGGGCTCACAAGTGGGATGTGTTAAATGAGACGACGGATGATCCGTCGGCCATGTACAAGTTGTACAAGAGCGAGTTGGACGCAATCACGCCTGAGCAGGTGAATCGACATTGCATAAGTGATTATCATGCTTCTATCGTAACTCGATATGAATTTTGCATTCTATCCCATTTTGCAGGTGGAATGGGAGTCGTATGGAAAAGGAGAGAGTTTTGGTAACCCTATAGAGGGCTGAATCTGATGTGCACTAGGGATAGGGATCTCTGGCATATGCGGTGCCCACTCATATGCAACTGGGCGGTTGAGCTTAACCTGCCACATCGGCTCTTCCGCCAGTTTGGTTTGTTCCAGTCATTTCCGCCGGAGTGGGAGGACACGGACAAGGTGCTACACGGGTAAGATATAATTAACCTTGAGCACTTAGCGGCTTCTCAGCGGTTTCAATGGTGGTAATATTATGTTTCTAACTTGCAGGTTGGATAGGAAAAAGCAGTGGAAGATCAATCAACACATCACTGGATTTATGTCATACAGTTCGCGCTTAGTGTGGAGCAAGCTAGGGCCGGAAAATGAGCCCAGCTTGGTGAGCACTGCCCGGTCGCGTTCAACAACTATCTCACATGGTTTCTTGCAAGTACCCGTGTGGAGGTATGCAAGTCGGCGTATGCTGATGAGATCTTGGAAGATCCGACCGTTTTTGATGAGCTAGCCCAGCACCAGTACAACGCATTAGTCAGGAAAGGCAACTCAGTGATCCCTTCAGCTCCAATGATGAACTTTGTGGTATTTGCCCTTTTTTCTTTTCCATTCGCACTATTCTCATCTTCGCTTGCCTAACACGTTAATACCGCTTTTGTTCATAGCGTGCCCAGATCACCAAGACCATCACCACGGCCAACACCACCACCACCACGAGATCTACCACCACCACGGCCTACACCACCACCACGAGCTCTACCACCACCACGGCCTCTTGTAAGTCATAGTTGCCGAACTCTTTGTTTCCAAGATCCTCTTTGGCTACCACTTGGTTGGCTTGGCACTTGTTGGCTACCACTTGGTTGCCTTGGCACTGTGCTAATGCTTTGTTCTGGTTCTCTATTAAAAAGGAGGCCTTAATATCCCTTAGTTTCCAATAGGACCCCGCTGCCACAGGAGGGTAGGACAAAAGATGTCATGCAAGTTCTTTTCCATAAGCACGTATGACTATATTCGGAATACATGCCTACATTACATTGATGAACTGGAGCTAGTTCTGTGTCACCCTATGTTATGGCTGTTACATGATGAACCACATCCGGCATAATTATCCATCATTGATCCGATGCCTACGAGTTTTCCATATACTGGTTCTCGCTTATTTACTTTTCCGTTGCTACTGTTACAATAACTATAAAATACCAAAAACATTACTTTTGATGTCTTTACTTTTGTTACCGTTATCACCACTATCATATTACTTTGCTACTAAACACTTTGCTGCAGATACTAAGTTTCCAGGTGTGGTTGAATTGACAACTCAGCTGCTAATACTTGAGAATATTCTTTGGCTCCCCTTGTGTTGAATCAATAAATTTGGGTTGAATACTCTACCCTCGAAAACTGTTGTGATCCCCTATACTTGTGGGTTATCAATACGCACGGTCGCCTTGATGTTTTGAACATACAACTAGGTCATCCTACGAATCTCAACTGTCCATACCGGATTTCTAAAAGAAGTGGAGACATGACAATCAAAGAATGGAAAAAATGTATGGACAGTCGTAAGGAGCTTCTTGCAAGCAAAAGGAGGCGAAGCGCAAGAATTGGAGAGAGGATGATCTCCATTCTTCAGAGTCAGGGTCTATATTGTTTTATGATATTTTACCTCAAGGGTGTTTAGGTCCTACCTGATACCGATTATCATGTGCTAAGAACAATTATGTAGGGTTGGGTTCGATGACTATGAGGATGATGATCATATGACTTGTTATTAATAACGAGTAGAAGTTGTATGATGATGCATGATTAGTAGGACTTGTTATTATATATGATGATGTATGATGCGAGCATGCATGAGTTATTATATATCAGTGGGTGAAATGAACATAGCAGTGGCGTTGGTAAACCAAGGACGAAGATATAAGAGAGGACACTTCTCTCTATTAGCTAGCTAATAACAACCTAAAATTAACCCCCAAAACCGCTAAACCAGCCACTTTTTTTTTTAAAAAGAAAAACCTCAGCTCCAGCCAGCTGCTGACACGTGGAAGCCTTTTGGTCCCGGTTCATGTCATCAACCGGGACCAAAGGCCCCCTTGCCTGGGCTGCTCGCAGTGGCCATGTGGAGGCCCATCTGTACCGGTTCGTGTTAGAACTGGGACTAAAGGGGGGAGGCATTAGTAACGACCCTTTAGTCCCGGTTCATGAACCGGGACAAAAGGGCCTCACAAACCGGGACAAATGCCCTGTTTTCTACTAGTGTTAGACCCTTTTGCAATCCGGTTCTTGCCATCTCCCAAATCACGGTGAGAGCTTGGTCTAACCCCAACAGATATATATTGGCCACCATCTACCACGGCTTCATCCGCGAGACTAACATCCTTGAACAATGTAGTCCGATGATCCCGACAGAATACCTTCTCGAAAGCTTCAGCCTCCTTCACCGTGAACCCCTCCGCATCAACTTGTTCGTCGGGACCATCGTCATCCGAGTCCGATGCATATGCACGGGAAAAAGGGATGGAATGGTCCATTGTCTCTTACAAATGATATTTGTCGAGATCACCCACATTGTTGTCATGGAGATCAACTTCATTGTCATCGTCCGCATAGTCATCATTCTCCTCTTGCAAAGCTTCATCTTGGTTGCTTGTAAACGGGCTCAATGTTGGCCTCACTTCTTGGGTCAAAAGAGGTTCAACAATTTCATCTCACTTCAAGGGTGGGGGCTACTAGCAACCAAAGGGGAGGGGTTCCGGTTCAAGTCCAAATGCAACCTTGAATCAACCTTCTTCATTGCAAATAACTCAAGAGCCTTGTCTAGTGATTCGGCCACCATTTCCTTGTATGCAACACAGTGTCGACACGCATTATCTTCCAACGGATGTGCATTTCAAAACCTACATTGTGCCTTCCCTCCAACTCAACGATATCACTAGGGTCCATCCAATTCAAATCTTTCCACACTTGTTGCAACAGCTGAAAGGGCAATCATGCCCTTAATCATATTTTGATGTTGATGACAACACATATGCTCGGGACTAATCATGTTTATCAAGTATATCTCAGGATTATGTTCCAAAGACCGTGTGCATGGATCATGACTAGGGACAAAAGCATATAACTCAAGAATGGAGATACAAGATGTTGACTTCATTTATGGTTTGTTCTTGAGTATAGGGATCCCGCACTATTAAGAGGGGATCGATGGATCTATGAAAAACTTGCTCAAAAGTTGCTATCTATATACCATGCCTTCGGACGTCCGGTGTTCTACGGACGTCCGGTCCTTCCTGATTGCCCAGACGTCCGAACACTTCCGGACGTCCGACACTCCCACAACAGAAACATTTTTACGGATGTCCGGAACCCTCCGGACGTCCGACACTTTCACATCAGAAGCATTCTTACGGATGTCCGACCCCGCTCGGACGTCCGTATCCTGTACACTGGATTGTGGGTCACACTTTTCACAGTGGCCGGTCGTCCGATGACTGCCGGACGTCCGGACCCATTTGGGTCTCCGGACGTCCGACGTTCTCCGGACGTCCGACGTTCTCCGGACGTCCGGCCATCCTGTACCCCAAACGGCCACTTTTTCCCACCACCTATATATACTCCCTTCCCTTCCACGGGATAGGGTTGACCATTCACTTTGAGCCTCACAAGAACACTCCTCACTCTCTCTCTCTCATTCATCCATACTAAATCCTAGATTCCAAGTGTTCTAGGAGCATTTTGAGAGAAGTTCTCCAATCAAGTGATAGATCCACTTCTTCCCCTTCTTTGCACCAAAGGAATTCGTGACTTGAGCAAGTTTTGAGCATTTCCCCATCGTTCTTGTTACTCTTGGAGGTTGGAGACTCCTAGGCGGTAGGAGTCATCCGGAGAGGAATCGAACTTTGTGATTACCCTCGGAAAAGTTTGTGAGGGTTTGGAGACCACCCCAAGGTCTACCACTAGTGGTTGAGAAACGCCTCCGTGGTGTTGTCTTAAAGGGAGAATAGGGTGAGCCTTCGTGGCGTTGGTGTGCCTTCGTGGTAACATCCATCCCTCTAACGGTGACTAGCTCCCCTCCAAGGGAGTGAACATCGGCTTACATCCTCGTCTCCCGGAGTTGCGGTTATTCCTAACCTTAACTCTCTACTTGTGGTTACTTGTCTCTTTACACTTGCATACATTATATTGTGCGTGCCTACTTACGTGTTTTGTGTTATTTGCTTAGTACTTTGTGCTCACGCGCAATTGTTAGGCTCATCTTCATATTCCGCATTATTGCCTAAAAATTGCCAAGTAATAATTAAAATTTGTAATTGTACCTATTCACCCCCCCTCTAGGTCCATCTCGATCCTTTCAATTGGTATCAGAGCCTCGTGCTCTATTCTTGTGGCTTAACCGCCCTAGAGCGAGATGAACCCAGATGGGACTCCCCTGGTTGTAGATCCTAAGGATAAAGGCGAGGCTTCTTCTGAAGTCAAGTCCTTTACGTCTCAGGATCTAGAACGGGCCCTTGCTAAGCAAAAAGAGGAGCATGATGCTTCTCTTGAGGCCTTGGTCCAACTGAGATTAGCCACGTTGTCCGCGGTGCTTGCACCACACTCAAGTGGTGTGAGTCCGAGCCCAACTGTGCCTATTTCATCACTTGGTCATCAACCTCCTAGCAATGAACACACCAGTGTTCCTTGGCTTTATGCAAGACCTCAGGTTGAGAAACCAAGATATAACCCTCAAGGCAAACCTCCTTTACTTACTGCTACTGCCGATTTTGCATTGTGGAAAGTTGCTATGCAGGATCATCTTCGACATGGAAATGATGAGATGCTGGAGATTATGGAGTATGGCTATCATGTGGTTGATCCGAAGAACCCCACACCAAGAGAAATATATGACAAGAACCTCAATGACACGGCAATCATGTGTATAAGGAGAGGTATGGATGAAAAGCAAAGGAGACCGTTCATACACATCAAAAGTGCCAAGGAACTATGGGAAAGTATTATATGATCCAGGACTGGCACTTCTACCCTCCGGAGTGCTCAATATGAAATTGCCAAGGGGCAATTGCAAAATTTTTGTATGGAAAAAGGTGAAACCCCCAATCAACTCCTTGAGCGTCTCATGACTCTCACTGCGGATATTGAGTCATGTGAGTGTGACAAGACTCAAGATGGATTCAATATGACTAAGAGGTTTCTTGTGGATAAGTTGCTTCATGCTCTTGCTCCATATCATCATCAAATGGTGTGGGACATAAGACAACACCATACCTTCAAGGAAATGACTATAGATGACATCATATCCACCTTCCAACTATTTGAAGAGTCAAAGGCCAATGCCACAAAACATCTTGCCATGCATGGTTCCCCATTATCAAAAATCAATCTTGCATTGAAGGCCAAGCAAGTATGTGAAGATGAGCAAAGTGAAGAAGAAGAAGAAGATGATGAGGATGAAGATGGTAATGAGATTGACTCCGACGAGGGCCCTTCGTATGAAGACATGGCTCTTTTTGTCAAGAAGTTTAGCGCCGGAAAATTCAAGGGAAGATTTCAAAAGAAGAAAGTGAGAAAATGCTACAACTGTGAAGAAACCAGTCACTTCTCCAACGAGTGCCCTTATGAGAAGAGAGAAGATAAACCAAGGTTTCCCAAGACCTTTCCCAAGAACAAGTTGCCGAATCCTTTGAACTCCAAGCTCAAGAAGAGAGATGGAATGGCAATGGTTGCTCAAGAAGAATCTGATCCGGATGATGTTAGTGGTGTTGCCGGAGTTGCTCAAGACTCTCAAAACACGTTGAGGTTAGTAAACAAGAGTGGTGACGTGGTCACCTACAACTACATGAAAGATTACAAGGGCAACGCTCACAAGTGCCTAATGGCAAAGGCCATGGTTGAAGAAGGAGAGGACCAAAGCTCTTCTGACAAGGTCAAGGTAACTCCACGATCAAATCCTCCTCTTTTCACACCTTCTACTCCTAGTGATGAGTACCTTGATGCGGAGGATAGCTATGAGGATGATGATCTAGATGATCCTATGATTGCTAAACTTAATAAGTTCATGTGCTCCCTCAAAGGAAAGAAACTCACTATGTTTCGTATGCTTATGGAGATGGTGGGTAAGCACACCATCACCATTAAGGAACTCGAAACCCTCGTCACCGAGGAAAAGGAAAAGTGTGAAATCCTTGAGCGGAAAGTCCAATATGAGGAAGCACGAAATGATGAACTATGCTTAAAAATTGGTGCAAACATTGATGTTCACACAAATGATCTTGCCTCCTTGAAAAAGGCTATTGACTCTTGTGAAGAGTTAATGAATGATAAAAGCAAGCTTGTGAAGTCTCATGCTTCTCTATATAAGGATTGTGATCTTCTATCCGTGTCCCTCAAGACTAAGGAAGAAGAGCTCACCGTTCTTAGAAAGAGTTTTGAGACGCTCAAACTTACTTATCTTGAAACTTTAGCCAAGGCTTACTCTTCCCCTATTATAAATGTTGATGCTTGTGCTACTAAATCTAGTAGTGATCTAGCATCTATTCTTGAGGAAAATCATTTTCTCAAGGCTCAAATTGAGAAAGGTCTCATGACATGTGCTCAAGGGCAAAAGAATCTTGATGAGATTTTGAGTCAACACAATGAGGTGTTTGCCAAAGAGGGACTTGGGTTTGACCCTAGGACAAGTAAGAAGAAGACATCCTCCCAAAAGTGCACAACTCCTCTAAACGAAACTTTTGTAAGAGAAGGGCACAAGGAGAAAGGTAAGGTTGTGGGTGGGAAGGCCACAAGGGGCATGCCCACTCTCAACAAGCCTAAAGAGTTCATGCCTCCTTCCTATGTACTTCGGAAGACTAAGGATGGAGAAGTCTTTGCAAAATTTGTTGGTCCTCGAAATGCATTCCGTTTCTATGCTATTTGGGTCCCTAAGACCCTTGTAACTAACTTGATAGGGCCCATTGCAAAATGGGTGCCTCTAACCAAGTCCTAATTGTGTGTAGGTAAGCTTCTCCGGTGGGGTGAAATGTGTGATTGATAGTGGATGTACAAATCATATGACCGGAGATAGCAAATTGCTCTACGATTTCATGGAAGCTATTCAACCATTCATGAGCATTATGTTTGGTGGAGGTTCAAAAGGACAGGTACTCGGGTTGGGCAAGGTGGCTATCACCAATGACATGTCTCTTGCAAATGTTATGCTAGTCCAATCCCTTAAATATCACTTGCTTTCTGTTCGCCAATTGGCTTCTGCTGGTTATGATACACTCTTTGGACTAACGGATGTGAAAGTCTTTAAGAGAGATACTCTCAAAGTGGCCTTTGTTGGAGAGTTGGATGGCAACCTTTACACGGTTGATTTCTCGAAAGAGAGCACATTCCATGCAACTTGTCTAATGGCCAAGGCTGACAAGGGGTGGCTATGGCATCGCCGGCTAGCCCATGTCGGCATGAGAAATCTTCAAGATCTCTTAAAGGGAAATCACATCCTTGGACTAACAAATGTCTCTTTTGAGAAAGATCGTGTGTGTAGTGCATGGATAGCCGGGAAGCAACATCAATCAAAGCACCCACCCAAGAACATAGTATCTACTTCAAGGCCCCTGGAGCTCCTTCATGTGGATCTTTTTGGGCCTCCTTCATGGGATAGTCTTGGTGGGAAAAAGTATGGGCTTGTCATTGTTGATGATTACTCAAGATATACATGGGTGTTCTTCCTCAAGTCCAAGGACAAAACGAAGATCACCTTCATTGATTTTGCCAAGCAAGCCCAACGCAAGTTTGACAGAGAAATCCGAGCAATAAGGAGTGACAATGGCTCTGAGTTCAAGAACTATACCTTGGAAGAATTTCTTAGTGATGAAGGGATTGAGCATCAATATTCAGCTCCATACACTCCTCAGCAAAATGGTGTAGCCGAACGGAAGAACCGTACACTTGTAGAATTGGCAAGGTCCATGTTGGATGAATACAAGTCACCACATAGTTTTTGGGCTGAAGCTGTCAATACCGCATGCCATGCATCGAACCGACTCTTCCTCCGCACTATATTGGAAAAGACTCCATATGAGCTTCTAACTGGAAACAAGCCAAATGTCAAGTACTTTCGTGTATTTGGATGCAAATGTTTCATTCTCAACAAAAGAGAACGGTTAGGAAAATTTCAATCCAAAACAATTGAGGGTATATTTGTTGGTTATGGATCAAACTCTCACGCCTATAGAGTCTACAACAAATCCAATGGATGTGTTGTAGAAACTTGTGACGTGGTGTTTGATGAATTTAATGGCTCCCATGGGGAGCAAGTTGATCTAAGTGATGTAGGTGAAGAAGATTCTTCTCAAGACATTTTGAACATGGGTGTTGGTGCACTTCTTCCTATGGAACAAGAACCTCATGATGATGAAGAAGAAGATGGAGGTCTCACGCATCATCAAACTACCTCAACATCCATACCAACACAAGTTCCTATTGTTCAACCTATACCCTTAGCCCATGTTGATGAGGTTGGTCAAGTCTCACTTAATGATAACCATCAAGAACAAGATCATCATCAAGAGCAAGAACAAGAAAGTCCAATCATGGATGACGAACCTCAACAACTGCAACATGAACAAGAAGATCTTCCTCCACACGTGAATGATCCATATGTTGAAGATGTGGATGATGGACATGAAGTTGAACCTCGTGAAACCCTCACCTCCATCATGCCTCGAGTGGTCGGTCGTGTTGATGTTGACAAAATCCTCACCGGCATCTCGGAAGGTAGAGTCACTCGTAAACATTTGACAAACTTTTGTGCTCACTTCTCGTTTGTGTCTAGTATTGAACCACTCAAGGTACAAGAGGCTTTGATGGACACCGATTGGCTTGTTGCTATGCAAGAAGAGTTGAACAGTTTTGAACGCAACCAAGTGTGGTCACTAGTCAAGAGGCCGTCCACCGAGCACAACGTCATTGGAACAAAATGGATTTTCAAGAACAAGCAAGATGAAAATGGTGTCATCATCCGAAACAAGGCAAGGTTAGTGGCACAAGGGTACTCACAAGTTGAAGGTTTGGATTTTGGTGAGACCTTTGCCCCTGTTGCCCGTCTTGAATCCATTCGCATTTTACTTGCTTATGCCGCTTTCAATGGTTTTACATTACATCAAATGGATGTGAAGAGTGCTTTCCTTAACGGTCCTCTACAAGAAGAAGTATATGTGTCACAACCACCCGGGTTCGTTGACCCCTTTCACAAAGACTATGTGTATAAACTTCATATGGCTTTGTATGGCCTCAAACAAGAACCTCGTGCTTGGTATGATCATTTGAAGAAGGTTTTACTCGATGATGGTTTTGTGAGAGGGGTGATCGATCCCACTTTTTTTACTAAGAGGGACAAGGGTGATTTGATTCTATGCCAAATCTATGTAGATGACATCATTTTTGGTTCTCCTAACATTCATTTGTGCAAGAAGTTTGCGGATTCCATGACCAAGAATTTTGAAATGTCACTCAATACGGACTTGAAGTTCTTTCTCGGATTTCAAATTCAACAATTTCAAGAAGGAATTTTCTTATCTCAAGTAAAGTACCTCAAGGATATTCTAGAAAAGTTTGGTATGTCTGACGCTAGTCCATGCAAGACACCCATGCCAACCAAAATCACTCTCACTAAAGACACAAATGGTACTCCTTTCGACCCATCTACTTACCGCTCTATGATTGGTTCATTGCTTTATCTTTGTGCATCTAGACCAGACATCATGTTCAGTGTATGCATGTGTGCTAGATTTCAAGCTTTCCCTAAGGAAAGTCATCATAAGGCGGTTAAGCATATTCTTAGATACCTTGTTCACACCCCAAAGTTGGGCCTCTGGTACCCCAAGGATGCTAAGTTTGATCTCATTGGGTACACGGATGCGGATTGGGCTGGAGACAAAGTGGATCGTAAGTCCACATCCGGTGCATGTCAGTTTCTTGGACGATCCTTGGTGAGTTGGTCCTCGAAGAAACAAAATTGTATTGCTCTCTCTACCGCCGAAGCTGAATACATTGCTGCCACTAGTTGTGCAACTCAGTTGTTATGGATGAGGCAAACTTTGAAGGATTACGGTATCACCTATAGAAATGTGCCTCTTTTGTGTGATAATGAAAGTGCCATCAATATTGCTGAGAACCCCAAAGATCATCTCTGCACCAAACACATTGATATTAGGTATCATTTCTTGAGAGATCATGTTGAGAAGGGTGATATTCACATTGATCACATTGGTACAGATTTTCAACTAGCAGATATCTTCACCAAACCTCTAGATGAAGCAAGATTCTGTCGACTTAGGCGTGAACTTGGTATCTTGGATCTTGACAACATTATGTGAAATCTAGTACCCAGTCATGCATGAATATAATGTCTTGTCATGATGTAGGCATATACTTAGGGGAAGACATTCAATTCATGAATGTTCTCGCCCTACTCAATGCATAAAAAGAACCAACACTCTCAAAGTATCCATGGGTCTAGGCCTATGGTGCTTTAACATGATGGAGTAGTGACTATGCACTTAAAGTTCAAGTCTTTCTGTGTCATGTCATGTCTACTCAGACATTATGGCATTAGCCACCACTTGTAGTCTATGGCTATGATTGAGTAAGGTAGGATCTGAGTTACTACATAAACAAGTTTTACTGTGAGAAAATGCCTTTCTCCTCATCATGATCAGCACCTGCATTCTTGCCTCCTGTCCAAACTTCTGGCGTCGGACGTCCGTAGGTTCCGGACGTCCGTGTGGTATTTCACTGCCGGACGTCCGGAAGACTCCGGACGTCCGTAAAAAGCTTTCTGTTACATTCTGCCCGGTCGTCCGAAGCCGTCGAACATCCATAGAATCATCTCTGTTATCCTCTATTTGCTGATGGTCCAGGCTCCGGTCGTCCGTCCATTCCCGGACGTCCGGACGCATATATGCCTCCGGTCGTCCGTAGGCTCCGGACGTCCGTAAGTTTTTTACTGGGGTCTATATATACCGCGCCGTAGGGTTTGGTCAACCAACCCCATCCTCTCCACTTGGTTCGCCGCCGCCGCCGCTCCTGTCTTCCTCTCCACTCCCCGCAGCCGCCCGCCGCCGTACCCCTCACCGGGGTTTCTCCCCGCCGCGGATCTGCGACTCGCCGTCCGGCCCGTCCAGCCCGTTCCGCTCGGAGTTTCTCTCCCCGGCCAGTCCGTCGACTCCCTGCTCCAGCACGTCGCTCGGCTCCTCCGTGCTCTTCCTCGCAAGGTAGGGCACAACCTTCTCTCCCCCTTCTCATGCATTCACCCTGATCTATGGAGGGGTGTTGACATGTGCTTTCCATCTCCCTTAGGTCACGATGCCTCGGTCCAAGCACTCCGCACGCAAGCAAGTTGCCGGAGGGCCGGCTCGTCCGTCTCGTCGCGGAGGCTCCGACGACTCCCAGGAGGAAGATCGCCCTCGTAAATGTGCCGCTCGTCCTCCCAGCTCATCCAGTGATTCCTCTTCGGAGGGGTCAGATTTTGAGGATGAGCTTGAAGAGGTGGATCCGTCCCCGATGATTGGCGTCCGCGTCGCTGCCCCCAAGCCCGACACTCATCGTCCAACCTTTCAACCTCCTCCTCCTCCGGTGCAACCCCACGGTGATGCCCGTCACATCTCCATTGAGCCTCCACTATCACTAGGCCATCATGTCAAGCATTTCAACGAGGTCCCCAAATCTTCATATCTTAAATTGCGTCGTGATGTAGATCAATTTACTATTGTTAGGGACTCTCAGGATAGTCGCTTTCGCACAAATGTCCAAGCCGACATCTTCACCACGATTGTCATCCCTAAAGGCTTGTCACTTCATGTTTGCATTGATCTTGAGCACATTCGCACTCATCCGGAGAAATATCCGGGAGCCATTGAGCTCATTGAGTCGTCAAACCTAGCTGCCCCATTCGCCTTTCAACATGATTTTAACCATGCTGCCATCCATCAGTTTTATGCCACATGTTACTTTGCTCCTGATAACACTGTCACATGGATGACCTCCGACACTTCACTCACAGCATCTTCTGCTGAGTTTGTCACCGCACTTGGATTTCCCGACACTGGGTTCAAAATCCACAAGGATGACCCCAACCATAAGCCCAAAGGCATTGCGGTCTGTGCGGATCTCCTTAGACCCATATCATCTTTGTCTAGCACTGAAAAACAAAAGGGTCTAAATCAAGTCTCCATTTGGCGTTTTCCATTCAATATCATTTATCAGTGTGTCATCCGCACCATTTATCCCAAGATGGGTGACAAGGGCTCCTGCAGCAACTACTGCATTGATCTCATGCATCGCCTCTTCACATCTCCTAAAGGGAAGATAAATGTTCCACACTTTCTATGGCATGAGATCCGCCTTGCTAGCTTCCAGCACAAGTGGGCTTTCCCTCATGCACCTTTTATTCAGCCATTTATCGAGAGTGTAGCTCCCTTTCCCATTGCACGCACTCATATACATGAGAGATGGGTCATCCCACCTCACATGGCGGCTGACCATGTTCCTCCTCCTCCTGCTACTGCTAGTCGCACCGCCGCTAGTTTTCCTTCTCACACTACCCATCCTCCTTCCAGTGATGCCCCCTTTGGGCGCATTGCTCGTTTTCTTGGGAAGGCTCATTCAGCCATGATGAAGATGCTCACCTACCATTGCTCCCAACACCACGATGTGGTCACTCGTATGGTCACTTCCAAGAACGCTCTAAAGGCTCGTTTGAGAGACTCAGGCGTATATGATGTGAGTGACGATGAGCGTCTTCCTGCAGATCCCCCTTCTGATTTTGTTTTTCCCTCCGGTCCTGAGTGGGCTGATTTCTTGGACGAGGCTGGTGGCAGTGGTGTTCATGATGATGATGATGAGGATGATCTTTAATACTGTCATGTCATCCCCCCTAGTTCTTTTCTTTGGATACTTGATGCCAAAGGGGGAGTAGGCTCCATATGCATTACTCTAGCTCATTATGTAATCGAACCTATGTTATGAGTAGTTTGTTGAACTATGTTATGAGTTGTGGAACTATGTTATGAGTTTGTTGGTTATGAGTTTGTTGAATCTGAGATTTGGTGAATCTATATGAAGTGTAACTCTTGATTATCGTGGCATCAGTTTGAGGGGGAGCCCTCATCATTTTTGTTTTTAGTAGTATCTGTGGTATCACTTTGAGGGGGAGCTCGCTCGCTACTTATTATTATTATGGTTATTGAGCTCCACAACAAATACTTCCGATTACTATTATGAGTATGCATATGAGTTGTCATCAACTACCAAAAAGGGGGAGATTGAAAGTGCAATCATGCCCTTAATCATATTTTGATGTTGATGACAACACATATGCTCGGGACTAATCATGTTTATCAAGTATATCTCAGGATTATGTTCCAAAGACCGTGTGCATGGATCATGACTAGGGACAAAAGCATATAACTCAAGAATGGAGATACAAGATGTTGACTTCATTTATGGTTTGTTCTTGAGTATAGGGATCCCGCACTATTAAGAGGGGATCGATGGATCTGTGAAAAACTTGCTCAAAAGTTGCTATCTATATACCTTGCCTTCGGACGTCCGGTGTTCTACGGACGTCCGGTCCTTCCTGATTGCCCGGACGTCCGGACACTTCCGGACGTCCGACACTCCCACAACAGAAACATTTTTACGGATGTCCGGAACCCTCCGGACGTCCGACACTTTCACATCAGAAGCATTCTTATGGATGTCCGGCCCCGCTCGGACGTCCGTATCCTGTACACTAGATTGTGGGTCACACTTTTCACAGCGGCCGGTCGTCAGATGACTGTCGGACGTCCGGACCCATTTGGGTTTCCGGACGTGCGACGTTCTCCGGACGTCCGGCCATCCTGTACCCCAAACGGCCACTTTTTCCCACCACCTATATATACTCCCTTCCCTTCCACGGGATAGGGTTGACCATTCACTTTGAGCCTCACAAGAACACTCCGCAATCTCTCTCTCATTCATCCATACTAAATCCTAGATTCCAAGTGTTCTAGGAGCATTTTGAGAGAAGTTCTCCAATTAAGTGATAGATCCACTTCTTCCCCTTCTTTTCACCAAAGGAATTCGTGACTTGAGCAAGTTTTGAGCATTTCCCCATCGTTCTTGTTACTCTTGGAGGTTGGAGACTCCTAGGCGGTAGGAGTCATCCGGAGAGGAATCAAACTTTGTGATTACCCTCGGAAAAGTTTGTGAGGGTTTGGAGACCACCCCAAGGTCTACCACTAGTGGTTGAGAAACGCCTCTGTGGTGTTGTCTCAAAGGGAGAATAGGGCGAGCCTTCGTGGCGTTGGCGTGCCTTCGTGGTAAGATCCATCCCTCTAACGGTGACTAGCTCCCCTCCAAGGGAGTGAACATCGGCTTACATCCTCGTCTCCCGGAGTTGCGGTTATTCCTAACCTTAACTCTCTACTTGTGATTACTTGTCTCTTTACACTTGCATACATTATATTGTGCTTGCCTACTTACGTGTTTTGTGTTATTTGCTTAGTACTTTGTGCTCACGCGCAATTGTTAGGCTCATCTTCATATTCCGCATTATTGCCTAAAAATTGCCAAGTAATAATTAAAATTTGTAATTGTACCTATTCACCCGCCCTCTAGGTCCATCTCGATCCTTTCAACAGCTCCGCATAGCTAGGACTACTATCAAACACCATGTCAAGCTCATCCGGGTCCGATTCAATATTGCCTTTCAAGAAGGCGTCTTTGTCCCCATGATGAACAAACACACATGTTCTTCCCATCCCTATAAACATTCAAACAACACAACGTAACATTGCTTCCATGAGTACTAATCCAAGGATTAACAAGGAATACAAACCCTAAAATATATACCAAACAACAACCCTAGTCCTAACCCTAACCATAACCCTAGCCTTAAACCTAACCCTAGCATCAACATAAGAACACTCATAAGAATAACCCTAACATACTAACAAAGCCTAATCATAGGAAATTGGCAAACAAACATCTCACATCTCCATGCAAATCTCTAGATCCAAACAAAACTAGGGTTTCCCCAAACTAGCAACAAGGGGATCGGAGAAGATTACCTTGAGGGGATCGTACGAGTGTCTATGTTTGTACTCGATTAAAAAAAAGATTGCCTAAATGCCTATAACAAACCTTAATAATTAATTCTCAATAAAAACCTTAATAATTATTAAAGAAATACGGAATCAATAAGTGCCGAACGTGCCGGTTTGTGTCTTTTGGCACCGAACGCCCTCATTGCCGTTGTTTTTGCACGCACGACTCAGTGCAGGGTACTGTCCACGTCAGCATGTGGAAGAGTTCGGGATATTACGATTTGGTCACGAACGACAGCCTTATCCTCCTTCCCTTTCGATCTCCCCTCACCCACACACCACTCTTCTGCCATCCCCATTCCCTCTGCATCTCTCTCTCGTCGGCAACTCCCCCGGCGAACTGCGGCGGCAGCGCGAGGAACCCGAGAAGATCTCCGGCGTGGGGTGAGTGCGTGGCATGGTGGGCTCCGGGGGACGCGCGATGCATGGGGGTCGATGTGCGGCGGCCGGGGAGGAGGGCAGCGGCTGCCGATTGGCGCAACACCGCGGTGCGATAGCACCGCACCACCCTCCTGGCGTGGTGCGCCGCTCTCACCCCAACCCCCACCCACCTGAGATGCAGCCCGCTCAACCCCAGCGGCGCGGCCGCACCCCACCCGTGTGATGACGACAACCTCGGCGGCGAGAGAGGAGGAGTGGCCTTTGCCGGCAGCCATGAGCAGCGATGACAACCACCTCTAGGCTTCTGCTGCTCTCCCCCCGGCGCGGGGCTGCGTCGACGACGCCCGCGGCGACAACGACCATGTCCACGCATCTGCCGCTCCCCTGACGTGGTGCTGCGCTCCGACGACAGGCCGCGGGGACGATGACCATCCCAGCCTTCTGCGCTCCCCGACGTGGTCACGAACGCGAGCTGCCCCACTCCCGACGGGGAGCTTGGAGATCAGCACCGGTGTGCTAGTCAGAGCTCTGCTCGGTAATTCCCATTCTTCCATTTCTACGTTTCGTTTTGCTCTAGCGATGCATACATCAGAAGTGAATCGGCTGGGCAGAGGTGAACTAGGTCACCTTCTTTTGAATATGTCAACTGAACCAGTAGAACAACCTTTTTCTGTGTATTTCATTACCACTTTATTGTCTGAAAATCATTTGTTTTGTGTGATCTGAACAAAACAGAGATGCATACTAGTCTTCCAAGACGGAATGGCAATTTTTGTCCCTAGATTTGTTGTAGTGGTGATAGGCTATGAGATTTGCAGCTGAGATTTGAGAAGAAAATAAATGATCAGAGTATGTGCGCTGAATTTCTGTAGTGGGGAAAGGGACATTTAGAGTTTGTGGTCATCTTCGTTGAATGGCACCAGAGATAATTAAACTGAAAAGGGATATGGAGTAATCAAAGCTTGCTTTTCATTTAGAGAGAAGGATTCAGGACTAAACATGTATTGTACTATACATTTTTTCTTAAATTTGTTGTCTCACTGTATAATTTTTCTTGAATTTTCCTAGAAGATGGCAAATATAGTTATCGAATCATGGCAAATTTAGTTATCGGATCATGGAAAATTCATTGTTTTCTTGCCATGGCAACTTTGATTTTGGATCATGGCGTAATTTTACTCTTTTCTACCATGGCATTTTTCGGTAGACCATGGCAACTAATCTTATACTTTTTGACCATGTAAACATCAAAAAAATTAGTTAATTAATCATGGCAAATTTAGTTTACACATCATAGCAAATTTGCTTCCTAGAAGATGGAAAATATAATTATCAAATCAAGGCAATTTTAGTCCTTGGATCATGGCAAATTCATTGCTTTATTGTCACGGCAACTTTTGATTTTTAAAATTGTCGTTGTAATTCTTTATATGGTCAAAACAACAAAATGGCAAATATTGCCGTGGCAAGTTTTAGTAATTATTTTACCTTTATTAACATGGCGAATTTAACTAAATCCCTAGGGCATTTTTTTTAAATTTATTGCCATGGCAAGTTTTACTATTTATTTTCCACGACAAGTTTACCTTTTATTAACATGGCAAATTCACCTAAATCGCCATGGCCATTTTTATATTTTATTTCCATGACAAGTTAATTAATTCACCTTTATTAACATGGATTTACCTAAATCCCCATGACAATTTTTTAACATTTATTGCCATGGCAAGTTTTACTATTTATTTGCAATGGCAAATTTACCTTTTATTAACATGGCAAATTTACCTAAATCCACATGGCCATTTTTTAATATTTATTGCCATGCCAAGTTTTACTACTTATTTTCCATGGAAAATTTACCTTTTATTAACATGGCAAATTTACAATCCCCATGGCCAGTTTTTAATTTTACTGTCATGACAAGTTTTACTATTTATTTGACTTTTATTAAATTGGCAAATTTATTTAAATCCCCATGGCAATATTTGAACTTTTATTGCCATGGCTAAAATACCTTCATTAACATTGCAAATTTACCTAAATCCCCATGGCAATATATAACTTTATTGCCATGACAAGTTTTTTTTACCGATGGCAATTTAACCCTTGTTAACATGGCAAATTTACCTAAATTCCCATGGCAATTTTTAACTTTTAATTGCCATGGCAAGACTTATTACTTATTCGATCTTTATTATGTTGCCATGGCAAACTACTTGCGTTATACCAAAGTTTGGCTTGGATTTTGTAACAATAAGCAAAAAACATGTATTTTTTGGATTGGATTTTTAACCATAGCAAACTGATTGCTTTTGGTCATGGAAAATTTGTTTTATATAAACATGGACATTTTTTGTTGAAACATTTTTGTTGCCAAAGTTTCTTCTACGTGTTCTTAAATTCTAGCAGTTTTTTTTCATTTTCATAATTAGTATGGATCCATTTTTCCAACTTGATGACAGTTTTAATATACATATTGTGGCAAAAAATATATTTTCCTATTCATAATCAGGTTCAGATCCCAGCTTTTTTAAGGCTGAGTTCAAATCCCAGCTTGAAGACTTGATAGTAGTGGAAAATTGGGCTTTTTTTATGATCATGTTATGTTTTCTTACCGCTGAACTGTCGTGGGGTGATGGGAGGCCCACTACTAGGCCTGGTCGTGCCTGATATGGTGGGCTGCTGCGTTCGTGCTGGGGGTGAATCTTGCCGTACTAAAGCGTTCGATCGATCGCTCCCCTGTACCGAACGAGTTGTTCGGGCTGGGGAGCTCCCAGACCGAACGTTCGGTACTTATCGGCGTCCAAAAAATATGGTAAACATCAATCTTCTCTGCTACCCACGGTCCGATCCCTTTTCCTTCGCTCGAGTCTCCGCCCGTCCCGTCGCCAGCCGGTGCCCACTCCGGACATGGCAGCGATGGGTCTGGCGCTGGGGGGCAGGCATGCGGAGCTGGAGCGAAGGCCGGCGGCAAGCGACGGCGGCGCTGGCCTCCCCCCGTCCTCCTCGTCCCAGGCTGAGAGGTGAGCCGGCCAAGCCCTTACTTTCTTTATCCTTTTTTTTTTTCTTTGCTGAAAGCGACCCAAAATTGTGAGTTTGCCCCCCTGCATCCCAGCAGAATTCATCGCTTTGTCGTACACACTTGCACACTAAATCTGCATTTATTTCTTAGATCTGTGGTGCATGAACGTGGTTATACTGTTAATCGAGGACTAGGTGTTGGGAAGAAAATGAAATGAAGATTTTTCCTTTTTCCCGTGATGCAGTATACACAGGTAGTGCTAATTTTTTTTTGAGCATCAGTACAGACACAAACGCTCATATACACGCGCATACACTTATCCTTATGAACGCACACACGCACAACCTACCCCTATGAGCACCTCCGAGAGACTGAGCCGGCATATCATCTTGAGATTTATGAAGCCACCGTAGGCGCCTAGTCGTCGACGGGAACGCAGGGACGAAGCTTGAAAAAAAGGTTGATGGGGTCATATCCATGGCAATGGGGTCATCTTCTATAAATCAACAGTGATTAGTACTAAGTTAATGAAGGATTTAGTAATTTCATTGGGGTCAATTGCTTAGGCGCCTCGTCGTCGACGGGAACGTCTCCTCCCATTAAAAGCGCATCGCCGGAAATCCTGAAATAAATCCAGGAATAATGCGAGCACCAGGATTTGAACCCTGGTGGGTTGGTGATACCACTGTCCACCTAACCAACTCAACCACAAGTTGATTCGTAGGTAGTGCTAATTTATTAAGGCATGTTAAACATTGTATTCTGTGTATATACATGGTGTACGTATAAACCGCGTATATCACGTTGTGTGCGTGCGTGTGTATCACGTTAGGAAGTTGGGGCCGGTAGGATCGATCTCATATGTCGTTGTAGCTATCCTGTAGATTAGAGATCGATCCTAACCTCCTCTAACTCATGTGCTTGTAATCTCCTATGCCTATATTAACACATACGCGTCTCTGCTACGTCAGCATACGCTTAACCTAATTCTCACATGGTATACAGAGCCATCGCTCTTCATCGCATCTAGCCATGTCGAGTTCTTCATCTTCCGCCGCCATGATTGCACCCTCGATCGCTGCTCTTGGCCACACCATCACCGAGAAGCTCACGCGCGAGAACTTTCTCGTGTGGAGGGCGCAAGTCCTGCCGCACATCAAGGCGGCAGGGATGACCGGCTACATCGACGGCTCCATCAAGGAGCCCGCTGCTGAGATCGCCACGGAGAAAGAAGTCTCCGGCAAGAAGGTGGTCACCTTCGTGGCCAACCCCGAGCACGCCATATGGGTCACCCAGGACCAGCAGGTTCTTACTTTTTTGATTGCATCGCTATCCTGAGAGGTCTTGATGCAGGTCAGCACATGCACTACCGCGGCGACGCTCTGGGCTGCGCTCCTGCAGAGTTTCTCGTCGCAATCCAGGGCGAGGGTGATCCAGCTCCGCTCACAGCTCGAGCATACCCGCAAGGGCGACCTTTCTGCGGCGGCCTACTTCACCAAGATGAAGGGCATCGCCGACGAACTTGCAGCCGCCGGCAAGTCGCTTGATGAGGATGATGTGGTCGACCACATCCTGCAAGGTCTTCTTCATGAACCGGACTACAATGGGTTCGTCTCCGCCATCTCCACGCGCACGGCAACCGAGTAGCCGATCGGCCTCAACGAGCTTTTCTCGCTGCTTCTCTCCGCCGAGGCTCGCATCGCCGCCCAGACCGCCTCCTACTCCGTGAATCTTGCGGCCAGGGGTGGTGGCCGCGGCGGCGGCAACTATAGCTGCCCTGGTGGCGGCAACGACGGTGGCTCCCGCGGCTTCAACAACAACAACGCGGGTGGCCAGTGCTACCCCGACAACTCTGGCAACGGCGGCTCTGGAGGCGCGCCGCGACAAGGTGGTGGTGACCGCGGTGATCGCGGTGACCGCGAGAAGTGCCAGATCTGCAAGATGGAGGGGCATGGAGCTTGGCGCTGCAGAAAGCGCTATGATCGCGACTACAACAACAACGTCCGCAACCCTGCGGGCGGAGGTGGTGGTGGAGGGAACCGTTCGGCCAATGCTGTTCACTCCTATGGAGTGGACACAAATTGGTACCTCGACACCGGAGCAACCGATCATGTGACAGGGGAGCTGGAGAAGCTTGCTGTTCGGGATCGGTACACTGGCACGGAACAAATCCAAACTGCGAGTGGTCAAGGTATGGACATTGCTCACATTGGTCATTCGGTTGTCACTACACCTCATGGCTCTCTCAAACTAAATAACATCATCCATGCACCAGAATCAGATCAAAGTTTACTTTCTGCCTACAAGCTTATTCGTGATAACCATGCCTTCCTTGAAGTTTACCCTGAAATTTTCTTTGTTAAGGACCGAGCCACCCGGAGAACCGTTCTTCAAAGCAAGAGTAGGGGACGGTTGTTCCTTATTTCTGGCCGCCATGATGCTCCCTCTCGTCAAGCTCTCACTGTGATCAAGCCATCTACCTCAAGATGGCACAAGCGCCTAGGGCATCCTGCCTTTCCAGTGGTCCAGAAAATTCTTCGAGATTTTAGTCTTTCAGTTTCCAATAAAAAGGATCATCTCCTTGTGTGTGATTCATGTCAGATGGCCAAGAGTCATCAACTTCCTTATTCTCGTTTACTAGTGAATCAAAGGCTCCTTTAGAGCTAGTTTTTTCAGATGTGTGGGGTCCTCGACCCATTTCTGTTGGTAGACAAAAGTACTATGTTGGATCTATTTTCTTAAGAATATGTCTGATGTATTTGCAAAGTTTCATCTTTTCCAACAACATGTTGAACGTCTCTTTGATCACGAAATCCTTGCCATGCAAAAGGACTGGGGTGGTGAATACCAAAAACTCCATTCTTTCTTTGATCGCATGGGCATCACTCATCATGTTTCCTGTCCACATGCCCACCAACAGAATGGCTCCGCTGAAAAAAAACATAGCCACATAGTGGAGGTGGGCCTCTCCCTCCTTGCGCATGCCTACATGCCATTGAAGTTTTGGGACGAAGCGTTCCTCACAGCCGTCTATCTCATCAATCATGTTCCTAGCAGAGTCATTAATAACCAAACCCCTCTTGAACGTCTCTTTGGCACCAAACCAAACTACACATTCCTTCGCATTTTTGGTTGTGCAGTTTGGCCAAATCTACATCCTTTTAATAAGCACAAGCTAGAGTTTCGTTCAAAACAGTGTGTTTTTCTGGGGTACAGTAGTCTTCATAAGGGCTACAAGTGTTTGGATGTTGCTACCGGACGTGTCTATTTTTCTCGCGATGTGGTTTTTGATGAACAAGTGTTTCCTTTTGCCAAACTCCACCCCAACGCCGGCGCTCAACTTCGCAAAGAGCTTGTTCTTCTACCCGCCCATCTCCTCCCATCGCCAAACTTTATCCCCGGGGGTGTAGTAGATCCTGCTGACCATGTGTCCATGTCTCATGACTCTATTGATCAAAACTCTGCTGAAAGTGTGCAGGAATATAATGAAGCTTTTGGAGAAAACTCGTATGATTTTATGTCAGGATCCAAAACTACAGCACACGCCGCAGAAGATCCGGACGGCGATCCCGGAGCTGATCTGGGCGGGATCCCCTCGGGATCAGCCTCGTCAGGCGCACCAGGCAGGCCAGGCGAATCGCCTCTGGGATCCGCGTCGGTGTCAGCCAGGCGGCCTGCACCTGTGGCTGGATTTGGTGGGCCAGGCGCACATGGCACCGGTCGGCCCTTGTCGCATCCGCGGGTCACGTCTGTGTCGCGGCCAGGAGGGCCCTCTGCGCGCGGCTCCGGTCGGCTGCCGCCCAACCAGCCACTAGAGACCAACCCAGACGCGCCAAGTGGCCGCTTCGGGGAGGCGGGCGTCCTCATCTGCTGATTCGCTCGAGCCACAACAGGAGTTCTCTCCTGGATCTTCTGTGGACTCCGGATTGGCCGTGTCTTCTTCTTCCAATCGACTTCAGCAATGTAACTCGCAACCTGCTCCGCCGCTTCCTGCACGCTCCCATACCAGGTCACAAAGTGGTATTGTTCAGCCTAAAATCTATATAGATGGTTGTGTTCGTTGGGGTTCTTTTTGTGCCACAGGAGGACCGCAGAATCTGGGGGAAGAACTAGGTGAACGCAGATGGAAGGAGGCAATGGATGAGGAATATGATGCTCTTATGAAAAACAAGACATGGTGTTTGGTTCCACCAGTCAAGGGGAGGAATCTTATTGACTGCAAGTGGGTCTATAAGGTCAAACGAAAATCTGATGGCACTATTGACAGGTATAAGGCATGTTTAGTTGCCAAAGGGTTTAAACAGAGGGACGGGCTTGATTACGAGGACACATTTAGTCCTGTAGTAAAAGCAGCTACTATCAGAATAATTCTTTCAGTTGCAGTCTCTAGAAACTGGTGCATTCGACAGCTAGATGTAAAGAACACGTTCTTGCATGGTGTTCTTGAAGAGGAAGTGTTCATGAGGCAACCGCCTGGGTATGAAAACTCCAGATTTCCACGTCATGTCTGTAAGCTTGAGAAGGCATTGTATGGGCTGAAACAGGCACCTAGGGCTTGGTACTCTCGGTTATCTTCAAAGTTGCAATCTCTGGGGTTCTCTCCATCTAGCGGATACACCTCATTGTTCTTTTATCACAAGCATGGGATAACCATTTTTATGCTCATTTATGTTGATGATATTGTTGTCACAAGTTCCTCATCTCAAGCAGTTGAAGCTCTCCTCAAGGACTTGAGAAAGGACTTTGCACTAAAGGACCTGGGCAACCTGCATTTCTTTCTTGGAATTGAGGTAAAACATGTACCAAGTGGAATTGTGTTGTCACAGGAGAAATATGTACAAGAAATATTTCAGCGGATGGGCATGAAGACATGTAAGCCATCACCTACACCTTTGTCTGTCTCTAAAAAATTGTCCCTTCATGATGGAGAGGCACTTGGGGCAGAAGATGTCACCAGGTATAGAAGTGTTGTAGGAGCATTGCAATACTTGACTTTGACTAGGCCAGATATTTCATACTCACTAAACAAAGTTTGTCAAATTTTTACATGCTCCTACTAGTGTCCATTGGACAGCCGTAAAAAGGATACTTAGATATCTTCAAGGAACCAAAGGTCATGGTTTAAAATTTGGAAAGTCAGATTCTATGCTAGTTAGTGCTTTTTCAGATGCAGACTGGCCAGGCTGTCCTGATGACAGGAGGTCAATAGGAGGCTTTGCAGTATTCCTTGGAGGTAATTTGATATCCTGGTGTGCTCGCAAGCAACCTACTGTTTCTCGGTCCAGTACAGAAGCTGAGTACAAGGCATTAGCCAATGCTACTGCTGAAATTATTTGGGTCCAACATTTGCTGACAGAACTGGGTGTTCATCATCCAAAAGCTGCATCGCTCTGGTGTGATAATCTTGGTGCCACATACCTATTTGCTAATCCTATATTTCATGCCAGGACAAAATATATTGAAATTGACTATCATTTTGTTCGTGAACGGGTGGCTGAAAAATTGTTGAATATAAGGTTTATACCCACTGGTGATCAAGTTGAGGATGGATTCACTAAGCCACTTACTTTGCAATAGCTGAAGGCATTCAGGGCAATCTCAACTTAGATAGTTGTGATTGAGGGGGAGTGTTAAACATTGTATTCTGTGTATATACGCGGTGTACGTATAAACCACGTATATCACGTTGTGTGTGCGTGCGTGTGTATCACGTTAGGAAGTTGGGTCGGTAGGATCGATCTCATATGTCATTGTAGCTATCCTGTAGATAAGAGATCGATCCTAACCTCCTCTAACTCCTGTGCTTGTAATCTCCTGTGCCTATATTAACACGTACGCGTCCCTGCTATGCCAGCATACGCTTAACCTAATTCTCACAAAGAACCTCTTGGACTGCCGTTCGATTTCACTATTTCCCACTATCTATTAAGTTCAGGAACCTCTTGGACTGATGTTCAATCCCTTAATTTCACACTATCCGTCTTCACAATCTGCCGTTCAAACCCCTTCATTTCCCCCTGTCCATCTTCATATATTAAGCCCAGGACCAAGTGCCGTTGATTCCTTCATTTCGTCCTATCGATCTGCCGTGGCATAAGCACCACAGTAAGCTCCAGTATCTTCTGACCAATTTGCTTCCTTCAGTCTGTCATGTGTTTCTTGTTCTTCTAAGCCTGGAAATCAGTGTACTTTCTTCGTTTTCGTTTGATTTTCTTTAGTTTACATGCATGGTGATATATAATCTGCTGTAGACAGATTTAGTATTCTAAGAGCAACTCCAATGCAGGGACCCAAATCGTCCGCCTGCGTCCGTTTGGGTCTGCGCGGATAAAAATCGATGCCTAACGCAGGTACCCATTTTTATTTTCTGGCCGCTTCGTGTCTGCGTGGACACTAGTAGAAAAGGGGGCAATGGTCCAGGCCGGGTCAGCCCATAAGTCCCGGTTCAATCCAGAACCGGGACCAATGGGGGCATTGGACCCGGTTCGTGAGCCCCGGGGCCCGGCCGGGCCACGTGGGCCATTGGTCCCAGTTCGACTGGACCTATTGGTCCCGGTTGGTGGGACGAACCGGGACCAATGCGCCTCGCTCCTGGCCCACCACCATTGGTTCCGGTTGGTGGCTTGAACCTGGACCAAAGGCTGCCCTTTAGTCCCGGTTCGTGGCACGAATCGGGACCAATTAGTTGCCTATATATACCCCTCGCCCGCGAGCAGAGCACTCCTAGTGCTCTGTTTTTCGTGGGCGGCGAGGGGAGAGCTTTGTGGTGCTCTAGCTCACCTCCTATGCACACGAGGTGTTTGATGGAATGCCCGAGCCACACTACTTAAGCTTTCTCCTCTCCAAGCTCGAACTTCAAGCTCCATTTTCCTCAATATTTGTCTAGGTTTAGCGGTCAGTCACGTCCCGTCCCCGTCTTCACCGCCGTCGATCGCCCGCGCCGATCTCTTCGCCAGCACCACCGTGGTAAGCCTCTTGTTCTTATCTTCTTTCAGAAAGGAAAAAAAATTCTTACTTGTATGTTTATATAGATACTTGTATAATTTTTTTACTTTTATTATTGCATCTTATATAGTGCGATGGTTTTGGTATCCGCTGAAGGAAATATGCCCTAGAGGCAATAATAAAGTTATTATTTATTTCCTTATATCATGATAAATGTTTATTATTCATGCTAGAATTGTATTAACCGGAAACATAATACATGTGTGAATATATAGACAAACAGAGTGTCACTAGTATGCCTCTACTTGACTAGCTTGTTAATCAAAGATGGTTATGTTTCCTAACCATATACAAAAGAGTTGTTATTTGATTAACGGGATCACATCATTAGTTGAATGATCTGATTGACATGACCCATTCCGTTAGCTTAGCACCTGATCGTTTACTATGTTGCTATTGCTTTCTTCATGACTTATACATGTTCCTATGACTATGAGATTATGCAACTCCCGTTTATCGGAGGAACACTTTGTGTGCTACCAAACGTCACAACGTAACTGGGTGATTATAAAGGTGCTCTACAGGTGTCTCCAAAGGTAATTGTTGTGTTGGCGTATTTCAAGATTAGGATTTGTCACTCCGAATGTCGGAGAGGTATCTCTGGGCCCTCTCGATAATGCACATCACATAAGCCTTGCAAGCAATGCAACTAATGAGTTAGTTGCGAGATGATGTATTACGGAACGAGTAAAGAGACTTGCCGGTAACGAGATTGAACTAGGTATTGGATACCGACGATCGAATCTCGGGCAAGTAACATACCGATGACAAAGGGAACAACGTATGTTGTTATGCGGTCTGACCGATAAAGATCTTCGTAGAATATGTAGGAACCAATATGGGCATCCAGGTCCCGCTATTGGTTATTGACCGGAGACGTGTCTTGGTCATGTCTACATTGTTCTCGAACCGTAGGGTCCGCACGCTTAAGGTTTCGATGACAGTTATATTATGAGTTTATGAGTTTTGATGTACCGAAGGAGTTCGGAGTCCCGGATGAGATCGGGGACATGACGAGGAGTCTCGAAATGATCGAGACGTAAAGATCGATATATTGGACGACTATATTCGGAGTTCGGAAAGGTTCCGAGTGATTCGGGTATTTATCGGAGTACCGGAGAGTTACGGGAATTCGCCGGGGAGAAGTATTGGGCCTTATTGGGCCATACGGGAAAGAGAGAGGGGCTGCCTAGGGCAGGCCGCGCCCCCCCCCATGGCCTAGTCCGAATTGGACTAGGGGGAGGTGTTGGAAATATGCCCTAGAGGCAATAATAAAAGCATTATTATTATATTTCCCTGTTCATGACAATTGTCTTTTATTCATGCTATAATTGTATTATCCGGAAATCGTAATACACATGTGAATACATAGACCACAATACGTCCCTAGTAAGCCTCTAGTTGACTAGCTCGTTGGTCAACAGATAGTCATGGTTTCCTGACTATGGACATCAGATGTCATTGACAACGGGATCACGTCATTAGGAGAATGACGTGATGGACAAGACCCAATCCTAAGCATAGCACAAGATCGTGTAGTTCGTTTTGCTAGAGCTTTTTCAATGTCAAGTATCTCTTCCTTAGACCATGAGATCGTGTAACTCCCGGATACCATAGGAGTGCTTTGGGTGTACCAAACGTCACAACGTAACTGGGTGACTATAAAGGTGCACTACAGGTATCTCCGAAAGTGTCTGTTGGGTTGACACGGATCGAGACTGGGATTTGTCACTCCGTATGACGGAGAGGTATCTCTGGGCCCACTCGGTAATGCATCATCATAATGAGCTCAAAGTGACCAAGTGTTTGGTCACGGGATCATGCATTACGGTACGAGTAAAGTGACTTGCCGGTAACGAGATTGAAAGAGGTATTGGGATACCGACGATCGAGTCTCGGGCTTGTAACGTACCGCTTGACAAAGGGAATAGTATACGGGGTTGCTTGAATCCTCGACATCGTGGTTCATCCGATGACATCATCGAGGAGCATGTGGGAGACAACATGGGTATCCAGATCCCGCTGTTGGTTATTGACCTGAGAGCCGTCTCGGTCATGTCTGCATGTCTCCAGAACCCGTAGGGTTTACACACTTAAGGTTCGGTGACGCTAGGGTTATTAGGAAGACTTGTATGTGATTACCGAATGTTGTTCGGAGTCCCGGATGAGATCCCGGACGTCACGAGGAGTTCCGGAATAGTCCGGAGGTAAAGATTTATATATGGGAAGTTGTCATACGGATACCGGAAGGTTTCGGGGGCATATCGGTATTGTACCGGGGCCACCAGAAGGGTTCTGGGGGTCCACCGGGAGGGGCCACCCCTCCCGGGGGGGGGGGGGCAATTGGGCTGCGTGGGGTAGGAGCCAGCCCCTGGAGGGCTGGGCGTGCCCCCCCTTGGGCCCATGCGCCTAGGGTTGGGGGGGGGGAACCCTAGAGGGGGCGCCCCCCTTGCTTGGGGGGCAAGTCCCCCTCCCTGGCCGCCGCCCCCCCTCTAGATCCCATCTAGAGGGGCCGGCTCCCCTTGCCCCTTCCCCTATAAATAGAGGGGTGAGTGGAGGGCTGAACACCCAAGCCAAGGCGCAGCCCCTCCCCTCCCCAACACCTCTCCTCCTCCGTACGTGCTTGGCGAAGCCCTGTCGGAGTACTGCTGCACCAACAACACCACGCTGTCGTGCTGCCATTGGAGCTGTCTTCCTCAACCTCTCCTTCCTCCTTGCTGGATCAAGACGGAGGAGACGTCGTCCGTACCGTACGTGTGTTGAACGCGGAGGTGCTGTCCGTTCAGCACTTGGTGATCGGTGATCTGAATCACGGCGAGTACGACTCCATCATCACCATCCCCTTGAACGCTTCTGCACTCGATCTACAAGTGGTATGTAGATGCAAACTCACTCCCTTGACTCGTTGCTTAAATGAACTCATAGATGGATCTTGGTGAAACCGTAGGAAAAATTTTAATTTTCTGCAACGTTCCCCAACAGTGGCATCATGAGCTAGGTCTATGCGTAGTTCTCTATTGCACGAGTAGAACACAATTTTGTTGTGGGCGTAGATCTTGTCAACTTGCTTGCCGCTACTAGTCTAATCTTGCTTCAGCGGTATTGTGGGATGAAGCGGCCCGGACCAACCTTACACGTACGCTTACGTGAGACCGGTTCCACCGACTAACATGCACTAGTTGCATAAGGTGGCTGGCGGGTGTCTGTCTCTCCCACTTTAGTTGAGGCGGATTCGATGAAAAGGGTCCTTATGAAGGGTAAATAGAAGTTGACAAGATCACGTTGTGGTTATTCGTAGGTAAGAAAACGTTCTTGCTAGAACCCAATTGCAGCCACGTAAAAGATGCAACAACAATTAGAGGACGTCTAACTTGTTTTTGCAGCAATTGTCATGTGATGTGATATGGCCAGAAGTTTTGATGAATGATGAATGATATATTGTGATGTATGAGATCATGTTCTTGTAATAGGAATCATGACTTGCATGTCAATGAGTATGACAACCGGCAGGAGCAATAGGAGTTGTCTTTATTTTTTGTATGACCTGCGTGTCATTGAAGAACGCCATGTAAATTACTTTACTTTATTGCTAAATGCGTTAGCCATAGAAGTAGAAGTAGTCGTTGGCGTGACAACTTCATGAAGACATGATGATGGAGATCATGATGATGGAGATCATGGTGTCATGCCAGTGACGAAGATGATCATGGAGCCCCGAAGATGGAGATCGAAGGAGCTATATGATATTGGCCATATCATGTCACTATTATATAATTGCATGTGATGTTTATTATGTTTATGCATCTTGTTTACTTAGAACGACGGTAGTAAATAAGATGATCCCTTACAAAAATTTCAAGAAGTGTTCTCCCCTAATTGTGCACCGTTGCTAAAGTTCGTCGTTTCGAAGCACCACGTGATGATCGGGTGTGATAGATCCTTACGTTCACATACAACGGGTGTAAGACAGTTTTACACATGCAAAACACTTAGGGTTAACTTGACGAGCCTAGCATGTACAGACATGGCCTCGGAACACGGAGACCGAAAGGTCGAACACGAGTCGTATGGAAGATACGATCAACATGAGAATGTTCACCGACAATGACTAGTCCGTCTCACGTGATGATCGGACACAGCCTAGTCGACTCGGATCGTGTAACACTTAGATGACTAGAGGGATGTCTAATCTGAGTGGGAATTCATTAAAATAATTTGATTAGATGAACTTAATTATCATGAACTTAGTCTAAAACTTTTTGCATAATATGTCTTGTAGATCAAATGGCCAATGCTCATGTCAACATGAACTTCAACGCGTTCCTAGAGAAAACCAAGCTGAAAGATGATGGCAGCAACTATACGGACTGGGTCCGGAACCTGAGGATCATCCTCATAGCTGCCAGGAAACAATATGTCCTAGAAGGACCGCTAGGTGACGCTCCCGACCCAGAGAACCAAGACATTATGAATGCTTGGCAGTCTCGTTCTGATGATTACTCCCTTGTTCAGTGCGGCATGCTTTACAGCTTAGAACCGGGGCTCCAAAAGCGTTTTGAGCAACACGGAGCATATGAGATGTTCGAGGAGCTGAAACTAGTTTTCCAAGCTCATGCCCGGGTCGAGAGATATGAAGTCTCCGACAAGTTCTATAGTTGTAAGATGGAGGAAAATAGTTCTGTTAGTGAGCACATACTCAAAATGTCTGGGTTGCACAACCGCCTGTCCCAGCTGGACATTAACCTCCCGGATGAGGCGGTCATTGACAGAATCCTTCAGTCGCTCCCACCAAGCTACAAGAGCTTTGTGATGAACTACAATATGCAGGGGATGGTGAAGACCATTCCTGAAGTATTTTCAATGCTGAAGTCAGCAGAGGTTGAAATCAAGAAAGAACATCAAGTGTTGATGGTCAATAAGACCACTAAGTTCAAGAAGGGCAAGGGTAAGAAGAACTTCAAGAAGGACGGCAAAGATGTTGTCGCGCCCGGTAAGCCAGTTGCCGGGAAGAAGTCAAAGAATGGACCCAAGCCTAAGACTGAGTGCTTTTATTGCAAGGGGAAGGGTCACTGGAAGCGGAACTGCCCCAAATACTTAGCGGATAAGAAGGCCGGCAACACCAAAGGTATATTTGATATACATGTAATTGATGTGTACCTTACCAGTACTCGTAGTAACTCCTGGGTATTTGATACCGATGCCGTTGCTCATATTTGTAACTCACAGCAGGAGCTGCGGAATAAGCGGAGACTGGCGAAGGACGAGGTGACGATGCGCGTCGGGAATGGTTCCAGAGTTTATGTGATCGCCGTCGGCACGCTACCTCTACATTTACCTACGGGATTAGTTTTGAACCTTAATAATTGTTATTTGGTGCCAAGTTTGAGCATGAACATTGTATCTGGATCTCGTTTGATACGAGATGGCTACTCATTTAAATCCGAGAATAATGGTTGTTCTATTTATATGAGAGATATGTTTTATGGTCATGCTCCGATGGTCAATGGTTTATTCTTAATGAATCTCGAACGTAATGTTACACATATTCATAGCGTGAATACCAAAAGATGTAAAGTTGATAACGATAGTCCCACATACTTGTGGCATTGCCGCCTTGGTCACATTGGTGTCAAGCGCATGAAGAAGCTCCATGCTGATGGACTTTTAGAGTCTCTCGATTATGAATCATTTGACACATGCGAACCATGCCTCATGGGCAAAATGACCAAGACTCCGTTCTCCGGAACAATGGAGCGAGCAACCAACTTGTTGGAAATCATACATACCGATGTGTGCGGTCCAATGAGTGTTGAGGCTCGCGGAGGATATCGTTATGTTCTCACTCTCACAGATGACTTGAGTAGATATGGGTATGTCTACTTGATGAAACACAAGTCTGAGACCTTTGAAAAGTTCAAGGAATTTCAGAATGAAGTAGAGAATCAACGTGACCGAAAGATAAAATTCTTACGATCGGATCGTGGAGGAGAATATTTAAGTCACGAATTTGGTACACACTTCAGAAAATGTGGAATCGTTTCACAACTCACGCCGCCTGGAACACCTCAGCGTAACGGTGTGTCCGAATGTCGTAATCGCACTCTATTGGATATGGTGCGATCCATGATGTCTCTTACCGATTTACCACTATCATTTTGGGGATACGCCCTAGAGACAGCTACATTCACTTTAAATAGGGCACCGTCTAAATCCGTTGAGACGACACCGTATGAATTATGGTTTGGGAAGAAACCTAAGCTGTCGTTTCTAAAAGTTTGGGGATGCGATGCTTATGTCAAGAAACTTCAACCTGAAAAGCTCGAACCCAAGTCGGAAAAATGCGTCTTCATAGGATACCCTAAAGAAACCATTTGGTATACCTTCTACTTAAGATCCGAGGGCAAGATCTTTGTTGCCAAGAACGGATCCTTTCTGGAAAAAGAGTTTCTCTTGAAAGAAGTAAGTGGGAGGAAAGTAGAACTCGATGAAGTACTACCTCTTGAACGGGAAAGTAGTGCAGCTCAGGAAAATGTTCCTGTGATGCCTACACCAACTTAAGAGGAAAATAATGATGATGATCAAGGTACTTCGGATCAACTTGCTACTGAACTTCGTAGGTCCACAAGGACACGTTCCGCACCAGAGTGGTACGGCAACCCTGTCCTGGAAATCATGTTGTTAGACAACGGTGAACCTTCGAACTATGAAGAAGCGATGGCGGGCCCAGATTCCAACAAATGGCTAGAAGCCATGAAATCCGAGATAGAATCCATGTATGAAAACAAAGTATGGACTTTGATTGACTTGCCCGATGATCGGTGAGCGATAGAAAACAAATGGATCTTTAAGAAGAAGACGGATGCGGATGGTAATGTCACCATCTATAAAGCTCGACTTGTCGCTAAGGGTTATCGGCAAGTTCAAGGGATTGACTACGATGAGACTTTCTCTCCCGTAGCGAAGCTTAAGTCCGTCCGAATCATGTTAGCAATTGCCGCATACTATGATTATGAGATATGGCAGATGGACATCAAAACGGCATTCCTTAACGGGCATCTTAAGGAAGAACTGTATATGATGCAGCCGGAGGGTTTTGTCGATCCTAAGAATGCTAACAAAGTATGCAAGCTCCTGCGATCCATTTATGGGCTGGTGCAAGCATCTCGGAGTTGGAACATTCGCTTTGATGAAATGATCAAAGCGTTTGGGTTTATGCAGACTTATGGAGAAGCCTGCGTTTACAAGAAAGTGAGTGGGAGCTCTGTAGCATTTCTCATATTATATGTAGATGACATACTTTTGATGGGAAATGATATAGAATTCTTGGACAGCATTAAGGCCTACTTGAATAAGTGTTTTTCAATGAAGGACCTTGGAGAAGCTGCTTATATATTAGGCATCAAGATCTATAGAGATAGATCGAGATGCCTCATAGGTCTTTCACAAAGCACGTACCTTGATAAGATTTTGAAGAAGTTCAAAATGGATCAGTCCAAGAAGGGGTTCTTGCCTGTATTGCAAGGTGTGAGATTGAGCTCGGCTCAATGCCCGACCACGGGAAAAGATAAAGAAGAGATGAGTGTCATCCCCTATGCTTCAGCCATAGGATCTATTATGTATGCCATGCTGTGCATCAGACCTGATGTAAACCTTGCCGTAAGTTTGGTAGGAAGGTACCAAAGTAATCCCGACAAGGAATACTGGACAACGGTCAAGAATATCCTAAAGTACCTGAAAAGGACGAAGGACATGTTTCTCGTTTATGGAGGTGACGAAGAGCTCTTCGTAAAGGGTTACGTCGACGCTAGCTTCGACACAGATCTGGATGACTCTAAGTCACAAACCGGATACATGTATATGTTGAATGGTGGAGCAGTAAGCTGGTGCAGCTGCAAGCAGAGCGTCGTGGCGGGATCTACATGTGAAGCGGGGTACATGGCAGCCTCGGAGGCAGCGCATGAAGCAATTTGGGTGAAGGAGTTCATCACCGACCTAGGAGTCATACCAAATGCGTCGGGACCGATCAAACTCTTCTGTGACAACACTGGAGCTATTGCCCTTGCCAAGGAGCCCATGTTTCACAAGAAGACCAGGCACATCAAGCGTCGTTTCAACTCCATCCGTGAAAATGTTCAAGATGGAGATATAGATATTTGCAAAGTACATACGGATCTGAATGTCACAGATCCGTTGACTAAACCTCTCTCGCGAGCAAAACATGATCAACACCAGAACTCTATGGGTGTTCGATTCATCACAATGTAACTAGATTATTGACTCTAGTGCAAGTGGGAGACTGTTAGAAATATGCCCTAGAGGGAATAATAAAAGCATTATTATTATATTTCCCTGTTCATGACAATTGTCTTTTATTCATGCTATAATTGTATTATCCGGAAATCGTAATACACGTGTGAATACATAGACCACAATACGTCCCTAGTAAGCCTCTAGTTGACTAGCTCGTTGGTCAACAGATAGTCATGGTTTCCTGACTATGGACATCAGATGTCATTGACAACGGGATCACGTCATTAGGAGAATGACGTGATGGACAAGACCCAATCCTAAGCATAGCACAAGATCGTGTAGTTCGTTTTGCTAGAGCTTTTTCAATGTCAAGTATCTCTTCCTTAGACCATGAGATCGTGTAACTCCCGGATACCGTAGGAGTGCTTTGGGTGTACCAAACGTCACAACGTAACTGGGTGACTATAAAGGTGCACTACAGGTATCTCCGAAAGTGTCTGTTGGGTTGACACGGATCGAGACTGGGATTTGTCACTCCGTATGACGGAGAGGTATCTCTGGGCCCACGCGGTAATGCATCATCATAATGAGCTCAAAGTGACCAAGTGTTTGGTCATGGGATCATGCATTACGGTAGGAGTAAAGTGACTTGCCGGTAATGAGATTGAACGAGGTATCAGGATACCGACGATCGAGTCTCGGGCTTGTAACGTACCGATTGACAAAGGGAATAGTATACGGGGTTGCTTGAATCCTCGACATCATGGTTCATTCGATGACATCATCGAGGAGCATGTGGGAGCCAACATGGGTATCCAGATCCCGCTGTTGGTTATTGACCTGAGAGCCGTCTCGGTCATGTCTGCATGTCTCCCGAACCCGTAGGGTCTACACACTTAAGGTTCGGTGACGCTAGGGTTATTAGGAAGACTTGTATGTGATTACCAAATGTTGTTCGGAGTCCCGGATGAGATCCCGGACGTCACGAGGAGTTCCGGAATAGTCTGGAGGTAAAGATTTATATAAGGGAAGTTGTCATACGGACACCGGAAGGTTTCGGGGGCATATCGGTATTCTACCGTGGCCACCGGAAGGGTTCCGGGGGTCCATCGGGAGGGGCCACCCCTCCCGGGGGGGCCACCTGGGCTGCGTGGGGCAGGAGCCAGCCCCCGGAGGGCTGGGCGCGCCCCCTCTTGGGCCCATGCGCCTAGGGTTGGGGGGGAACCCTAGAGGGGGCGCCCCCCTTGCTTGGGGGGCAAGTCCCCCCTCCCTGGCCGCCGCCCCCCCTCTAGATCCCATCTAGAGGGGCCGGCTCCCCTTGCCCCTTCCCCTATAAATAGAGGGGTGAGTGGAGGGCTGAACACCCAAGCCAAGGCGCAGCCCCTCCCCTCCCCAACACCTCTCCTCCTCCGTACGTGCTTGGCGAAGCCCTGTCGGAGTACTGCTGCACCAACAACACCATGCCGTCGTGCTGCCGTTGGAGCTGTCTTCCTCAACCACTCCTTCCTCCTTGCTGGATCAAGACTTAGGAGATGTCGTCCGTACCGTACGTGTGTTGAACGCGGAGGTGCTGTCCTTTCAGCACTTGGTCATCGGTGATCTGAATCACGGCGAGTACGACTCCATCATCACCATCCCCTTGAACGCTTCCGCACTCGATCTACAAGTGGTATGTAGATGCAAACTCACTCCCTTGACTCGTTGCTTAGATGAACTCATAGATGGATCTTGGTGAAACCGTAGGAAAATTTTTAATTTTCTGCAACGTTCCCCAACAGGAGGGGCCGCACCCCCTCCTTCCTTCCCTTCTCTCTTCCCCTTCCTTGTCTCCTACTCCTACTACATGGAAAGACTCCTAGTTGGACTAGGAAAGAGGGAATCCTACTCCCGGTGGGAGTAGGACTCCCCTAGGGCGCGCCATAGAGAGGGCCGGCCCTCCCCTCCTCCACTCCTTTATATACAGGGGCAGGGTGCACCCCATGGACACACAAGTTGATCTACAGATCGTTCCTTAGCCGTGTGCGGTGCCCCCCTCCACCATATTCCACCTCGGTCATATCGTCGTGGAGTTTAGGCGAAGCCCTGTGCCGGTAGAACATCATCATCGTCACCACGCCGTCGTGCTGACGGAACTCATCCCCGACGCTTTGCTGGATTGGAGCCCGGGGAACGTCATCGAGCTGAACGTTTGCTGAACACGGAGGTGCCGTACGTTCGGTACTTGGATCGGTCGAGTCGTGAAGACGTACGACTACATCAACCGTGTTGTGATAACGCTTCCGCTTACGGTCTACGAGGGTACGTGGACAACACTCTCCCCTCTTGTTGCTATGCCATCACCATGATCTTGCGTGTGCGTAGGAAATTTTTTGAAATTACTACGTTCCCCAACAGTGGTATCAGAGCCTAGGTTTTATGGTTTGATGTTATATGCACGAGTAGAACACAAGTGAGTTGTGGGTGATACAAATCATACTGCTTACCAGCATGTCATACTTTGGTTCGGCGGTATTGTTGGATGAAGCGGCCCGAACCGACATTACGCGTACGCTTACGCGAGACTGGTTTTACCGCCGTGCTTTGCACACAGGTGACTAGCGGGTGTCTGTTTCTCCAACTTTAGTTGAACCGAGTGTGGCTACGCCCGGTCCTTGCGAAGGTTAAAACAACACCAACTTGACAAACTATCGTTGTGGTTTTGATGTGTAGGTGAGGTTGGTTCTTGCTTAAGCCCGTAGCAGCCACGTAAAACTTGCAACAACAAAGTAGAGGACGTCTAACTTGTTTTTGCAGGGCATGTTGTGATGTGATATGGTCAAGACATGATGCTAAATTTTATTGTATGAGATGATCATGTTTTGTAACCGAGTTATCGGCAACTGGCAGGAGCCATATGGTTGTCACTTTATTGTATGCAATGCAATCGCCCTGTAATGCTTTACTTTATCACTAAGCGGTAACGATAGTCGTAGAAGCATAAGATTGGCGAGACGACAACGATGCTACGATGGACATCAAGGTGTCGCGCCGGTGACGATGATGATCATGACGGTGCTTCGAAGATGGAGATCACAAGCACAAGATGATGATGGCCATATCATATCACTTATATTGATTGCATGTGATGTTTATCTTTTATGCATCTTATCTTGCTTTGATTGACGGTAGCATTTTAAGATGATCTCTCACTAATTATCAAGAAGTGTTCTCCCTGAGTATGCACCGTTGCCAAAGTTCGTCGTGCCCAGACACCACGTGATGATCGGGTGTGATAAGCTCTACGTCCATCTACAACGGGTGCAAGCCAGTTTTGCACACGCGGAATACTCAGGTTAAACTTGACGAGCCTAGCATATGCAGATATGGCCTCGGAACACGGAGACCGAAAGGTCGAGCGTGAATCATATAGTAGATATGATCAACATAGTGATGTTCACCATTGAAAGCTACTCCATTTCACGTGATGATCGGTTATGGTTTAGTTGATTTGGATCACGTGATCACTTAGAAGATTAGAGGGATGTCTTTCTAAGTGGGAGTTCTTAAGTAATATGATTAATTGAACTTTAATTTATCATGAACTTAGTCCTGGTAGTATTTTGCAAATTATGTTGTAGATCAATAGCTCGCGTTGTTGCTTTCATATGTTTATTTTGATATGTTCCTAGAGAAAACTGTGTTGAAAGATGTTAGTAGCAATGATGCGGATTGGATCCGTGATCTGAGGTTTATCCTCATTGCTGCACAGAAGAATTATGTCCTTGATGCACCGCTAGGTGACAGACCTATTGCAGGAGCAAGATGCAGACGTTATGAACGTTTGGCTAGCTCAATATGATGACTACTTGGTAGTTTAGTGCACCATGCTTAACGGCTTAGAATCGGGACTTCAAAGATGTTTTGAACGTCATGGACCATATGAGATGTTCCAGGAGTTGAAGTTAATATTTCAAGCAAATACCCGAGTTGAGAGATATGAAGTCTCCAACAAGTTCTATAGCTAAAAGATGGAGGAGAATCGCTCAACTAGTGAGCATGTGCTCAGATTGTCTGGGTACTACAATCGCTTGAATCAAGTGGGAGTTAATCTTCCAGATAAAATAGTGATTGACATAATTGTCTAGTCACCATCACCAAGTTAGTAGAACTTCGTGATGAACTATAATATGCAAGGGATGACGAAAGTGATTCCCAAACTCTTCGTGATGTTGAAATCGACGAAGGTAGAAATCAAGAAAGAGCATCAAGTGTTGGTGGACAAGATCACTAGTTTCAAGAAAAGGGGCAAAGGGAAGAAGGGGAACTTCAAGAAGAACAGCAAGCAAGTTGCTGCTCAAGTGAAGAAGCCCAAGTCTGGACCTAAGCCTAAGACTAAGTGATTCTACTGCAAAGGGACTGGTCACTGGAAGTGGAACTACCCCAAGTATTTGGCGGATAAGAAGGATGGCAAAGTGAACATAGGTATATTTGATATACATGCTATTGATGTGTACTTTACTAGTGTTTATAGCAACCCCTTGGTATTTGATACTAGTTCAGTTGCTAAGAGTAGTAACTCGAAACGGGAGTTGCAGAATAAACAGAAACTAGTTGAGGGTGAGGTGACGATGAATGTTGGAAGTAGTTCCAAGATTGATATGATCATCATCACACACTCCCTATACTTTCAGGATTAGTGTTGAACCTAAATAAATGTTATTTGGCGTTTGCGTTGAGCATGAATATGATTTGATCATGTTTATTGCAATACGGTTATTCATGTAAGTTAGAAAATAATTATTGTTCTATTTACATGAATAAAACCTTCTATGGTCATACACCCAATGAAAATGGTTTGTTGGATCTCGATCGTGTGATACACATATTCATAATATTGAAACCAAAAGATGTAAAGTTAATAATGATAGTGCATCTTATTTGTGGCACTGCCGTTTAGGTCATACTGGTGTAAAGCGCATGAAGAAACTCCATAAAAGATGGATTTTCGGAATCACTTGGTTATGAATCATTTAATGCTTGCGAACCGTGCCTTTTGGGCAAGATGACTAAAACTCCGTTCTCCGGAACAATGGAACAAGCTACTGACTTATTGGAAATAATACATACCGATGTATGCGATCCAATGAGTGTTGATGCTCGTGGCAAGTATCGTTATTTTCTGACCTTCACAAGATGATTTGAGCAGATATGGGTATATCTACTTGATGAAACATAAGTCTGAAATAGTTGAAAGGTTCAAAGAATTTCAGAGTGAAGTGGAAAAATCATCGTAACAAGAAAATAAAGTTTCTGCGATCTGATCGCGGAGACAAATATTTGAGTTACGAGTTTGGTCTTCAATTAAAACAACGTGGAATAGTTTCACAGCTCACGCCACCTGGAACACCACAATGTTATGGTGTGTCCGAACATCGTAGCCGCACTTTATTGGATATGGTGCGATCTATGATGTCTCTTACCGATTTACCGCTATCGTTTTGGGGTTATGCATTAGAGACAGCTGCATTCACCTTTAAATTGGGCACCATCAAAATCCGTTGAGACGACGCCTTGTGAACTGTGGTTTGGCAAGAAACCAAAGTTGTCATTTCTTAAAGTTTGGAGTTGCGATGCTTATATGAAAAAGTTTCAACCTGATAAGCTCGAACCCAAATCGGAGAAGTGCGTCTTCATAGAATACCCAAAGGAAACTGTTGGGTACTCCTTCTATCACAAATCCAAAGGCAAAACATTCGTTGCTTAGAATGGATCCTTTCTAGAGAAGGAGTTTTCTCTCGAAAGAAGTGAGTGGGAGGAAAGTAGAACTTGATGAGGTAATTGTACCTGCTCCCTTATTTGAAAGTAGTTCATCACAGAAATCTGTTCCTGTGACTACTACACCAATTAGTGAGGAAGCTAATGATGATGATCATGTAACTTCAGATCAAGTTACTACCGAACCTCGTAGGTCAACCAGAGTGAGATCCGCACCAGAGTGGTACGGTAATCCCATTCTGGAGGTCATGTTACTTGACCATGACGAACCTACGAACTATGAGGAAGCGATGATGAGCCCAGATTCCGCAAAATGGTTTGAGGCCATGAAATCTGAGATATGATCCATGTATGAGAACAAAGTATGGACTTTGATGGATTTGCCTGGTGATCGGCAAACCATAGAAAATAAATGGATCTTCAAGAGGAAGACGGACGTTGATAGTAGTGTTACTATCTACAAAGCTAGACTTATCGAAAAAGGTTCTTGACAAAGTTCAAGGTGTTGACTACGATGAAATTTTCTCACTCGTAGCGATGCTTAAGTCTGTCCAAATCATGTTAGCAATTGCCGCATTTTTATGAAATCTAGCAAATGGATAAACAAAACTACATTCCTTAATGGATTTAAAGAAGAGTTGTATATGATGCAACCAGAAGGTTTTGTCAATCCTAAAGGCGCTGACAAAATACGAAAGCTCCAGCGATCCATCTATGGACTGGTGCAAGCATCTCGGAGTTGGAATATACGCTTTGATAAGTTGATCAAAGCATATAGTTTTATACAGACTTGCGGTGAAGCCTGTATTTACTAGAAAGTGAGTGGGAGCACTACAACATTTCTGATAAGTATATGTGAATGACATACTGTTGACCGGAAATAATGTATAATTATTCTGCAAAGCATAAAGGAGTGTTTGAAAGGAGTTTTTAAAAGAAAGACCTCGGTGAAGCTGCTTACATATTGAGCATCAAGATCTATAGAGATAGATCAAGACGCTTGATAAGTTTTTTCAATGAGTACATACCTTGACAAGATTTTGAAGTAGTTCAAAATGGAACAGTCAAAGAAAGAGTTCTTGCCTGTGTTACAAGGTGTGAAATTGAGTAAGACTCAAAACCCGACCACGGCAGAAGATAGAAAGAGAATGAAAGTCATTCCCTATGCCTTGGCCATAGGTTCTATAAAGTATGCCATGCTGTGTACCGGATCTATTGTATACCCTACACTGAGTTTGGCAAGGGAGTACAATAGTGATCTAGGAGTAGATCACTGGACAGCAGTCAAAATTATCCTTAGTGGAATAAGGATATGTTTCTCGATTATGGAAGTGAAAAAAGGTTCGTCGTAAAGGGTTACGTCGATGCAAGTTTTGACACCGATCTGGATGACTCTAAGTCTCGATCTAGATACATATTGAAAGTGGGAGCAATTAGCTAGAGTAGCTCCGTGCAGAGCATTGTAGACATAGAAAATTGCAAAATACATAACGGATCTGAATGTGAAAGACCCGTTGACTAAAATTCTCTCACAAGCAAAACATGATCACACCTTAGTACTCTTTGGGTGTTAATCACATAGCGATGTGAACTAGATTACTGAATCTAGTAAACCCTTTGGGTGTTGGTCACATGGCGATGTGAACTATGGGTGTTAATCACATGATGATGTGAACTATCGATGTTAATCACATGGTGATGTGATCTAGATTATTGACTCTAGTGCAAGTGGGAGACTGAAGGAAATATGCCCTAGAGGCAATACTAAAGTTATTATTTATTTCCTTATAGCATGATAAATGTTTATTATTCATGCTAGAATTGTATTAACCGGAACAATAGTACATGTGTGAATATATAGACAAACAGAGTGTCACTAGTATGCCTCTACTTGACTAGCTTGTTAATCAAAGATGGTTATGTTTCCTAACCATAGACAAAAGAGTTGTTATTTGATTAACGGGATCACATCATTTGTTGAATGATATGATTGACATGACCCATTCCGTTAGCTTAGCACCTGATCGTTTAGTATGTTGCTATTTCTTTCTTCATGACTTATACATGTTCCTATGACTATGAGATTATGCAACTCCCGTTTACCGGAGGAACACTTTGTGTGCTACCAAACGTCACAACGTAACTGGGTGATTATAAAGGTGCTCTACAGGTGTCTCCAAAGATACTTGTTGGGTTGGCGTATTTCGAGATTAGGATTTGTCACTCCGAATGTCGGAGAGGTATCTCTGGGCCCTCTCGGTAATGCACATCACATAAGCCTTGCAAGCAATGCAACTAATGAGTTAGTTGCGAGATGATGTATTACGGAACGAGTAAAGAGACTTGCCGGTAACGAGATTGAACTAGGTATTGGATACCGACGATCGAATCTCAGGAAAGTAACATACCGATGACAAAGGGAACAACGTATGTTGTTATGCGGTCTGACCGATAAAGATCTTCGTAGAATATGTAGGAACCAATATGGGCATCCAGGTCCCGCTATTGGTTATTGACCAGAGACGTGTCTCGGTCATGTCTACATTGTTCTCGAACCGTAGGGTCCGCACGCTTAAGGTTTTGATGACAATTATATTATGAGTTTATGAGTTTTGATGTACCAAAGGAGTTCGCAGTCCCGGATGAGATCGGGGACATGACGAGGAGTCTCGAAATGGTCGAGACGTAAAGATCGATATATTGGACGACTATATTCGGAGTTCGGAAAGGTTCCGAGTGATTCGGGTATTTATCGGAGTACCGGAGAGTTAGGGGAATTCGCCGGGGAGAAGTATTGGGCCTTATTGGGCCACACGGGAAAGAGAGAGGGGCTGCCTAGGGCAGGCCGCGCCCCCCCTCCCCCATGGCCTAGTCCGAATTGGACTAGGGGGAGGTGTTGGAAATATGCCCTAGAGGCAATAATATGCCGCACCCCCTCCTTCCTTCCCTTCTCTCTTCCCCTTCCTTGTCTCCTACTCCTACTATATGGAAGGACTCCTAGTTGGACTAGGAAAGAGGGAATCCTACTCCCGGTGGAAGTAGGACTCCCCTAGGGCGCGCCATAGAGAGGGCCGGCCCTCCCCTCCTCCACTCCTTTATATACAGGGGCAGGGGGCACCCCATGGACACACAAGTTGATCTACGGATCGTTCCTTAGCCGTGTGCGGTGCCCCCCTCCACCATATTCCACCGCGGTCATATCGTCGCGGAGTTTAGGCGAAGCCCTGCGCCGGTAGAACATCATCATCGTCACCACGCCGTCGTGCTGACGGAACTCATCCCCGTCAATTTATGATACCATGCCAACTTTCAACTTTTTCAGAGTTCATTTGAAATGCTTTAATGTCTTATGGTTCGGCCCTCGTAATAATTATAAATAGCAACAATACGTATTTTGTTGTAAGTAGAAACAAAATAAAATAAATAAAGCAAGAAAGAAAACAGAAAAACAAAAAAATGTTTTCAAATTTGAAAACTAATGGCACTAACAGAAATTTTATAATTTTCCTAAAACTAAAAGCAAAAACAATTAAAAAATAAAGCAAAAAACAAATGAAAATAAATAATGCAGAAAACAAAACAAAAAAACTGGAAAAAAATAAAAATAGCAACAATAAGTAAATAAAACGAAAAAACAAAAAAAGTGCCTCCTACTGGGCCCCCACGACCTGAATACGACATGAAACCCTACTATGGGCCAGGATTCAGGCCCGCGGTAGGCCCAGAAGGCCCATCAGGCAAAGAAATAGCAAGTAGGCCCGAAAGCCTGCGGTGGAGAGGAGCTCAAGAGGAGTGCGGCACTGGGGCTTATAAACCACTGCGCGCCCCTCTCAACTAGTAAGGTGGGACTAAACTTTGGCCCCGACGCAGGCAGCACAGGGGCCATTGGTCCCGGTTGGTGGCACCGGGCATTGGTCCCGGTTGGTGCCACCAACCGGGACTAAAGGGTGCATTAGTCCCGGTTGGATTCACGAACCGGGACCAATGGCTTTGCTATATAATCAAACACTTTGCAAAAATTCAGAATCTCATCGCCAGTTGCCCCCGACGACGCCGACCCTCCTCGACGCCGCCAGGCTGCTCCACCTCGCCATCGCCGCCGTCGCCGCCGCCAAGGCCGTCGCCTCCCCGAGCCCGCGCCGTCCTCGTCGCCGGCCTCCCCGAGCCCGCGCCGTCCTCGTCGCCGGCCTCCCCGAGCCCGCGCCCCGTCACGCCCCCGCACGCGCGCCGCCCCGAGCCCCTGCCCCGTCCTGCCCCCGCGTGCCGGCGCCCTCGCCGCCCCCACCATCGCCATCGTCATCTAGCCGCCCCCGCTGTGAGCCTCCGCGCCGCACCGGCTCTGTTTTTTTCCATTTTTATTAGTTTAATTTTTTTGTTCAATGTATATGTGTATGTATGTGGCTATGTGTATGTAGATGTTCAAAATGTATTAAAAAATTGTTCAGAGCATGTTTTTGTTCATATATGTATTTTTGTTCATATGTGTATTAATGTTTTCATATATGCAAAAGATAGATTTTTAGAAAAGTTAGGTTTTTTTTCTGTTCATAGTTTTTTTTGGTGATATTAATTATTGTAGAATATGCAAATGTTTGTATATTCATATGAACAATGCATTGGGAAAAACCTTTGTTTTTTTCGAAATTTTCTATTTGAACATTTTTTTAAAAACAAGCAATACTAAAAGAATGAGAGGAAAAAGGAAAATAAGAAGAGGAAGAAAGGAGAAGAAGAGGAGAGGAAGAAGAGGAGAAATAAATAAGAAGAGGAAAAAAGAAGAAAAAGAAGAGGAGAAGAAGAAAGGAATGGAGGAGAAGAAGAAAAATAGAAAATTCTATTTTTCTTCTTCTCCTCTATTCCTTTCTTCTTCTATTTTTCTTCTTCTCCTCTATTCCTTTCTTCTTCTCCTCTTTTTTTTTCTTCTTTTTTTTCTTCTTCCTTCTTCCTCTTTTCTTCCTTTTCCTTATTTTCCTTTCTCGAGGGAGAAGAAGAAAAAGAAGAGTAGTAGAAGAAGAAAGTAATAGAGGAGAACGAAGAAACTTCAACACGAGCGGGGGGGGGGGGGTACCGATACCCCCCTCCCCTCGAGATAACTTCGACATGAGGGGCGGTCGATATATATACCCCCTCTCGACCGTGATAACTTATACAACGGCAGCACCCCCTCGGCCCTCTCGCTCGACCAAAACTCTCGAGGACACCCAAACCCAAGAGAGAAAACATGTTGGTCTCCTACCCCCTCCCGCCGCGCCCCTACCCGACAAATTAACTCTCTCGAGGCCACCCAAATTTACCAAGTTAAAAGAGCGTTGTCATCGAGGCCACCCCAAACCCTTGAAGCATTGTTTCGAGGCGACCCCAAACCCTAGAGAAGCAGCGTTGAGGCCACTAACATGATTCCTTATTGTGATTAGCTAGCTAGTTCTACATTTGCCACTAATATATATATATCCATCTGTACCATGTTTGAATAATAATTGACATGTTGTAAATATTTGCAGAAACTATGGAGCACTCCCGAGACGAAGAAACAGAAGCGATGTTGGTGGACATAATCGCAAATGGAAGTGATGAAGTTGCATCATTTCTCCTCGACACCGATGGTCAGCTGGAAGGACTGGGTGAAGAAGAGGGCTATGTTCATGAAGGCTTCGGCCCATTAATGTCGGTACAAGAAGAGGACTATGTTCATGATGGCTCCGGTGACACAATGGAGGTACAAGAAGGAGACCGTGCTGACTGCTCCGGTGACACAATGGAGGTACAAGAAGGAGACCGTGCTGACTGCTCCGGTGACCGAACCAAGTCCGGCCAGGTATATATATATTAGTTAAGCCCGTGCTGACTAGTTAATTGATGCTTCCATTGTTTTGGTATATGTACACATATTAATTACTCTCGTCTTTCTTCCTTATAATTTCTAGCCCTCCGGATCGAGGACAACTTCGGTAAGGAGACGAGGCCCGAAGAAAAAGTTGAGCTCGGATGAAAAGTTTGAGATCATAGAAATCGCGCCCGACGGCGAACCCATTGAACCCATCCGGACAAGGAAGGCATTTTCTGCTCAGTGCGGGGTTCTTGTTAGGGACAAGATCCCGATCAGCATCCAGCAATGGTATAAGCCTAAGGAGGAAGACCCTGAGGTGTCTTATGTCAATGATATGCAAAAATAAGATCTTTGGACAGAGCTGAAGGCAAATTTCACCCTACCGCCAGAGGAGGATCCGGAGAAGCCAGTTAAAGAGCAATTAATCAAGTCTTGTGCTCTTAAGAAGATGGCAACCCTAATGAGGAGGTGGAGGAAAGAGTTGAACCAGTTTGTCGAAAAAAAGACACCAGAATTCATCGGCAAATATGAGAAGATCAAAGATCACTAGCCCGCATTTGTGGCCCACAAGACATCGGAAAAGAGTAAGAAGATGTCGGAGACAAACAAGAAAAATGCTACGAAGAAGAAGCTTCACCATCGCACGGGGTCAGGTGGCTACCTCAAAGCCCGTCCTAAGTGGTCCAAGGCTGAGCATGATCTGCTTGAAAAAGGGATCGAACCAGAGACAATGTACTGGCCAGACTGTTGCCGGACTTGGTTCTTCGGGGCTGGCGGAACCTTGGACCCTGTAACAGGGAAGTACCAGTGGACGGACGAGCAACTGCAAATACCAGTCAAGAACCTTCGACACTATATCGATGCAGCGCAGCGAGGGACGTTCCTTCCAAACATGGAGAAGGACGAGCTCACAATGGCCCTTGGGAATCCTGAGCACCCTGGACGGACACGAGGCACACCAGGCTCCATTCCATGGAAGGTTGGTTTTCCGGACGTAGGGGGTTACAAAACCCACGAGAGGAGGAAGAAACTGGAGCAGGACCAACTGTAGGTGCTGCATGAAAGGGTAATGTGGCTAGAGGATCGAGAAGAGGAATGAGAAGCAGCAGATCGCAGCAAATGACCTGCCGAAGCTTCCCCCGAAGCTACCCTACCATCTCAGCGGAGAAGCAGTGTGGCTTCCATCGAGCTGCTTCAGCCGGAACATGTCTTGACGGCTCCTGCCAGCTATCCCGTGGATGGTATCACGGAGTCTCAAAATTGCCACATTATGGCGCGATGGATGAATTTGAAGGTCAAGGCGGCTGTTGGCCAAGTTTATCCTAGTGAACCCGGCACAACTTATCTCTGCCAGCCGATTCAAGAAGGATATGCTAAGGTGATGGTGGATGAAATAACGGAGGGATTTGAGGAACTCTCGCTTGAGCACCCTACCGGTGAAGGGGAGACTAGGATGGGTTCTGCTCTGAAGACTCCATGCCTATGGCGGAAGGAGCTCATCAACCTTCTGAACTGGACGCCTCCGCCTCCTCCTCCTCCTCGGGCGAGTTAGGGCACTCCGCCTCCTCCATCGCCTCCTCCTACGGTGAGTGACGATCAGGGCACGCGTGGCGGCACTCCGCCTCCTTCTCCGGCGCGTGGCGGCACTCCGCCTGCGCCGGCGCTCCCGAGCAGCCAGCAGCCTCCTCCTTCTCCGCCTCGCCAGCAAGGGCGGAAGAGACCCACCGCCACCCCGGCTGCTCCGGCGCGTCGTACTCCTTCTCCTCCGCCTGGTAAGCAAGCACGAAAGAAGACAGACGCCGCAGTCGCTCCGTCTACTCCGGCGTCTAGCAGCACAACCAGAGGCGGGAGGCAATACAAATACGGTCCATCTCTCAAGCCTCTAGAGAAGTTACCGTACGAGAGGTCCGAGGAGGAAAACGATACGATTGTGCGGACTCACATGAAGGAGTTCTTTAAAGGGGTGAAAGCAAAGAGACATCCACCTCCGGAGGAGAAGGTAGATCCGGTGAAAGCAAAGCGCACTATCGATGCCCTGAGGAAACCACCAAAGTCTCTGCCGAGAACCAACTATGAGCGCATTACTAAACAGACATATCTCCAAGCCCAGTTGTCGGGAACTGCTGTCAGTGGTAAAAGGTTAAAAGAACGAGCAAAGGGGAAAAATTGCCCAGCTCGGTGAACAAGCACAACAATCGTGCCCCCCGCTCAATGTGTCTAATGCTCCGGGGACGGTGGCCAGTTATGGCAATCTTGAAGATTACCTGCCTGACGATGCACTTCCTGATTTCATGGAGGTGGACGAACACAGATACGAGTACGGGAAGCCTCTTGTCAAAGATGAAAAATCTCTGACAACAATGATGCGAAGATTCCATAGTCTGTACATGAAAACCTACAGAGAGTCTGAGGGGACGAACAGTTTGTATCTGAACATTAAAAAGGAGCACGACCTCGTTTCAAATGATCTATTGTGTGTTCCATTTGATGAGTTCTTCGCGTTCTTCAATCAAAAGGCCCTCAATAAATTAATGGTCTTTTGCTACTGCCTGTAAGTACTATTTCTGTGGATACTATGTGTGCGAGTTCATCCACACCGCGACTTTGAAAAACAAGCGGGGCTACTCTAGAAGACAATATGAAGTGCGTAAGCAATAATATTCATAATTTCATTTTATTACACCATCATTTCTGTTGAGTTTCATTCATATATATGTATTAATTAACCCCCTTCTTCAAATTAGGCGTGGCAGATGCGGAATGAACTCCTAGAACCAGATCGCATGAAAGCAATTCAAGAGGAATTGGCGGGATTCTTTCTTGACCACGTCATCAGTAAAGCCGGAGAATACCATGTGGAAATTGATTTCAAATGCTAGGGGTTTGTAATTAAGAGATCTTATACATATTGTACATGTATGTAGCCAGTAGCGTCGGATACATGATACGAAAACTTGTTGTTCGACCAATCTCTCGGAGAAGGAGAGGTCGATTGATCACTTCTCTCGGTATGCATGACGAACTTCTGTACTGAATGGTTCTCTCGATCACTTATGTATATATAGTACGTAGCATCGACCAAGCACGGACATAAGAGAGGACACTTCTCTCTATTAATTAGCTAGCTAACACAATATATGAAACACCTAAATTAACCCCCCAAAACCCCCAACCCCCCCTCCTTTGAAAAAAAAACAAAAACCCCAACCACTGGAATGCTGACTCGTGGATGCCTTTTGGTCCCGGTTGGAGCCACCAACCGGGACCAAAGGCCCCCTGACTGGGCTCGGCGCGCAGGGCCACATGGAGGAACATTGGTCCCGGTTCGTGTTTGAACCGGGACTAATGGGTGGAGGTATTAGTAACGACCCATTAGTCCCGGTTCATGAACTGGGACTAAAGGCCCTTATGAACCGGAACTATTAGGTGTTTTTCTACTAGTGGGACTCATTCCGGCTCAAATTTGGGACTGATTTGGGTTCAAAGCGGATGCTTGTTGCGTTCTCTTCGTCTACCTCTGCCGGCTGCATGTGCTCTTTGGTCCCTAGCATTCATCCACTCACCCATCCTCTTTTCCTCTCTCTCTGGCCCACCACCCACCCACCCACCAAGCGCTTTGCCAAATGCCAACCGCGGCATCGCTGCTCGCCGGAGACGTGCTCCACCGCGCCGCAGCGGATGTGCACGGTCGCGTCGCTGAAGATCTGTGCCACCACGCCAGGATGTGGGCCGCCGCTGGGGGTGCAGCAGCAGCTAGGCACTTCGGCCTGCTCGCTTGTGTCGTCCGGGCCGAGCTGGTGCTTCTCAAGGCAGCTCTAGAACGCGTACCCGGCCACTGGGTGGCTAGATAGCATACCTAAACCTGCACCTGTGCATGGCGTGGATAGCTAGCTAGCTACCGAAATAGGTTTACGCCCCGCTATATTGATATAGCAACCACCCGATACAACAATCCAATCCACGTTGGGGCAAACAACACAAGCATGTCCAAAAGAAATAACAAGTGAAAATAAGAGAAGAAATGCCAACAACGCTGGATCAACGAAAGCTACAGCACACTGCGATCGCTGCGCCCACTGAAGATAGCCACCACGCTCCAAAGCCACCGAGTTGCCGTGTACCAAGCACCACCTTCAAGAAGGAATGCGACGATGACGGCGCTGCTGCCCGGACGAATCCTAGGATTTCTCCCGGTACACGGAGGGTAGAGGGGGGAGAGGTTCACCCGACGCCCTTCAAGAAGGATGGCGGCGCCCACAGGCGTCACCGCATTGGTGCCGGCAAGACCCGACATGGATTTCTCCCGACCTCTCGCGCCCACCACCCAGGACCAACCTTCGGCTCCACCACACTCGCCGCCCACCAACATGCGCCAACAGTCACGAGGACACCGCCGTCGTCTCACGACGGCCAACAAAGCGAGGCCGGCCGGATCCAAACGAGACACCCGAAGACAAGGACCGGCAGCACCGCAGCCACGAGGGAGGGAACAACCTCCACCGGCTTAGGCGGTAGCAGACCGGGCATAGCAGTAGAGGCACACCAGACCCCCAGTCCGGCCAGGCCCAACATGGGCCCGTGAAGCTCTGCCGCCGTGCTGCAGTAGTTGCGGCACAGCAGCCGCCATCCTTGTCGCGAGGAGCTCGCCGGAACCACCGGAGAACAGCCCACTACGGCCACCCAGCAGGCCCGCCCCTACCCAGATCGGGCCCGTAGGGCCTAGATCTAGGCCAACCGGGCGCCGCCGGTCGCCGCAAGCCATGGGCCGTCACCGCCGCCAAGGGGCAACGCCTCCGCACCGCCACCGTCCAGATCCGCGCCGGAACACCACCGGCCGAAGGGCTCCGCCGCCAGGACCGCTCGCCCGAGCCGGGGTCCAGCGACGGAGGAAGAAGGAGGGCCGCCATCACCGGACTGCGGGGCGCCGCGCGGGCAACGCCCGGCCGCGCCCGCCGGCGGCAGCGGCGAGGGGGGAAGGGGGCGGGGACTCGCGGGGAGGAGGAGGGGTGGGGAACCACCCCGGTCGCCTCGCTCGGGGAGGGCGACCTAGCTAGCTAGCTACGCGCCGCCTCAATGTGTATGTGCTAGATAGCTACTCCCTCTGTCCCATAATGTAATGTAATTTAAGACGTTTTTTGACACTACATTAGTGTTAAAAAAATGTCTTATGCAAGGGCGAGCATCCGATCTTCTCCCGACCAGCATCCGACTAGCATCTGACCAGCTCCAACGCGTCGGCTTGCTCGCTGTGCCGCGTCGTGCTCGCCGTGCCTTGCCTCGCGCTGCGCCTGCCCGGTGCTGATACAGCTGGTGACCTCGCCTCGCACCTGTGCCCTGTCAGATGGAAGCGTTCCTACTCCCTCGTAAGGGAGCCGCGAGTATATATTGATCGAGGCAGAAAGTCTCTGCCGTGGCTTACAAGATTGCCTATCGCATGGATACGGCTGTTGTTACAGAGATAGATAATTGAACGAGAGGGAGAGAGAGTTTGTTGAGATTACAACATAAGTTTATCTCTAAGTCTAACACCCTCCCTTAATCTCAACTATCCTACATTAAGATTCTTCTTGAATTCTTCAAACAGCTTGACTGGCAAGGCTTTAGTGAACCCATCAGCTACTTGATCTTTGGAAGGAATGAATCGTATGTCCAACTTCTTTTCTGCAACTCTTTCTCGTACAAAATGAAAATCAATTTCTATGTGCTTGGTTCTACCATGGAAGACTGGATTCACAGAGAGATATGTGGCTCCCAAATTGTCACACCACAAACAAGACACACGATGCTGCTTGATTCCCAACTCATTGAGCAATGATTCTAACCAAATGATCTCAGCAGTAGCATTAGCCAATGATTTGTATTCAGCTTCAGTACTTGACCTGGACACTGTGGCTTGTTTTCTAGCACTCCAAGAAATAAGATTAGAGCCAAAGAAAACTGCAAAACCTCCAGTTGACTTTCTGTCATCACTGCATCCTGCCCAGTCAGCATCAGAGAAAGCACTAACCAAGGAAGAATTAGAGCATCTGAATTGAAGCCCTAGACTCACAGTGTGCTTTATGTATCGTACAATTCTTTTAACAGCTGTCCAGTGTACAGTAGTAGGTGCATGCAGATACTGACAAACCTTGTTAACAGCAAAGGATATATCTGGTCTTGTCAGTGTCAAATACTGTAAGGCTCCTACTTCACTCCTATATCTTGTGCTCTCTTCTTCCTTAAGTGGTTCTCCTTCAAAAGCTGAAAGTTTTTCTGAAGAGGATAATGGTGTGGGTGAAGGCTTACAGTCCTTCATCCCCATACGAGTTAGAAGTTCAGTAGCATATTTCTCCTGGTTTAATACTATGCCATCTTGAATCTTCTTAACCTCAATACCTAGAAAGAAGTGGAGATCACCAAGATCCTTCAAAGCAAACTCTGAACTTAGATCATGCAAAAGAGCATCAGTAGCACTTTGAGAAGAGCTTGCAACTATGATATCATCAACATATATTAACACAAATATAGTTGTATTTGCTTTGTTATAAATGAAGAGCGATGTGTCAGCCTTGGATGCAGCAAAACCAAGATATCTTAAGTGAGAACTCAATCTTGAATATCATGCCCTTGGTGCTTGTTTCAAACCATAAAGTGCTTTATCAAGCTTACACACATAATGATGTGTTTTCTTACTTTCATACCCAGGTGGTTGTCTCATGTAAACCTCCTCTTCCAGAACACCATGCAAAAACGCGTTCTGAACATCTAGCTGTCTCAAGCTCCATCCTCTGGACACAGCAATAGCTAGCACAAGTCTAATAGTTGCAGCTTTAACAACAGGACTAATAGTATCTTCATAGTCTAAACCATAACATTGTTTAAATCCTTTTGCAACTAAACGTGCCTTATACTTGTCAATTGTGCCATCTGCCTTTTTCTTGATTCTGTAGACCCACTTACAGTCAATGATATTTTTACCTCTTTTCTCAGGTACAAGATGCCACGTCTTGTTCCTCATGAGAGCTGAATAATCTTCATCCATTGCACTTTTCCACTTTGGATCCCCTAATGCATCTTCCAATTTTGCTAGTTCTCCTGTGATACACAACATGCCATATCTTATAGTGCCGTCAGTTCTAACCTTTGGGTTTTTTATACCTTTCTGTAGCCGGGTCGTGACACGCGAAACTGTAGAAGTTGGTTGATTTCGTCGTGCAACAATCTGCAACACAGGAGATGCTGCAGCAGAATCAGCCGTAGGGGATCCTGAAGACATCTCAGATTCGCTTTCCGCAACAAATCCTGGTTCAAACCGTGTAGCCTGTGGTGTGGGCGATTCATCAGGAGCAGCGGCCGCAGAAAATCTTGAACTGCTGGCCGACACATGCGCGTGGGTCAGGGATCCCGAAGCGGCTCCTGATCCTCCTGTCGCTGTCGCTGTCTCGGGCCCGCGCGTGGGACGCGGTTCAGGCGTGGGACGCGGTGCGGGACGCGGCGCGCCGTCCGGAAGCGGTGACGTGTCGCCCTCCAACTGGCCGCGCGGACTCCTGCATGGCGCGAATCTGCGCGTTCGATCCGAGGCGGCCTAGCGTACAGGAGTTCTGGGCTGCGCAGGATCTGCCTCGTGCTCTGCATCTGCTTCGTCTCCTTCTAGCACATAAAATACCAGATCGTTTTGTTCAAAGTTTTGATTATTTTCTGCACCGATTTCTGCTGCATGATCCTGCACACAAGAAGAAACAGTCCTACTAGTAGGATCATCAGTTGGATCAGTACAATTATCGCCCCCATGATCAATGCTTTGGAGATGTGGTGGTAGAAGGAGTATTTATTTCTTGAGAGTTGCTCCGGCATTGGGATGAAGAGATTCAAAGGGATAGACAGATTCATCGAATACGACATCAACATCAAGGCATTTAACTCCCTTGTGAAGTGGACTATATCCAAGGAACACACATTTTTTGGAACGGAATGCAAGCTTGCGTGTATTATATGGACGAAGGTTGGGCCAACACGCACGACCAAATACACAAAGTGATTTGTAGTCAGGGTAGTGCCAAAAAGACGTGTGATGGGAGTCTCAAATTTGATGACTTTACTAGGAAGCAAATTTATGAGATATGTGGCAGTCAAGAATGCTTCATCCCAGAACTTTAGTGGCATGGATGCATTAGCTAGTAACGCTAACCCTACTTCAACAACATGGCGATCTTTCCTTTCGGCTGAGCCATTCTGCTGATGTGCATGGGGGCATGATACATGATGTGAGATGCCAAGTTCTTGAAAAAAGAGATTCAGTTTCTTGTATTCACTTCCCCAGTCTGTTTGCATTGCAATGATTTTAGTGTTTAGTTTCCGCTCAACAAGATTTTGAAAATTCTTGAAAACTTGAAACACTTCAGATCATTTCTTAAGAAGATAGATCCATGTAAACTTGCTATAGTCATCAATAAAGCTTACATAGTATGAATGCCTACCAACAGAGGTGGGAGCTGGCCCCCAAACATCTGAAAACACAAGTTGCAATGGTGCAGTGGAAATACTGAATGAAATAGGATATGGCAACTGATGACTTTTAGCTTGTTGGCATGGATCACAAACAGACTCAATACTAGACTCATGAGAGTGAGGAAGTTTATTCTTGCTAAGAACAAATTTAACAATAACTGATGAAGGATGACCTAGTCTACTATGCCACTTTGCTGAAGAAGGCTTGATAGCAACAAAAGCTTGTTTATTGGATGATGATGAAGAAGATATAAGTGGGTAGAGACCTCCCACGCACTTGCCCTTAAGAAGCACTCTCCTCGTGTCCAAGTCCTTTACAAAAAAGAAATAAGGATAGAATTCAATGAGAACACGATTATCACGAGTAAACCTATGAACTGAAAGAAGATTTTTTGATGTTGTGGGGACATATAGAACTCTTTTTAGATGCAAATTTTTCATGGGGGTTTTGACAATTGAACTACCAACATGAGTGATTTCCATACCAGAACCACTTGTAGTATGCACTTGATCATGTCCACGATACTTGTCTCTGATCGTCAGCTTGTCGAGTTCCCCTGTGATATGATTTGTAGCACCGGTATCTGCATACCAGTTTGTGTCGATGCCGTAGGAGTCGGTGACGACATTTTCCTCCTTCTCCTCGTACTCATCTTCCTCATAGCGATCCCAACACGCACGGGCGCCCCCGCGGTGATGCTTGAGGCAGATTTGGCACTCGGGATAGTCCCGGTGCAATGGTCGTTGCTGCTGTTGCTGTTGGGGACGACCACCTCGCGTGCTGCTGCTGCTTGGAGAAGAGGAGGGCGAGCGCCTGCCACGGCCGCGGCCTCTGTTGCCGCGTGCACGCCCGCGGCCAGGAGACTGACCACGCCCCCTGTACGCCAAGTTCGCGGAGGTGTTGAAGCCGGCGTCGGAGCCATCACCCAGCATCTCCATCCGCTGGTCGAAGGCTGCGATCTGAGCGACGAGGTCATCGACAGTGATGGAAGTCTTGACGGCGCCAATGGCTGCCACAACGGGATCATAGTCCCGATCCAGTCCAGCAAGGACATAGTCCACCATCTCTGGGTCAGAGACGGGACTGCCTGCTGCAGCAAGTTCATCCCCCAGATTCTTCATCCGGGCGATGTATGAAGTGCTTGACATAGAGCCCTTCTTGGTGGTGGTGATGGCAATTCTCAGATTCGTGATCCGAGATTGAGACTGCGAGGCAAACATGGTGGTAATAGCAGTCCATAGATCAAGGGTATTTTCTTTACTCACAACTTGGGCGAGAATCTCCTTCGACAGAGAGTTCAGGAGATGGCCGAGGACTTGCTGATCCTTGGACAGCCATGGCGCATACAAGGGATTCGGCACCATGCGCGTCGTCTTGTCCGTCTGCTGCTGCTCCACCATCTTCGGGGGCGCTGCATCGGATCCATCCAGGAGGCTGGTGACCTGCGCTCCTCGCAGGCCCGGCATCACTTGTGCCTTCCACAAGAGAAAGTTTCCCTTGGTGAGCTTCTCGGCAGGAGGGGCTCCAAGGTTGAGGGAGACCGGGGCCGAGGAGGAAGACATGGCGATCTGTTTGGGTGATCGATAGGATGGTTTTGTTTCTGGCGATCGATAGGGTTTCTAGCGATCGGTGGAGCTTCTGGCTAGATAGATGGAAAGAGGATGGCTCTGTATACCATGTCAGATGGAAGCGTTCCTACTCCCTCGTAAGGGAGCCGCGAGTATAAATTGATCGAGGCAGAAAGCCTCTGCCGTGGCTTACAAGATTTCTTATTGCATGGATACGGCTGTTATTACAGAGATAGATAATTGAACGAGAGGGAGAGAGACTTTGTTGAGATTACAACATAAGTTTATCTCTAAGTCTAACACGCCCGACCTGGCCTCGCCTCTCCGCGCCCGAACTGAAGCAGCAGGAGCAGGTGGTGCCGCCTCCAGGCGCCCTTACGCGCCCGCGTAGGTGGCACAGCGGGCGTGGCAAGCTGCGGCGGCCGCGGGGAGCTGCGAGGCTAGCGCGGCGGGCGGGGCGAGCGGCAAGGAGCACGAGAAGGAGCAGGCGAGGCGCACGAGCAGGAGGCCTCGGCGAGATGCGGGGCGCGCGGGCATGGCGGCCGCTGCAAGCTGGCGCGAGCAGGCGAGCGGGGGGCTGCGGCCGCCACAGGCGTTTCGCGCAATGGCGGGCGGCGGGCCGCGGCCGTGGCAGGAGACGCGCAGGCAAGCGGGTGCGGCGGGAGCTCGGGGCTGGTGTCGACCTCGTCTGCGGGATGCGGCGCAGGAGAGCGGCGGGCCATCAGGTGTTCCACGAAATGCCGGCATGGTCATGTCCAAAATGCGTCAACCCCGTGTTGGGCACACCGGCTGACCCAAATGAAAACGCGGACACGGATGGATGTCCGTTTGGCCGACCCAAACAGACAAAACTCCATTGGAGTTGCTCTAACTAGCTAGCCGAAATGTGCTGTTCATTTTACCAGTTTCTTGAATGTAGCTGTCTAAAATAATTTCTGCTTGATCGATTTTACAGGACTCATGAGAGATGGGCAATCCTTGCAAGTTCTGTAATGGGATGGAGTTCGTCAGAAAAAATAACATTTGTGTACGTTGTGCAGAAGACAGAGCTTCGTCCTCTGCTGCAACTGTGGCTGATGGATCTGGTGAATATGGCAGCAATACCTCAAGGCGTCCTGGAAAACAACTGAAGAGGGCAGTAACATCTTCTCCATCTCAGGAATTTTCAGGTTAACTTGTAGGGTCAATTTGCATCAAAATTAATAGTCACCCCTCGCCGCAATTCGCTTAACTTACTCATGGAATTCTGTTACAGTACAAGAGGATACATCTGAAGAAGAGGATGTGGAGTCGGATGATCTTTGGATGGGCAACCAGGAAATTCCACATGAATGCCCAGGCCTTGGAATAACTGATATTGTCTCGATCGAAGGTAATGCTGTAGAAACGAGCATCATTTATTTTTGCATGTGAAGCAGCTCCGATGTTAACGTATGCCTGAATGTGTCAAACCTTAAATTACTTACCTGTGAAATTTTATACAGGACATGGCAGTCTTGTAGAATATGAGTCTGTGGAGCCGGAAGATCGGCTATCACCTCCTGAAACTGATTATGGGCTAATTCTTAGGAGTTGTCTATCTGGAGCACAAAGTGAGAGAGTAAACACGCTTATCCAGAAAATTAAACCTGAAACTATTGTATTCGTGGCTGTCATGAAAAATTGTGATGTTCAATCACATCGTCCTCTTTTGGTAAAATACTCTTCTTCTTCTAAACTGAATCGCCAACTCACATGCTTATAATATGAACCATATGTTGGTGTGATTGCTGTTGTACTCTACATTTATGTTCCTAGTGTACCTTATAAGCGGGGAATTCCCATCTTCAAGTTCTTGTGGATCTTCAGAACACCTTATTAAATGTTTTTCTCTGGACAATTGAAACATGTTTTTTCTGAATTCAGCTTGAGTTTGGTTTATCTGTTTATTATTCAATGATTATCACATCCGATTCATACATAACCAGATCATCTCGAAGGAACGCACATTAGTTGAAGCTGCACAGTTTCCACATGAAAATGGGATGCCTGTCACACTTCAAATTCCAGACAAGAGCGAGAAGTGGCATCCAAGATTCTACATGGAAAAAGGCAAGGGCATGCTTGCAGGTTATTGGTTAGGCTTCGTATGTGACAACAATGTGCAGGTGGGAGATATGTGCATCTTTGTACCGTCAACGGGTAGTGAAGGTTCCATGTTTACGGTCCATATACTTGCAAACGCAACTCATCCTTGGGGTGTTACAAACATTCGTTCAAGACATGGTACAAAGGATGCAATGACTGGTTTAGCAGTGAATACAGTGGAGCCTTCTCATGGTATCATACTATCATAGAAAATATAACCATACTTAAACTATTTGAAAGGTTCTAGATTTTGTTCTGATCAACCAAAGTTACCTGCAGGAGGAAATGTTTCCCCGGAAAGCGACATTCATGGTTTTCCTCATGATAGTCTAGATGGCAAGGACACTCATCCTTCTGAGCAACCTTCTTTCATCCTACCGTGGAGAACCAGTCTAACTATTACTCAGCGGAGATAGTTGATGAAAAATAGCAAGCTATCGGATCCAAGTATCCCCTATATGTAGCAACATTGAACTCAAGCAGACTAAAGAAGAAGCAAATTTGTAAGCTCAATTCTTTGTAGGCTTCAATTTATACAAGTACGAAAACCATTTCATTGCGAACTTTCGATCTGCCATTGAAGAAAAATACTTAATTAAGTGATGCAGATATAAGGATGTGAGTTTTCTTAGGGAGTAACTATTATGTGTGTGCTCTCAGCCTCTCGCTCCTTTTTTTTGGCCTTTAGCTTTATGTTGGTTTTCTATGAGATGTAGGGGGTGTGGACTATTAAACAAGACAGAATAGGCTTCTCATGTTCAGTTGTAGAGATTACACTAAAAAAAAAGAGTCAGCAGTACATATTGTACTCGAGTTCACCGGTTCTTATCTTCTTAACCTCTGCTTTGTTGACGTGGCATGATTTGTATTGTCAAGTGGCTCCAGGTTACCGTGGATATTATCAAACTACATTCCTCTTGAAATGGCAACTGCTAGAACTGGTTACTTACATGATATAGTTTACTTACCTCACCGACATAATCTACCAAACCACCATTTTAACTTGTTTTTTGTACGTGCAAAACACGAGGAGTTCGGTAAAGACTATACCAATGCCGTACGACTTCCAGCTAAAAATATGAAAGTGAAACTCAAGTCGAAGGGGAAGGACTGGCCAACTGAGATGTGTTGCCGGAAAAGCAAGAACTCGTACAGATGGATGCTTGTTAGTGGTTGGGGCGAATTCGTGTGTGGCAAAGAATGGTGGGAGGGTGGTCTGCTTAAGGGAGACTGTCAGCATCCCAGAGGAGCGCCAAGATGATGTTCAAACCGAGGGCCGGCCCAAGAGGCAGCCTCGCTTACCCGCTCGACTGGCTGGGCCTGAGTGGGCCTAAGCTCGGCAATACTTATACCTGTAATGAGGATAGTTTGAGTTGGCGATGGCTTAACGGCTAGCGTAACGTGTGTTGTGTGAGTGCTCCTGCGAGAGCCGAACCTTATCTCCTGTAATCCTTCCTCTGCAATTCGATTTTCATGGCGATGGCCTGAATACAAACCCTAGACCTCACAATCTGGCATCAGAGCCGTTCCTAACCCTGGATTTTCCAGCCCACCACCGCCACGCACGATTCGCCGACCGCCACCGCGACGAGGCCATGGAGAAAATTTCGCCGTAGACCAAGGCAATCTACGAACTCCTCTGGGCTGATTTCGACGCCGCCTTCACCAAGAGCTCGGCGAAGCGGAGCGAGGAGATGTCCGTCGCCCTCGCCAAGCTCGACAGCAAGCTAGACCAGCTATCGGGCCGCATCGACGACGTCAAGCTCGCCATCGGTGTCGACCTCGACGAACCCTGCGGTGAGATTGGGGTGGGCCGAAGCACCACGGCATACCCCACCGCTCCTTCATCTCCGCGAGGAACGATGGTGTCGCCCAAGGCTGCGCCGAGCAGCGGATCGGGAGGATCCGAGAATTTCCACGGCGAAGCAGATCACCGAGGAACAATTCCCAAGTATGTGCCCCCTCCCGCCTGAGGTATGCCATCAGAACCCAACCCGTCGAGGCAAATCATTCAGGCCCCGGAAAATTTTCATCCGCTCCAGTCTGATGCTTTGGGATTTGGCCCTCGAATTGAGCTGCCGCGTTTCGATGGATCCAATCCCAAACTCTGGCAATCTCGCTGTGAAGATTATTTCAGATTGTGGAACACCCCTCAGAGTCAGCGGGCCGGTGTCGTTTGCATCTGCACAGTTCGAAGGCACAGCTGCGCGCTGGCTGGAATCGGTCCAGCATCGTGCTCCTCATGTTAACTGGACTGAATTCTGCAATCTCCTGCACTCCAGGTTTGGCAGAAACAAGCACCAGAACCTGTTGCGCCAGATGTTCAACATCAGACAGACTAGTTCAGTTGAGGAATATGTGGAGCGATTCTCCGAACTATATGATCAGTTGACTGCTTATGAGACTAATCCAAATATTGTGCATTACGTCATCAGATTCATGGAAGGATTAACTCCATCAGTTCGTTTGTTGGTTGGGATTCAGCAACCTGAACACCTGGATTCAGCCTATGCACTGGCCTTGATGTCAGAAGTATTGGGTGAACCTACCACATACTCGAGCAGTGCAAACCAGGGGAGCAAACGCCAGAATTATCCTAACTCTCGATCTTCAGCAAGCAAAGTACTGGAGGACAAGAAATCAACAGATCAAGCTCGTACTGGCCAGTTGAAGATAGGTGGGCTACTCTTCGTGCTTACAGAAAATCTAAGGGTCTATGTTTTATCTGTGGATAGCGATAGGCTCGTGACCATCGTTGCAAGCAAGAGATTCAGTTACACGTGGTGCAAGAAATGCTGGATTATGTTCAGAACATGCCTTCTGATGTGAGTGACTCTGAAGACACGCCTGTTGGTGAAGCTATTGCTATCTGTCTGTCTGCAGCTGCTTTGGGGGATAATTCACATCCAGCAGTGTCAACTATGAAATTGAAGGTGTACTTGCAAGGACAACCTTTAATATTTCTGGTCGATTCAGGAAGCACACATTCGTTCCTTGACTGCACAGTAGCAACTTATGTACAAGGCATAACTTCCCTGCCAGTTTACATGGTTAAAGTGGCTAATGGCAGCATGGTTCCCTGCTCTCAACAGTTGCTGAATGGCAAGTGGTCTTGTGCTGGTCATGAGTTTGTCAGCAACTTTAGAGTTTTTCCCTTGGGATCTTACCATGGCATTTTGGGTTTAGATTGGCTGGCTGCTCACAGTCCAATGCAGGTAGACTGGGCTGCTCATTGGCTATCTTTCCAGTACTCAAACCAGCAGATTACACTATTGGGTCAAGATGCAGTTCCTCAGGTCTATGCTCTGGTGGAACTGTCAGCCTTGCTGGTAACTGAAACTACAGTTGTATCAGAACTTCCTCCTGAAATACTAGCCCTCCAGACTAAATATGCTCCTGTATTTGAAGCTCCTTCTGGCCTTCCTCCAATGAGAAAATATGATCATAAGATTCCTTTAGTCCCTAGAGCTCAACCAGTGTCCAGCAGGCCTTATAGACTACCTCCTGCCTTGAAAGATGAAATGCAAAAGAAAGTAAAAGAAATCTTAGATGCTGGCATTATTAGGCCCAACACCAGTGCCTTTTCTTCTCCAATGATATTAGTACAAAAGAAGGACAAAACATAGAGGCATGTGTATGATTATAGGAAACTAAATGCTATCATAGTTAAGAGCAAGTATCCAATTCCTGTCATTGATGAGCTATTGGATGAATTAGCTGGGGCTTGTTGGTTTTCCAAACTAGATCTTAGAGCAGGCTACCATCAGATCAGGCTGGCCCCAGGGGAAGAGCATAAAACATCATTTCAGACTCATTTGGGGCATTTTGAGTTTCTGGTGTTATCTTTTGGCCTTACTGGGGGACCAAATATACTCAACTTTCCTTTGAATGATACCTTGTCACCATGTATCAGGAAGTTTGTGTTGCTTTTCTTTGATGGTATCCTAGTGTTCAGTACTTCTTATGCACTACAGTTACAGCACCTGGAAGAAGTATTGAAATTGTTATTGCAGCATCAGTGGCAAGTGAAGCTCTCAAAGTGTGCTTTTGCACAATCTCAAATTAGTTACTTGGGACATGTTATCAATGGCCAAGGAGTAGCTACTGATCCTTCCAAGATAACTACTATCTAGAGTTGGCCAGCACCTGTGTCTGCTAAAGAAGTTAGGGGATTTCTAGGCATTGCTGGTTATTACAGGAAGTTCATAGCTCACTATGGCATGATCAGCAAGCCACTCACTAATCTGCTCAAGAAAGGGGTTCCGTTCCATTGGACACACAATGAGCAGCAAGCTTTTGTGCTTTTGAAACAAGCTCTGACATCAACACCAGTACTGGCTTTGCCTGATTTCTCGAAGAAATTTATTGTGGAAACAGATGCATTTGATGTAGGAATTGGGGCAGTACTTATGCAAGAAGGCCACCCAATTGCTTACGTGAGTAAAGCTCATGGACCCAGAAACAGACACTCTCAGTCTATGAAAAGGAGTATTTGGCTATCCTTCTAGCAGTGGAACACTAGCGCCAATATTTACAGTTGTCTGAATTTACTATCCGAACTAATCAGCGAAGCTTAGCCTGCCTGTCAGAACAGCGTTTGCACACCAGATGGTAGCAAAAGGCTTTAACCAAATTGCTTGGGCTACAATATTCCATTGAATACAAGAAAGGGGTCGAAAATAGTGCGGCTGACTCGCTTTCCAGACGTCCCGCAACTACTGGGGACGTTCTACCAGAACTGCAACTCATTTCCTGTGCTCAGCCCGCATGGTTGGAAGAAGTGCTGAAAAGTTATGAGCAAGATTCAGTTGTTGTAGAACTTCTGCAATAGCTGTCCACATCTCCTAATTCTCACAACAAGTTTTCTCTCAAAGCTGGAGTTATCAGACAGGGCAAGTGTTGGAGATCATTGCAGAAAATAAAAAATTTCCACGCAACACGAAGATCAATCTATGGATTCATCTAGCAACGAGAGAGAGGAGTGCATCTACATACCCTTGTAGATCGCGAGCGGAAGCGTTCAAGAGAATGGGGTTGATGGAGTCGTACTCGTCGTGATCCAAATCACCGAAGATCCTAGCGCCGAACGGACGACACCTACGCGTTCAACACACGTACGGAGTGGAGACGTCTCTCGCGCCTTGATCCAGCAAGGAGGAGGGAGAGGTCGAGGAAGAAAGCTCCAGCAGCAGCACGACGGCGTGGTGGTGATGGAGAGGCAGTACTCCGGCAGGGCTTCGCCAAGCTTCTGCGGAGGAGGAGAGGTGTTGGGGAGGGGAGGGGCTGCGCCTTGGAGGTGTGTATGCAGCCCTCCCCTCGCCCCTCTATTTATAGGGGGAGGAGGAAGGGGGCCGGCCCCCTCTAGATGAGATCTAGAGGGGGGCGGCGGCCAAGGGGGGGGGGACTTGCCCCCCCAAGCAAGGGGGCGCCCCCCTTAGGGTTTCCGCCCCAACCCTAGGCGCATGGGTCCAAGGGGGGGATGCTCCCAACCCTCTAAGGGCTGGTTCCCTTCCCTCCACGGCCCATGAGGCCCTCCGGGAGAGGTGGCCCCTCCCGGTGGACCCCCGGAACCCTTCCGGTGGCCCCGGTACAATACCGGTATGCCCCCTAAACTTTCCGGTGACCGTATTACAACTTCCCATATATAAATCTTCACCTCTGGACCATTCCGGAACTCCTCGCGACGTCCGGGATCTCATCCGGGACTCCGAACAACATTCGGTAATCACATACAAGTCTTACTAATAACCCTAGCATCACTGAACCTTAAGTGTGTAGACCCTACGGGTTCGGGAATCACGCAGACATGACCGAGACAGCTCTCTGGCCAATAACCAACAGCGGGATCTCGATACCATGTTGTCTCCCACATGTTCCATGATGATCTCATCGAATGAACCATGATGTCGAGGATTCAAGTAATCCCGTATACAATTCCCTTTGTCAAACGGTACGTTACTTGCCCGAGATTCGATCGTCGGTATCCCAATACCTCGTTCAATCTTGTTACCGGCAAGTCACTTTACTCGTTACGTAATGCATGATCCCGTGACCAACTACTTGGTCACATTGAGCTCATTATGATGATGCATTACCGAGTGGGCCCAGAGATACCTCTCCGTCATACGGAGTGACAAATCCCAGTCTCGATTCATGTCAACCCAACAGACACTTTCGGAGATAGTTGTAGTGTACCTTTATAGTCACCCAGTTATGTTGTGAGGTTTGGTACACCCAAAGCACTCCTACGGTATCCGGGAGTTACACAATCTCATGGTCTAAGAAACTGATACTTGACATTAGAAAAGCTTTAGCAAACGAACTACACGATCTTGTGCTATGCTTAGGATTGGGTCTTGTCCATCACATCATTCTCCTAATGATGTGATCCCGTTATCAATGACATCCAATGTCCATAGTCAGGAAACCATGACTATCTGTTGATCAATGAGCTAGTCAACTAGAGGCTCACTAGGGACATGTTGTGGTCTATGTATTCACACATGTATCACTATTTCCGGTTAATACAATTATAGCATGAACAATAGACAATTACCATGAACAAGGAATATAATAATAATCATTTTATTATTGCCTCTAGGGCATATTTCCAACAGCAAGTGTGTATGGCTAGGTAATGACTTAACACTACATAGCAAGATTTGTGCTGCCTTTCATAACAGTCCATTGGGAGGGCACTCTGGATTTCCAGTCACTTATAAGCGCATCAGGCAGCTGTTCCGGTGGAAGGGATGAGAAGTTTCATAAAAGCTCATGTTCAGAGCTGCCTGGTATGCCAACAGGCCAAACCTGAAAGAGTTCCTTCTCCTGGTCTACTTCAGCTGCTTCCAATTCCTTCCCTACCTTGGGAAATGGTAACCATGGACTTTGTTGAAGGATTGCCAACATCTGGCTGTTTTAACTGTTTGTTAGTGATCATTGACAAGCTTCCCAAGTACGGGCACTTCATTCCATTGCATCACCCGTTCTCTGCTGAAACTATGGCTGAGGCCTTTCTGAATTCGGTCTACAAATTGCATGGAATGCCTTGCTCTATATTTTCAAACCGTGATCGCATTTTCACTAGCAAGTTTTGGAGTGAGCTTTTCCAGAAATCTGGAGTTCAGCTTCGCATGAGCTCTGCTCGCCATCCACAATCGGATGGGCAGACGGAGCGCGTCAACCAGCAAGTAGAATGCTTCTTGAGATGCTTTGTCAGTGGACATCCGTCGCGCTGGGCTAAGTGGATTCCCGTTTGTGAGTTCTGGTATAACACAAACTGGCATTCAGCTACTAGAAAAACTCCATTTGAGATCATTTATGGGCATGAACCACGCCATTTTGGGTTATCGGCTGAAGGTACTATCCATTCTAATGATCTGTAACAGTGGCTCAATGATCGCCTGGTCGTTATGGAGACAGTCAAACAACATTTGCTCTGTGCCCAGCAGCGAATGAAACAGCAAGCTAATAAGCACCGTTTTGAGCGCTCGTTTGAAGTTGTAGAAAAAGTATTTCTTAAACTTCAGCCCTACCTTAAGTCATCTGTGGCCCCGCAAGCAAATCACAAGCTGGAATTCAAATTTTATGGGCCTTCTGAAATTGTGGAACGCATCGGCGAAGTGGCTTATCGTCTACGTCTTCCTCCTACAAGAAAAGTGCACCCTGTCTTCCATGTGTCACTGCTCAAGAAGGTGATCAATCCACAAGACCAGGTGCTTTCGCATCTTGCTCCCCCTGATGATCAGTTTCAGGTGCCGGAGCAAGTATTGCAACAGCAGTTGGTCCGTCGTGGCTCTGACTCCATCGTCCAAGTTTTGGTCAAGTGGAATTCATCGCCGCTGGACATGGCTACCTGGGAAGATAAAGTCACTCTGCAGCAGGGATTCCCTCGAGCGCCGGCTTGGGGTCAAGCCGGGTTTAGCAGGGGAGGGATTGTCAGCATCCCAGAGGAGCGCCAAGATGATATTCAAACTGAGGGCCAACCCAAGAGGCAGCTATCGTGGTTCTAAGTCCGACAGTAGTGTAGGGGGGGTACTAAGGAGAGGCAAGATCCTAGCTATGGAGTAGTTGTACACACAAGAGTTTTACGAGTTCAGGCCCTTCTCGGAGGAAGTAACAGCCCTACGTCTCGGTGCCCGAGGCGGTCGACTGGATTATATGTGTGAGAGTTACAGGGGTGCCAACCCTTCTGCCTGTGGAAGGGGGTGGCTTATATAGAGTGCGCCAGGACCCCAGCCAGCCCATGTAGCAGAGAGTTCAATGTACATAAAGGCCAGACGTTACTGGTAACACCTTACATAAAGTGATATCATGGCCATAAAGACTACTTAATAACAGACCGTTTGGATGCAGAGTGACTCTAGGTCTCCTGGTGGTCAAGTGAGTCTTCATGGTCGAGTGTCTTCGAGTCCGTCGAGTGGAATCCTTCCAGGTCGACTGAAAGGTAGTTTCTTCTAGAGATGTCCTTGGGAAGGGTATTTTGGATAGGTCCATGACCCTACCCTAGGTACATGGCTTCATCATTAGCCCCCGAATGGATCGAGGTTTGAGTGAGGAAGGAGTTGAGAATTCTTCTGACCCCTCTTTTTATGCTATGAGTATGTCTTGTTCTGGATCAAATGACCATAGGTGGCGGCACCAACTTCTTTTTCAGTCGCCTTGATCCATTCTTGATATTGGTCGAGTGACTTTTCTATACTTGAAGATCTCCGAGCGACATATCAGAGGAAATCTTCAGTCTGACAAGTTGCTCTGCTGTTCGCGGATTTAGCGGGATCTGAATTTCGGGAAGCGTGTGAGGCGGAGGAAGCCAAAGTACTTGGATGGGATAAGGCAGGAATGCCTCGATTTCTGCGCCACCTTTTTCGCCACGTATTGCGCGCGCGACTGTTGCGGGATTTGACAGGATCGCCCGGGCCTACCAGTCAGCCACTCGGAAGAGACTTCATATAAGGCGCCGAACGGGGTTTTTTCAAACAGTGCGCCCTCAATCCCCTCTCCCTCTTCCTCGAGCTCGCTCGCCACGCTCGCCTCCACCTCCGCCTCGCTGCTCCTTGCGCGCTTCACCGGCGACGATGGTGAAGGAAAAGATGGCGGCTTTGGAGCGGGCGAAGAAGGCGACGGCGAAGGCGAAGGGAAGAGCGCCTAGTCGGCCTGGATCCGCTTGCCATCACGCAGAAGGACCTCGATGACCTGGCCAATGAGGGACTGATCCCCCATGGGTCAGCAAGGCTTCTGGGGAAGGAGTGGCAGCCGCAGCCTCAGGAGGGTGAGTGCGTCCTCTTAGCCACCCATGTAGATCGCGGTTTTTCTCTGCCGCTGAATCTTTTCTTCCGAGGGTTTCTGAACTTCTTTGGTGCACAACTCCATCACTTCACGCCCAACTCCATTGCCTACCTCGCCGCTTTCATGTCTTTGTGCGAAAACTTCTTGGGTTGCCGGCCGCACTGGGGCCTTTTCAAACACATTTTCATCTGTCGTTCTCAGACGGTGAAAAAGGCTAGCCCCAATGACGAGAGAACCCAAGTAATCCAGATGTGTGGGCGTCTCGGGGTTCAGATGAGGAGTAAGAGTGCCTTTCCAGCCATGACCCTTCCCGAGTCAGTTCGAGGGTGGCAGTCAACCTGGTTCTACTGCCAAGACCAGTCGACGCCAGGGCAGTCGACTAGCCTCCCCCCGTTCTCCATGGACCGAGTGAACAAGCCATCTTCTCTGAAGGTGCTTCCGGAGGAGAAAGCTCAGGTTAGGATGTTGATGGAGCGCGTGGTCCAGCTCATTCGCGGCGGAGTGACGGGCATGGATCTCCTAGAGGTTTTCCTTCGATGGCGCATTCAGCCACTTCAATATCAGGGCCATCCGATGTGGTTGTACTCTAGCACTGAAGACACCACTCGGGTCCACCCAGAGGAGATCGACGATGTCACTCTAGAGAGGTGGATGACCGCCATCACGGGGAACAGGGACAATCCTCGTGGAGCCAGGAGGATCCCGCCACTCGACCAGTCCTACGAACCAGACAAGGTTTGACTACATTCTTCTGACCGTGCCTCTTGTTTTCATCATTCCGCTTTGCTGCAATCCGGTCGACTAAATTTTGTTTGTTGTCTTCCAGATAACTACCGAGATGTACTTGATGCCCAACGGGGCGCAAGAATAGACCGAAGAAGAAGAAGGAAGCGGAGGCGAAAGCCAGGAGGAGTGGGAGTCGGACAGCGACGAGGGTGATGAAGATGCTGGCTCTAAGGAGGAAGAGGAGGAGGAAGAGGAGGAGGTAGTCGAGCCTCCTCGTACTGAAAGACGGTCCAAGCTCGCCCATGATCCTACAGTCGAGCGTGGCAAGGGAGCCGCGCCTACTGGGCAGCCGACCAAACGCCCTCGGACGACTTCTCCGGCGCCGACTAAGAAAGCGTCAAAGCAACCTCGAGCGGCACCGACAAAACCGGTGAAGGCCCTACCAAAGATGAGGATGGAGATTCCGACTGTTTCCGGGTAATGGCATAACTCATGTTTTCCCTTTCAACATGGATATATTCTTGGTCGACTCGATCGCTGACCGACTGATTTCTGAAATCGCAGTGCTGCTACTTCTGAGACTTCAGCCAGGCATGACGATCAAGAAATGGAGGATGCTACCACTTCCCATCCTGGTATGATCTGTGCAGTTTCACTTTCGGTCGATCGGATCTTCATTTTTGACTTTGAACTTTCTCAGTAGCTCCACCTAGCATTATCATTGATCTCCCTGACGATGACGATGAGGCGCCACTGAGGCAAAGGAGGAACAAGAAGGCGTCTACTGGCAAGACTGCTCAGGTTGTGTCAGCACCTGAATCATTGGTTCCGGAGGGGAGAAACATTGCTCGGGCTACCGTGTCCTTTGCGGAGCCATTGACGAGTGCCCGTCCTCCGTCGTCGAGTGCCAAACCACCTTCTCTCTTCTCCACACACCACGTCCCAGAGGACCAAGCAGGTGCTGCCAAGGAAGCCATACGCCAGGCGGGGGTCATGATGGAGCAGGTGAAGGCGATCCGAGCTGCCAGCCAAGCAGCTTATGATGCAAGTTCAGCTCTTCAGAGCAATGTCCAGGTTAGTTGAACACCGCCTGTTCTGTTAGGATATGACACCTGACAATTTTTCTTCTGAAAATCTTAATGTTTGTCATACACCCAGTGGGTGTGTCGATTGAAATGTCTGGATTAGTGGGGGCACGCTGAGTGCAACCACTGGGTGTAGTCCCCTAGACTACGGTCGACTGCTGGCAGTCGACTATAGTCTTTATGTCTAGAACTTTGTTCTCTTTTACTTTCTTCACTCGATCTGGTCGAATGGAATCATGGAACCAGTGGGGGCACGCTGAGTGCACCCACTGGGTGTAGTCCCCGAGACCGTGGTCGACTACTGGTAGTCGGCTATGGTCTTAAGAATTCTTTGTTTTTTTTTAAACTGCGTCTAACTGCTGACAGTTAGCTGCTTTCGGTCGACTGATCGATCCGAGCCGGTAGAACCAGTGGGGGCACTCTGAGTGCACCCACTGGGTGTAGTCCCCGAGACTACAGTTGAATATTTTGATTCGGCTGTAGTCTTAGAAATGCTACGATTTTTCTCTTAGTCACTCTGAAGTGACCTGTCTTCGATGTCCGTCGACTGATCTTTCGCAGAAATCTTGCGAGCTTGTTTCTCGTTATACTAAGTTGGAGAACAAGCATATCCAGCTCGAACTTGATCTGAAGCTTGTCCAGGAGAACTTCACAAAGGCGAAGGAGGAAGCAAAAGGTATGTTTGGTGAGAACCTTGATGACTGCCCTGATTTTTTGTCCATTCTTGAGTCTGATCTCATTGTCATTTTGCAGATAAACTAAGGGATGCTCTGAAGAAGAAGGACCTTGACCTTGCCGAGGCGCAGAAAGCGGCTTCGGACAAGACGAAACTTGCAGAAGAAAAGCTGGCTTCAATCAGCAAACTTGAAGAGGAGAATACCAATCTGAAAGCTGCTCTCGACGCGGTCAACAAGGAGGTCACCCAACAGAAGCGTGAGAAGATAGCCCTGAGTGACAAGGCTAGTGAACTGGTGGGAAAGAAGAACGACTTAGAGGCTTATCTGGGAGGGCTCGCCAAGAAGTTATTCCTCATGCTCGAAGGTAACCCCTTATATCCGACTGGTAATCACTGACTTTGTAGGAACATTAGCTTATCCTTGGATCGTATCCACAGAATTCTGCCAAAACTTTGAAGAGGAGACTAGTCGAGTGGAGACTGGCTTGGATCCCATCAACTCTCCAGTGAAGGATGAAGCCTCCATGAACGTGCTCCGCCTTGAGTCTCGCATTGCTGCTGTGGTTGACTATCCTGCGAGACTGAAGGTTGCAACATCGCGCATCGACAGAACACTCTTGCCAGGAGAAACACTTTAGAACGACCTCGAGTCTCTGATGACTCGACTGAACGAAGTTCCAAGTCGAGTGCAAGAATGGAAGAAGTCTTCTGCCAGGTGTGGTGCCAACGTCGCCCTGTCTCTAGTTCGCGTTCATTGCAAGGAAGCGCGAGAGGACAAGCTGGCGTCTCTCAAGGTGGCCAATACCAGGAAGCATGAGTTCCGTTCTTTCATGGAGACCTTCATTGCTGCAGCCACTCGGATCGCAGATGGAATCTACCTGGACGAGTTTGTTGCGCCTTCTAGTCCTCCGCAGGTGGGGTAAAAAACTTCTATGCTTGACGCCTTAAATTTGCCTCTGAATGCCGAGTGGTTTTTGTAACCGAAAAACCTTAACAGGCTTGGTGTCTGAGCACTTCCGGATCCGTAAGACGTTATCTGAACTTGGGTTTACCGTTGAATATGTTTGCACTCGCCTTCGAATGATTATTGCCCTTCGCTCGGAATATATACCAGTGTTTGTGATGCACTTTTGCAGGTAGGGACGAAGCACAGATTGCAATCGGCTTGTGCCTCGTCATGCTTAGGCAAGCACTGGGCAGCAGCTAAGTTCCCCGAGTGAGAGGTTCGCTCTCCACTCGGTAGGATTTTCAAAAACTTAGGCGAGCGCGGGGCTGCAGCTAAGCCCCCGAGTGGGAGGTTTGCTCTCCACTCGGTAGGATTTTCAAAAACTTAGGCAAGCGCGGGGCTGCAGCTAAGCCCCCGAGTGGGAGGTTTGCTCTCCACTCGGTAGGATTTTCAAAGACTTAGGAGAGCGCTGGGCTGCAGCTAAGCCTCCGAGTGGGAGGTTTTCTCTCCACTCAGTAGGATTTTAAAAACTTAGGCGAGCGCTGGGCTGCCGCTAAGCCTTCGAGTGGGAGGTTTTCTCTCCACTCGGTAGGATTTCAAAATCTTAGGCGAGCGCTGGGCTACAGCTAAGCCCCCGAGTGGGAGGTTTGCTCTCCACTCGGTAGGATTTTCAAAAACTTAGGCGAGCGCTGGGCTGCAGCTAAGCCCCCGAGTGGGAGGTTTGCTCTTCACTCGGTAGGATTTTCAAAAACTTAGGCGAGCGCTCGGCTGCAGCTATGCCCCCGAGTGGGAGGTTTGCTCTTCACTCGGTAGGATTTTCAAAAACTTAGGCGAGCGCTGGGCTGCAGCTAAGCCCCCGAGTGGGAGGTTTGCTCTCCACTCGGTGGAATTTTTTGTGGTGCACCTCTGAAGGAGAAGGTAGCAGTCGACCTGCGCTTCGTCCTCCTTGCGGAACGCAAGTTGTATTTGTGGCGTAGCTCGGAAGGAGAAGGTAGCAGTCGACCTGCGCTTCGTCCTCCTTGCGGAGCGCACATTGTATTTGTACTTAGGAGAACACTAGGCTGCAGCTAAGCCCCCGAGTGGAAGGCTGGCTTACCACTCGGTAGGATTTTCAAAAACTTAGGCAAGCGCTGGGCTGCAGCTAAGCCCCCGAGTGGAAGGTTGGCTTACTACTCAGTAGGATTTTCAAAAACTTAGGCGAGCACTGGGCTGCAGCTAAGCCTCCGAGTGGAAGGCTGGCTCACCACTCGGTAGGATTTTGTTTGAACTTAGGCGAGTACTTGGACTGCAGCTAAGCCTCTGAGTGGAAGGCTGGCTCACCACTCGGTAGGATTTTCATTGAACTTAGGGGAAACAGATTCGCAGCTAAGCCTCCGAGTGAAAGGCTGGCTCACCACTCGGTAGGATTTTCTTTTACAAACTTAGGCGAAACAGATTCGCAGCTAAGCCACCCGCTGGGGGACTGCTTTATGTGAACAAAAGTAACAACAATCACTGGTAAAATTATGAAACTCTTGTCTTTGATAAATAAACTACAGAAGTACTTTTATTACAACTCATCTGAGTGAATACTTAAGTATGAAAGGGGCGGAGCAGATCCGCATTCCAAGCTCTTGGCTCGTCAATCTGGCGATCGACGTTGTAAAGACGGTATGCTCCGTTGTGGAGAACTTTGGTAACAATGAAGGGGCCTTCCCAAGTAGGGGCGAGTTTATGTGGCTTCTGTTTCGGAGGACCAAGTATCCCTCTTGGAAGGCTCGGCTCTTCACATTTCTGGCGTAGAATCAACACAAGTCTTGCTGATAGATGGTCGATCGGATCATGGCCATCTCTCTTTCTTCTTCTAGAAGGTCGACTGCATCCTGCCGGGCTTGTTCTGCTTCGGCTTCAGAGTAGAGCTCGACTCGCGGTGCATTGTGAAGCAGGTCACTTGGCAGAACCGCTTCAGCTCCGTAGACCAGAAAGAACGGGGTCCTCCCAGTCGACCGATTTGGAGTAGTCCTCAATCCCCAAAGAACTGATGGAAGTTCGTCGACCCACGCGCCTGCCGCGTGCTTGAGGTCGCGCATCAACCGGGGTTTCAGTCCTTTGAGAATTAGGCCGTTTGCTCTTTCTGCCTGTCCATTCGACTGGGGGTGGGCGACTGAAGCGTAGTCGACTTGTGTGCCTTGAGAAGCGCAGAAGGCTTTGAATTGATCGGAGTCGAAGTTTGACCCATTATCAGTGATGATGCTATGCGGAACTCCATATCTGAATATTAATTCTCTGATGAAGCTGATGGCAGTGCCCGCATCAAGATTTTTAATGGGCTTGGCTTCGATCCACTTGGTGAACTTGTCGACTGCCACCAGTACATGGGTGAAGCCGCTCCTGCCAGTTCTCAGTGGTCCAACCATATCTAACCCCCAAACAGCGAAAGGCCAGACGATTGGGATGGTCTTCAAGGCTGAGGAGGGTTTGTGTGACATGTTGGAGTAGAACTGACATCCTTCACACTTGTCGACTATCTCTTTCGCCATTTCATTTGCTCTGGGCCAGTAAAAACCCGCTCGGTATGCTTTAGCCACGATGGTCCGAGAGGACGCATGATGGCCACAGGTCCCCAAGTGGATGTCGTTGAGAATCATTCGACCCTCCTCCGGTGTTATGCATTTCTGGCTGACTAAAGTCGCACTCTCTCTGTACAACTGTCCCCTCATGACAGTAAAGGCTTTGGATCGACGGATGATCTGCCGAGCCTCTTCTTCATTCTCTAGGAGCTCTTTCCTTAGAATATACGCGATGTAGGACACTGTCCAGTCGGGAGTGATAACCAGAACTTCCATGATTAAGTCGACCACAGCTGGGACCTCGACTTCAGTCGGATCTGTGGCGCTTTTTGGCTGCGGGGCTTCTTAAGTGAAAGGATCTTCTTGAACTTACGGCGTGTGAACATGCTCCAAAAACACGCCACTCGGGATGGCTTCTCTTTTGGAACCTATCTTCGCCAAGTCATCAGCTGCTTGGCTTTTCAGTCGGGGTACGTGATGAAGCTCTAACCCCTCGAACTTCTTCTCCAGCTTTCTTACTGCGTTGCAGTAACCAGTCATAGCTGGGCTTCTGACGTCCCACTCCTTCATCACTTGGTTAAACACCAAATCTGAGTCGCCGTAGACCATGAGGTGACGAACGCCGAGTGACATGGCCATAAGCAACCCATACAAAAGTGCTTCGTATTCTGCTTCGTTGTTGGAGGAGTCAAAGTGAATCTGGAGTACATATCTGAGCTTATCTCCTCGGGGGGAAACCAACACTACCCCGGCACCGGAACCATTCAGCATTTTAGAGTCATCAAAGAACATAGTCCAGTGCTCCGAGTGAACTTGAGTCGGTAAGTGCTGCTCAGTCCACTCGGCGAGGAAATATGCTATTGCTTGGGACTTGATAGCTTTCTTTTCCTCGAATCTGATATCAAGGGGAAGGAGTTCAATCGCCCATTTTGCCGCTCGACCAGTTGCATCTCTGTTGTGCAGAATCTCTGATAAGGGGGCGTCGCTGACGACTGTGATGGTATGGTCAGAGAAGTAGTGAGCAACTTTCTTCGTGGTCATATAAATCCCATATACAAGCTTCTGATAATGAGGGTATCGTTGCTTTGATGGGGTCAGGACTTCGGAAATATAGTATACTGGGCGCTGAACTTTGAAGGTTTTCCCTTCTTCTTCCCGCTCGAGCGTAAGTACTGTACTGACAACTTGTCCTGTGGCTGCAATGTAAAGCAGCAAAGGCTCTTTGCTGATCGGGGCAACGAGCACCTGCTGGGTGGAAAGCAGGGTTTTTAACTCTGCAAATGTTGCATCAGCTTCAGGAGTCCACTCGAACTTGTCTGACTTCTTCATCAGTCGGTAAAGAGGCAATGCCTTCTCACCGAGACGAGAGATGAATCGACTTAAAGCGGCCAAGCAACCAGTAAGCTTCTGAACATTGTGCACACGCATATGTCGTTTCATTCGGAGTATAGTGCCCACTTTCTCTGGGTTTGCATCGATTCCTTGTTCGGAAACGAGAAAACCGAGTAACTTCCCGCCAGGAACTCCGAATGTGCACTTGGATGGATTAAGCTTGATATCATACCTCCTGAGGTTGGCAAATGTTTCAGCAAGGTCAGTCAGCAGGTCGGAACCTTTCCGTGACTTGACCACAATGTCATCCATGTATGCTTCCACATTCCGACTGATTTGAGTGAGCAAACACTTCTGAATCATCCTCATGAACGTGGCTCCGGCATTCTTGAGCCCGAATGGCATGGTGACATAACAGAAGCACCCAAATGGGGTGATGAAAGCTGTTTTGATCTCATCGGGTCCATACAGACGGATCTGATGGTACCCGGAATAGGCGTCTAAGAAAGACAGTCGCTCACATCCCGCAGTCGAGTCGACTATTTGATCGATGCGGGGAAGAGGAAAATGATCTTTCGGGCAGGCCCGATTGATATGTTTAAAGTCAATGCACATGCGAAGTGAGTTGTCCTTTTTGGGGACCATGACAACATTGGCGAGCCACTCGGAGTGGTAAATCTCTCGGATAAACTCTGCTGCTAAGAGCCGAGCCACCTCTTCGCCAATAGCCTTCCTTTTCTGGACGGCAGACCGTCGCAGATGTTCCTTGACAGGTTTTGCCTTTGAATCGACTCGCAGACGATGCTCAGCCAGCCCCTGGGTACACCTGGCATGTCAGAAGGTTTCCATGCAAAGATGTCCCAGTTCTCACGGAGGAACTGGATGAGCGCTTCTTCCTATTTGGGGTCGAGTGTTGTGGAGATATGAGTCGGAGCAGCGTTGGGGTCGGTCGGGTGGATGTGAACTGGTTTTGTCTCACCGGACGACTGAAACGCTGATTCCGTAGCGGGCTTCTTAGCTCGCAACAAATCACTCGGGTCTGCATTCCTCTGGTGTTCCTGCCACTCTTCTGCCACCATCTGAGCATCGGCGATCTTTGAGCCTTTCTGGAAGCACTCTTCCGCCTTCTTGCGATTACCAGTAATAGTGATCACGCCTTTAGGGCCAGGCATCTTCAATTTGAGGTACACGTAACATGGTCGAGCCATAAAACGTGCATAAACTGGCCTGCCCAAAATAGCGTGGTAGGCACTCTGGAAATCTACGACCTCAAATGTCAGCTTTTCTTTGCGGAAGTTCTTGGAATCACCAAAAACCACATCGAGAGCAATCTGGCCGAGTGATGCGGCCTTCTTGCTAGGAATGACTCCATAGAAACTCATGTTGCTTGAACTGAGTCTGGACATCGGAATGCCCATCCCTTTCAGCGTCTCAGGGTACAGTATATTCAAACTACTGCCGCCATCCATCAACACTTTAGTCAGTCGAGTGCCCTCAATGACTGGGTCGACCACCAGAGCTTGCCTCCCAGGGGTGGCTATGTGCGTCGGGTGATCAGACTGGTCGAACATGATGGCCGTCTGAGACCACTTCAGATAATTGGGCGTCACCGGAGCGGCCATATTCACCTCTCGGTTTATAACTTTCAGTCGGTTTTTGCTCTCAACATCAGCAAAAATCATCAGGGTGGAATTGACCTGCGGATATTCTTCGTCACTGTCCTCCTTGTCCTCAACTTTGTCCGACTCCTTTTCCTTATCCTTGGACTATTTCCCTTGGAACTGCTGTATCAGGAGTCGACATTGTCGAGTGGTATGCTTCGGGTAAATGAAATTACCCTCTTCATCTTTCTTGGTGTGGATGTGACATGGTAAATCCATCACGTCATTTCCTTCTTTGTCCTTTACTTTCTTGGGGTTCCAAGGCCCTTTGGGTTTCCCTTTGAACTTTCCTTGAGTCATGGCCAAGGCTTCTCCAGGAGCGGCTGGCTCGGCTTTCCGCTTTTGCTTCCGACTAGAATTCCCGCCTCCGGTGTCCTGGGCGACTGACTTGTGATTGCCGCTCTGGAGCCGATCTTCTTCCTCGCCATTGGCATATTTGGTGGCTATCTCCATCATTCGACTCAGAGACATGTCTCCGGTTTGACCAAATTTCAGGCTTAGCTCTTTGTACTTTATGCCTTCCTTGAAGGCGCAGACTGCCTGGTGATCAGATACATTCTCTACTGTGTGATGCAATGCGATACATCTCTGGATGTAATCTCTCAAAGTCTCATTCAACTTCTGCACACAAGATTGCAGCTCTGTCAGTCCTGCTGGTCGCTTGCATGTTCCTTCGAACGTTCTGACAAACACTCGGGAAAGGTCTTCCCACATGTAAATACTGCTGGGTGTCAACTGATTCAGCCATGCCCTGGCTGACCCTTCCAACATAAGAGGCAGATGTTTCATGGCCACCTCGTCATTTCCGCCGCCGATCTGGACAGCCACTCGGTAGTCCTCAAGCCAAGTATCGGGCTTAGACTCACCGTTGAACTTGCTGACTCCAGTCGCCAACCTGAAGTTGGGAGGAATCACTGCGGCTCGGATGGCTCTGCTGAAACACTCTGGTCCGGAGACATGCACTCGGCTACTGGTGGGTACATCTCTGTCGTTGCCCTCTCTGTGAGCTCTGTTCCGGTCGACCAGACCTTGAACGATGATGGATATCGCATCAAAGCCTAGTTCCCTGGGGTCGACTGGGATTCTTCGTCCGCCACTGTGCTGGCGCCTATCATCCTGCTGTCGAGGCACATAGGATCCACCCCTTAGAGGGGGAGTGGGAGCTCGACGTCGATCGTTGCGATCGAATCGGTGATCATACTGCTCATGGTTCCTGTACTGATCGTGCCGGTCACCACGCACTTCACGCCTCGGAGGCGATCTGGGGCTATGAGCCGACTGGACCATATTCGCTGCCACGGACCTGCTGTGAATCCTGTTCCGCGACTGCGATACAGCTGAATTCTGATCTCCTGCTGTCCAGAGCAAATCTCTGATCTGCATCAAGCCTCTGCCAGCCTCTGACTGGGAAGGCCTAATTGATTCTGCTATACGGGCTGCAGCTGCCAAATTCCGAATCGGAGTTCGATATACCTGAGTCGGAGGTGGAAAGAGCTGGCGTCGACTGGAGTCAGGAATCCGTTGCTGCGCACGCTCGTCGAGTGCCCGCTGAAGGTTCTCCAGTCGAGTGCGCTCAGCCAAGTTGGCCAAGCGCGCGTCCTCCAAGGCGTGAGCCTCAAGGGTTTCTCCAACGATTGGAGTGTGAAGCGCATCCATGTTCCGGCGGCGAAGTTCTTCCCTCTACAGCAAATTGAGGGGCTCGGGGAGGTATTCCTCATGGACGTGCGACGGATCGCCTCCGACGTTGCCTTCCTCGGCATCGGGAAAGCCGGGGGGATGTGTGGTCCATTGACCATCAGGACCTCCGCCGCTGGATCACTACTGTCGCACTCGGATGCAGTCTCTGCGGAGCCAGTCGACAGGTCGAACAGGCCGTAGAGAGATTCGTCGGGCTCGATTGCCGCGACTTGGGCAGTGGTCGACTGGTAAGCCACCGCGTGCCTCACCCACCACTGAAGCCTCGACCGACCGGAGCGCTTGCGCCGGCGGGAAGCTGGGAGGGAGGATGACACAAAAACCGGCCGATACTGGGTCGACGGTTGCCGCAGAAGGACGCCGCAGAAGCACGCTCGAAATTGCGTACCTCCGCGGACTGGGAGCGCGTCGACGTCGAGCGGAGCCTCCTGCAGCCAGGCAGAGTTGTCGGCGACGAACGTGAACGCGCCGAGACGGATCTCGCGGCCCTCAACCAAAACTCCGCCTGAAACCATGATGAAGGGAATCGGAAAAATTGCAACTTCTCTAATAAGTCGATAAGACACCTGCCCCACGGTGGGCGCCAACTGTCGTGGTTCTAAGTCCGGCAGTAGTGTAGGGGGGTACTAAGGAGAGGCAAGATCCTAGCTATGGAGTAGTTGTACACACAAGAGTTTTACGAGTTCAGGCCCTTCTCAGAGGAAGTTACAGCCCTACGTCTCGGTGCCTGGAGGCGGTCGACTGGATTATATGTGTGAGAGTTACAAGGGTGCCAACCCTTCTGCCTGTGGAGGGGGGTGGCTTATATAGAGTGCGCCAGGACCCCAGCCAGCCCACGTAGCAGAGAGTTCAATGTACATAAAGGCCAGACGTTACTGGTAACGCCTTACATAAAGTGATATCATGGCCATAAAGACTACTTAATAACAGACCGTTTGGATGCAGAGTGACTCTAGGTCTCCTGGTGGTCGAGTGAGTCTTCATGGTCGAGTGTCTTCGAGTCCGTCGAGTGGAATCCTTCCAGGTCAACTGAAAGGTAGTTTCTTCTAGAGATGTCCTTGGGAAGGGTATTTTGGACAGGTCCATGACCCTACCCTAGGTACATGGCTTCATCAGCAGCCTCGCTTACCCGCTCGACTGGTTGGGCCTGAGTGGGCTTGAGCTCGGCAATACTTATATCTGTAACGAAGATAGTTTGAGTTGGCGATGGCATTACGGCTAGCGTAATGTGTGTGGTGTGAGTGCTCCTGCGAGAGCCGAACCTTATCTCCTGCAATCCTTCCTCTGCAATTTGATTTTCATGGCGATGGCCTGAATACAAACCCTAGACCTCACATAGATATGCTCCTCTTCGAACTCAAGTCAATGAACGAGGAGATGATTACCATGAAGGTCGATGTCGTTCCCAGTGAAAATCTCTAGTTTCTAGTTTCTACTTTCTAATACATAATTATGGGAGCCAGCTAGCACCTGCATGCTCTTCCTGTTTAGCACACTGAAATAATGCTATGGCTAATCTGATGGACCAAAATAAATATAATAAAACCATCTTGAGAGCTTTGTTTACTTGTTTTGATGTGTGTTTCTGAATCTGAGGAATGAATTCTCAAAAATTGGAACGCATGTTCCTGAATCTGAGGAACGCATGCAAGAATATTTTTTAGCTGTCAGAAATTTTGTTACATGCATCAGTATATATACATAAATACTGCTAGTTAAGGTTTGTCATACTTTAAATACTGCTAGTTAAGGTTTGTGATACTTTTGAATGTTGGCTCTGCCACGGGCGGGCGTCCCCGACGCCGCCACCGCCGCCGCCCTCGACGGCCGATGGGAATGGATTGGGGGCCAACGGGAGGGGGAGTTTCTCACTGCCGCTCCGCCCGGCAGTCTCGCCCTGCGGAGAGGATCTTCTGTCGCCGTCGCCTTTGCGATCGTCACCGGATCCGCTCCTCCCGGATGAGTTGCGACCGACGCACACGGTGGTTTCTATGGAGGGGCCTGATCTACTCCCATCCCCGCCTTCTCCTGCGGATCGGGACTAGGATTTTTTGAATCCTACGAAATGGTACGTGCGTTTTCAAGATGACAGGGAGGCGGGGCAATGGATCAATGGCCTCATCTACTCGCATCCGTCTCGTTGGATGACGATTCGGGACGAAGATGGAGATATTATGGCCAGAAGACATCTCAATGTTGACGAAGAGCTTGCGATCGGTCAGCGTTTAACAATCGATTTTTTCCATATCGAGGTTCCTGAGTGTGTGCAGGCACCCATAGATTGCGACGAGCACATTGATGTCGTGGATCTTACGAAGGACGCCGAGGGATCCAAGCCTGCGCAGCGGGTTGCGGGACATTTTTGGATTCTTGCTGATGAAGATGAAGGTGATGATGATCTGCCAGAAGCGACGGTTCGGCCACCAATTACGCTTGGCGTGGCTACATCTACATCGAGGCCTAAACCTATGGTGAGTAGTAAGAAATCGTTTTTGTTGGGTATGCCAGTTTCTTCGCAGAAGTCGAAAGTGAAACCCTGGAGTGGACCGTTGCCGAAGGAGGGGCCGCCGGCTATCTCTTTGTCCGATTTTTTTCGTCCCGAGTGCTGGACGAGAGTGACTCGGAGAAAGAAGAAAGGTGGTTGTTTGGTGCCACAGCGATCGCCGGCGGTGGCCGTTGCGTGTGACATTCGGGCGGCCAGATCTGAGCGTTTGAATGCTCTTTTGGACTCAATTGGGCTGCCTGTGATTGCCTGCGACATGGGCTTGGTCAGTACTGGGCTAGAGGCCCAGGGGGCTGGCCAGGCTAGCGAAGCAGCGGGTGCGGGCGACGTGCATGAGGAGGCCTCGGTTCGGTCGCCCCTGCATGCACGATCTCCTTCTCCCTCACAGCCTGTTTCTGATAGGGTTCGTCGTCGCGGGAGGGTTGGTTTCCCGGCCGCTTCCCTGCGCCGTTCCTCCCCATGTTTCGCCGGAGTCGGCCGGCACCTTCCACCTGAATCGCGTCCGGCGGAGATGCCGCCCAAGCCACCTCCGCCGCGGGTGGCTCCGGTGGTGAGGAATCAGACCGGGGCCGCGGGCGGCGCAGCTTCTATGGCTGCGATGGCAGTCGCGCTGGGCCCTGCGCGTGCTGCGCCTCCGCCTCGGGCGGTTCCGCCGACGCCCCGGGGGGCACCACCTCCGCCACCGGCTAGGGCGGCCCTACCTCCTAGGGCTGCGCCTCGTACGCCTCCCCAGCCTAGGGCTGATCCGCCGCCGCCGCCTAGGGCTGAGCTGTAGCCGACCCAATGGCCGTGGCCGAGGCAGATGGCGGGTGGCCGTGGTGGCGCCAGCCAAGGCTCGAACGGTCGTGGGGCGGGGGCATCGTCGGGGGATGATCATAATCCTCCGCGTGGTCTGTGGGGTGATGATGGGTATGATGCTTACGGTTCTGGGCTGCATCGAGGCTCTTCGTCTACCGGCGGTGGCCGTGGACATGCTTGGGTGGACAACGGCAATGCTAACCGGGGTTTTCAAGGACCGCCCGACAACTTTGTGGAGGGTGCGGTCGCCCCTATTAACCGCTCTTTCCGGGGCCATTTCCGTGGAGGGCGGGGCGGGAACAGGCGTCACTTTCCGCCTAGGCATCCGAAGACTTCGGTTGGGACGGAGGTGGCTGACGGGGGATCAGTTCTACCGCAGGTGGCGGTGGAGACGGTTCAAGCCCTGGCCGAAGTCTCGTTGCCGGAGCCCATGCAGACTAGTGATTCGGCCTCTGAACATGGTACTGAGAAATTCGAGGCTGACAAGGTGCCCAAGTGGGCGGCTAAGAAGAAGAAGCTCACTTGTTTCCGGTGTGGTGACACGGGGCACTTTATGGCTGAATGCACTGCGGAGTTATGTGACTTGTCCTGGAAACCTAAACATACAGCTGCAGAGTGTCCTCTTATGCTTGGGCCTAAGCCTACTGTTCAGATTTACGGGGTCTGCTGCTCGGAGTTGATGTTCTTCGAGTCTTCCAGTGTGGCACCCTCGGCTCCCGCGGTAGAGACCTCTTTCCCCGGTGTGGTGAAGGTGGTTCATGGACCATTGACCGAGGCGCAGATTATTCAGCAGCTGAGGGAGCTCGCTCCGGGTAACTTTCAGTGGTCTTTGCTCAAGCTCAATGATACTTCCTACAAAGTAGATTTCCCTTCTAAGGAGGATCAGATGAGAATCCTCAAGTTTGGTATGAGCAGGGTCACGGGAACTAGTTTTGTGTTGCAGTTCGATGAATGGAAAAAGAAGGAGCCACAGGGCACGCCGTTACATCAGATTTGGGTACGTTTTTCCGGGGCGCCATCTGATCCCCTCGACAGCTTTTTGGTGACGTGGAGCCTGGGGTCTTTGATTGGCAAGACTGAGCAGGTGGATATGCCCTTCACTCGGGCTAACGGGGTGGCGTGTTTCCTTGTCAGTGTTGCTAACATTGAGTTCCTGCCGAACATGGTGCCTTGGATGTATGACGATGTTCTGTATCAGTTGGACGTGCAGTATGAGGATCCTAACTTGTTCGATGATTTTGAGGATGATAATCCGATGGACACGTCTGAGGGAGGAGGTGCTCCGGGGAACCAGACTGATTCGGCTAAGGGAGATGATGACAAGGCCAAGGAGCCATCGGGTCCTTCTGATTCCAGTGACGTTGCTCCTGTTCGGTCAACTGATGCGGCTCCGACATGCACCTTGCAGCTTGGTTCCTTGGGACCGTTCTCTGCTCCGCCTCGGCTTCGGGGCGACTGACCTGTTTCTATGGGTGCGTCGGAGGTCGTTGAGTTGGGAGGTGCCGAGGGGCAGGTGGCCCTTTCCATATCTCCTACCTCTCCTGCGACTTCCGTGGATGGAGCTGCGATGGTTGCTTCGGTTGGAGGTGGCGGGCACGAAGCCCGGTCCTCCGAGTTGCTGTCACCGCCGCCGCCCATGGCGGGCTCGGCGCTCTTCTCTTCGACGCCGGACGCGTGCGGAGGAGTGGGCGTGCAGGAGGCCGCAGTCGGATCGTGCCCTGTTTCAGTGGGTGTATTGGGTGGCGTGGCTGTCTCACCGCCTGCATCTCCGGATCGCCGCATGCTGGTCTCGCCGGTCCCTGCTTTCGGCGGGACTTCCGTGGACAGGCCGTGGGAGTTGTCGCCGTCTAGTGCTGCTGCCCCGGTGGCTTCGGCCTGGGGCGCCTCTGTTGGGGGACAGGCAGGAAGCCTTTCCCCTAGCAGAGCTTCTCGCGATGAGGTCATTGCCTTTGGTGGCATTCCGGACTCTGTCTCTCAGGGGAGGCGGATCAGCGGGAGGCTACAGGAGCAGCCGGACGTTGATGACATGCAGCTCAGGTGTGCTATGAGGGCGGCCAAGTTGCGTGACATTGAGTCTTCCACTGGTATGTCTGTTAATAAATCACATTCTATTATGCATTTTACCAATGTTGAGATTGTGCACAATGCGAATCAACTAGGCGTATCACTTGGTAATAATGATCTAGAGATATCTAAGTCTGTTAATGATATGCTTGACTTGGAAGCTGAACATGCGTTAGAAATGATTTGCAACTTAGCTGCCGTTAAGCCTATGAATGAGTCGGAGATTGATGCGCTTGGGGTTAGGATTCTTGATGGTTTGTGTGCCGATCTTGACCCGACTTTACCGGAGACGGAGGAGGAGGAGGAGTATACCTATCCTGAAAACTCTAACCATGATGATGAGTCTTTGGTGATAGAGGCAGAGCGCGAGTGTGGTGAGCCTTCTGTTGCTGGCGTTAAGCCTAAATGGACCTGGAAACGGAAAGTTTATCTAGTGTCGGCTGTGCGTAGAAGCGCTAGGATCCATACCTCTAAAAAATTTCATGATGAAATATGAGAGGCATTTTTTGGAATAGCAGAGGTCTTAAAGACTTGGCTAAAAGAAGGTTTCTAGCGGATGCTTCTCTTGAACACCATTTAGACTTTATTGCTTTGTCGGAGACTGGACGAGGCAATTTCACTCCACAATTTTGTAGCACTTTATCTGGGGGGGGGTAGATTTTGACTGGCATTGCCTCCCTCCTCGAGGAAGATCCGGTGGGGTTTTACTTGGGGTTAAGTGCGAACCTTTGGAGGTTCGGAGTGTAGTTTTGGGAGAGTTTGCGGTAAAATTTTGGGTCAGGACTAAAGCCGATGGATTTGATTGGGCTTTTGTGGCGGTATATGGAGCCGCGCAACCAGAACTCAAGCCATATTTCTTGGCCGATCTGGTCCGTGTTTGCGGTAACGAGCAACTACCCGTCTTAGTGGGTGGTGATTTCAACATTATTCGAAGAAAGGAGGAAAAGAATAATGACAATTTTGATGGCAGATGGTCGTTTATGTTTAATACTATCATTGAAAGTTTGGATCTCAGAGAGATATAGCTCTCGGGTAGGAAATTCACTTGGGCTAACTCGTTACCGGTTCCGACCTTTGAGAAGCTTGACCGTGTTTTGGCTAGTGTTGAATGGGAACAGAAGTTTCCCCTGGTAATAGTGCAGGCGTTGACACGAGGTGTCTCGGATCATACACCACTACTAGTCGACTCGGGGGCTCAAACTCATGTGGGTAATAAGAATATATTCTCGTTTGAACTAGCATGGTTTGAAAGAGAGGGTTTCCTCGAGTTGTTAGCTAGAGAGTGGGCTAAAGACTCGGGTGGAAGGTCACCCATTGAGCGGTGGCAGTGCAAGATTCGTCATCTTCGAAGGTTCCTTCGTGGATGGGCCAAACATACGTTTGGGATTTATAAGGCGGAGAAGGAAAGACTTCTTTTGCTTATTCACTCCCTTGAGTTAAAAGCTGAAACCTCTATCTTAGATACCAGCGAGCTGGAGACTAAAGTGGAGGCCGAGTTGCGGCTGAAAGAGCTTCTCCGCGAGGAGGAATTGAAGTGGGCTTTGAGAGCTAAGGTTAGTAAAATTGTCCAAGGCGAGGACAACACTCGATTCTTTCATATGATTGCTAATGGAAAGCATCGTAAGAAGAGAATTTTCCAATTAGAACAAGATGAAGGGACGATAGTTGGTTAGGAAAACCTGAAAGTTTACATAACCAACACTCAAGTTTTGTGTCCTCGGATGAGTCAAGGGTTGAGGATGTTCCTCAACTTGAGACGGAAGAGAATGAGATTTTGACTGCTCCTTTTACGGAGAAGGAGGTCTTTGAGGCCATTGCACAAATGAAAAATAATAAAGTGCCAGGACCGGATGGGTTTCCGGCGGAGTTTTACAAAAAGTGCTGGCACTTCATTAAGGGTGATCTGTTGCCGATGTTTCATGAGTTGTTCATTGGTCAGCTTCATTTGTTCAAGCTCAATTTTGGAACGATAACTCTTCTTCCTAAGAAGACAGAGGCTATTCGCATTGAGCAGTTCAGGCCTATCTGTTTGCTTAATGTCAGTTTCAAAATCTTCACCAAGGTTGGGACGAACCGACTTACGCAGATTGCGCATTCAGTTGTGCAACCGTCCCAAACTGCTTTCATGCCAGATAGAAATATTCTTGAAGGGGTGGTCGTCTTGCATGAAACGCTCCATGAGATCCACTCAAAAAACTAGATGGTGTGGTTTTTAAAGTGGATTTTGAAAAAGCATACGAAAAAGTTAAATGGCCTTTCCTTCAACAAGCTTTGCGTATGAAAGGATTTGACAAGGCCTGGCAAGACCAGATTGAATCCTTTACGCAAAAAGGGAGTGTAGGGATTAAAGTGAATGATGATATAGGTCACTATTTCCAGACACACAAAGGACTAAGGCAAGGAGATCCCATGTCACCGATTCTATTCAACATAGTGGTTGATATGCTATCTATTTTAATAGGTCGGGCTAAGGATGCGGGGCAGGTTAGTGGCTTGGTTCCGCACCTAGTTGATGGTGGTATATCCATATTGCAGTATGCTGATGATAGTATCATCTTTATGGAGCATGACTTGGCGAAAGCGAGAAACATGAAGCTTGTGTTGTGCTTATTTGAACAATTATCTGGGCTCAAGATTAACTTCCATAAGAGCAAATTGTTTTGCTTTGGAAGAGCTAATGATGACCAGGAGGCGTATAAGTAATTGTTCGGATGTGAGTTGGGTTCGTTACCGTTCACGTACTTAGGTATACCCATTCATCATCGTAAGCTGACGAACAAAGAGTGGAAGTGCATCGAGGATCGTTTGAAAAGAAACTGAGCTGTTGGAAAGGGAAGCTCATGTCATATGGAGAGCGATTAATTCTGATTAATTCGGTCCTCACCAGTATGCCTATGTTTCTTTTATCCTTTTTTGAGGTCCCGATGGGGGTCAGGAAGAGGCTAGACTTTTATCGATCTCGATTCTTTTGGCAGAATGATGAGTTGAAACGAAAATATAGGCTTGCAAAATGGGACATCATCTGTAGGCCGAAGGACCAAGGCGATCTAGGCACTGAAAATCTAAAGATCAAGAATAGATGTCTCCTTAGCAAGTGGCTATTTAAACTTTCGTCCGAGACAGAGGCTACTCGGGCTCAGATTTTGCAAAATAAGTATCTTCAGTCTAAAACTTTGGCTCAGGTGACTGTGCGACCGACTGACTCTCCGTTTTGGAAAGGATTGATGAGAGTCAAGCCCCTCTTCTTTAACAGGGCAAAGATCTTGGTCGGTGATGGGGCTAATACGAGGTTCTGGGAGGATACGTGGCTTGGGGAGACGCCCCTGGAACTTCAATATCCTACTTTGTACAATATTGTTCAACGTCGAGAAGCTTACGTTGCAACCGTCTTACAGTCAACACCTCTCAATATTAGCTTTCGGAGGACGCTGGTAGGCGATCGTTGGGAGGCCTGGCTTCATCTTGTACGAAGGCTGATGAATGTCCAGCTGTCTCAGCAGCCAGATAGATTGTATTGGAAACTGACTAAGGACGGCGTGTTCTCGGTCAAATCCATGTATCTGGATGTCATAAACACTAGTGTCATTCCTTGCTCGAAGCACGTCTGGAAAGTTAAGGTACCTTTGCGAATCAAAGTGTTTATGTGGTTTGTGCATAAATAAGTCATTTTGACAAAGGATAATCTGGCAAAACGCAATTGGATGGGTTCTGCTAGGTGTAGTTTTTGTGATCATAAGGAAACTATCAGGCACCTCTTTCTAGATTGTCCGCTGGCTAAGGTTCTTTGGCGTTCGATTCGTATTGCTTTTAATATTACTCCACCTACCTATATCAACATGTTATTTGGAACATGGCTTGATGGGGTTAACTCGGATATAGCGAGGCACATTCGTGTTGGAGTTTGTGCCTTGTTATGGGCAGTCTGGAACTGCAGAAATGATTTGGTTTTTAACAGAGCAACGAACTTTCATTTTTTGCAGGTTATCTTCAGGGCCACATCATTGATCCGTATGTGGTCGCTACTCACTCCGACGGAGGCCAGGGGGCGTTTGGCTACTGCGTCTACCCGATGGGAGATGGTAGCTCGGGTTATTTTCAACCGGTTTGGATGGCGGTCATGTAATAGGATAGGCATGTAGTGCTCCTATTTTGTTTGCCTGCCGGTTGTGGCTTTTTGATTAGGCTCGTATGAGCGTTCAGTTTTCTTTTCGTACTTTGAGACACTGGAGACTTTGTTACTGGTTTCGCCTTTAATAATATGAACCGTATGCATCTTTCTGATGCAGAGGCTGGGGTAACCCCATTTTCAAAAAAAAAAAAATTCATTAATCAGAAGAAGCGTTACAAGAACCCTCTGAAGAGGAAAGCACAGCAAAGGCTAATGCAAAAAAGAAAAGAAAGAAAAAAGATCGGCACCACCGAAGTGTTTCTGAATCTGAGGAATGAATTCTCAAAATAAAAATATTAGGAATGTATGCAAGAAGATCTTTAATCTGTCGAAAAATTGTTACATGCATGATGCATCAGTATATATACATAAATACTGCTAGTTATGGTTTCTGGTACTAGCTAGCTTTTCTGGTTTTGTCACCTGGAAGAGGTATGCCTGAGCAAGTGTCCTCTATGTACCAACAGAGACAGGATACAGAGTAGCGTGGCCTGGCTTTACATGGACCAAAAGGCCATCTTCCCCAATCTCTGCTCCTGCTATCCACGCTGATGCACTTTTTTGAACTGCACAACCTCTGCCTCTCAACAACAGTCACAAAATCTAGCAAAGTCGCAAGAATCGTGCCAACACGATCGAACCGAACGGCAAGGAGAGTCAATGGTTCTGTGTTGTACAGGTATAGTACCTACTCCCTCTGATTCAGAATAAGTGCCGTGGTTTTGGTTAACCGAAGCCGAGGGGCCCCAACCTTAGCCGCCGGTCACTCCCCATCCCATCCAGCCCTTCCGCCGCCGCTGGAGGAAGACGCCGGGCTAAGCCCAGGCGGCCGACGGCGGTGGTGGAGGAGCCTCTCCTCGCGCGCGAGGGTAGCAAGGGGCATCCGGGCAAGCGGAAGCGTGCCCCAGATCAGAGCCTCTGCGGCAGTGGCTCGCTCCCGGCGGGGAGCGACGGCGGATGACTAGTGGTGGAGCTGCTGCATCTGGCCGCGGCACTACGACACCTCAAATCGGCGGCCGCATGAAGGGCTTTGGTGGGCTGGTCAGCTGCGGGCGTGGTTGGCTCTCCGGTCAGATCTGATCTGGCCAGAGTGGCTTGCTCGCTTCATGGTGGCAGAGATTCTTGGTGGTCCATGCGCACGATGCGAGACGGAGGTTCATCGAGCGGATCCGGTTGAAAATCTTGTTCTCGGCTTGTTGCCAAGACCGGCGATGATGACACTCTTTTGTGTTGTTTTTTGAAGGGATCGCCGTGGAGAAACTCAAGACCTCTATCTGCTACCTCCGGGGGAAACCCTAAATCTGTAGATCGGATGACGGCGGCGCTCTGGTGTCGTTTCCCCCTTGTGGTCGTCATTCTTGGAGGTGTACACGGGCTCAATGGACCAGTGGGTGGCTTCTTTGGTGGAGTGGTGTTCATCTTGCTCATTTATGACAGCGGATCTCGACGGCGTGGTGCAGTGGAGACTAGGTGCCCAATGCGCGGAGATGGACTCACGCAGAAGGAGGATGTCGTCTGGCGACATGGTGGCGTTGATGACAGAGATGCCTGGCAAAGTCGGTGTGTTAGTTTTTGTTCTGAAGATGGATTGGTGGAAGACGGCGGCAATGACACATGAGAGTGCGTTGGACCGGTTTGTACCCCAAACCCAGTATGCGGCTCGGTTGGGGCCTCCGGCTTTAGATGTTAGGTTTGGGTGTGATGTCTGTTTGGTATAGGCTCGGATTATCGGCACTCCTTCATCAAGTGGTTAGGAGTAGCGACAGTTGTTGCTAAGATGATGGCTTTGAACAAGCTGATATACTATTTTGTAAGATCTTTATGAATAATTAATAAAATGGCTGCATGCATTGTCTAGATGCAGAGGCCGGATGCAATCCTCGTTTTCTAAAAAAACGAAAAAACCACAATTGTTTTGGATCGGTGGGAGTAGAACATATTTCGGAGATCTGCAGCCACATATTAGTTCTCAACATTTTACCTACTGTGGGGCTGCTGACGTACGGGATAGGGTAGGATAAGAGGAACTTAGGTAGGTGCTGTCCACCTCACCTTTCCACGTACGTAGCTGATGCTATATACCTTCTTAAGTAAAAATCCATTATTGCTAGTTTCTTCAGATCCATGTATTCTTTTAAGTTTATAAAGCAGTGGATGCATGAAATTCAGAAATACTACTCCCTCCAATCCGAATTAATTGACGCTGCGTCAACTGATTCAGGTCGGAGGGAGTACTAGATTTTAGAAGTTCTGAGACACAAAACTCACCTCAGCTCAGCTCGGTAGTCCTATTTCCTTTTTGCAAGGAAGAAGCTAGTTACAGTTTATTTATATGCAGGTCTCCTCTTAATTTTCCATGTTTGAGGATCAGGTTGGTTACAGTACTGTCTTGTAGGATAACTTAGACATAAGCTTATTTTAAATCCTAAACAATGGTTCAAAGTGTTAGAGATACGACATGCAATCGGACACGATGAAGAACGAAATCAAACTCAGGAGACACACGATTTTAACGTGAAAAACCCCTCCAACACGAAAGGGAAAAAACCACGGGCACCATCCAGCAAATCTTCACTATATTGAAGGAGTTTACAAACACCGGGGATTTACAATTGATCAATTTATCCCGTGCGGCGGCTTACAAAGACTATATATAACCCCCGCAAAAAATAAATAAATATATAACACAGGTGATCTAGGTCAATACTGATCCATACCAAGCCTACCGGCAACAGGCCTCGCTCCGCTCGCTCGTCAGAAGTTAGCCTTTATTTTTATACTTGAATTTCGATCATAACATAACACAAAGTATGAAATCGTCCATATCAAACACTTAAACTTTGTAAAACCGTTTACCTTCAATCCTTGCCCGGTTTTAGATAGTCGTTTTGCTCATTGGTGAAGATAATGCCAGAAAACAATGACATGCAAAGTTTAATTGAAAAATGAATATTGCCCGTATGTGTTGTGGTGTATGCGTCTGCGCGTGTGTCCATTTATGTTGTACTCAGTGTTTTAGAACAGATTTAAAGCTAGTCGATGCACTAAGTTGTGACCTCGACGGTACATTTGTCATAGTCTGCACACTGCCGACATCGATCACTGATCCTATCACAGTTACCAGTTCACCTTTCCTGGAAGGAATGATGAACAAGGCCTACTTTACTGTAGCCAAAGAAACACATGAATAGCAGTACACAAGTTGTCTTCCCAAACTATTCATTATTTGCTCCAATACTTTGCAAACTATCATAATATCATATTTTCTTCTTGGCTTTCTAAATAAGGCTGATAGTCTTGAAAGAGAAAAGATTCAGATTTTTTTTAAGGGGCATGATCTTCTGTAAGAACAGAAATTCCAAAAAAATAAAAAAGGCTGAACTGCTCTGTGTTTCTTACTCAATTTACTTGTCGTTGAGTTTCTGTCCATCATCTTGAGTTTGAGTCTCATTTTGGCCCTTGCGTTGGATACAGTATTAACTTTCAGCACATATCTTGTGTTAATTTTAAGCATTAAATTAATTAAAATGTATAGTGGGATATACCCTTTTCTTGCGATAACGTTGGGTGGATGCCACTAGGAGCAAGATTGAGTGGTGCACCACTAAGCCGAGGGTTCTTGTTGCTCAGATAATATCCAACATGCACTTAGACCCTAATTCACTGATGTTTACCATTGTGGTGAATTGGGAAAATTGCAATAATCCGGTTTAGCTACATGCATCACCCGATGCAAAGGGGAGGTCTTACCTCCTTGGAAAAAGGAAAATTGAAGATGTTTGACTGTCCTTTTTCTTTCTATATAAAGTAGCGGTAACTTCTTTAATTCTTGTAATTTCAAAAATATGTGTCGACACATGATAGGGCCACCTTTCCATGAAAAACTGTGAGAGGGTCATCGTTCATTGAAGTATAGAATTTATTCTTATTTACCAATCAGCAAAGCAGTAGAATTTTCTTCTTTTCCACGAGGCCGCCTCTTTTAAAAAGAACTTCAAGCATGTAGAGCATATAACCACCTCAAATAGAGCCTAGCAAGATTCATGGATTAATTCTCAAGTTGGCAACAAGTAGCTGCAACTTTTGTGGATCTTTTATTCTTTTGCCAGTGGTAGCTCTGTAGAATTTTGATTGGACGGAGCCGTAAATTATCCATGGGTAAGCTGGGAAAGGTGGACGCAAGTGGGGTAAATTATTTTCAGGCATCTTTCATCTGATGCATTTGATCTTTATAGTTTATCATTGCAGAGAACAAATTCTCTTCATCTTTTCTCTTTAATTATATAAAAACACAAGGATATTATTAAGAATTGCAACATGGCGATTAAGTAAGTTACCTGCATGCATACATTGCTGTCACTAAAGATGATCTAGAAGACGTGAAGAATCAGGTCTACACATGACATTCGATCCTGTAATTAAGAAGCTAGCTTTGCTTTTGCGGGAATGTAATTAACAAGCTAGCTGGTAGATATTTTTTTCTAGTACATGAATATGACTTACATCAGTCAAGAGATTCAGGTCCTCGCTGGATATGCCTTGGCATATCAATTATGACTATGGTACTTGATATGATTGGTTATTTCGTTCTTTTTAATTTCAAGAAATTTTTAAAAGAACAATTCAACATACAACAGTTTTTTTTGCATTTGGCCGATAGTTGCAGCTTTTCGTGAATAAAAGACATGTGTGGTAGTCTGAAAAAAAATAGTTCTATAAAAAACTTTCTTTTGAGCACACGCATGCAAAACTATGACCAAACCCGGACCCTAACCTAAACGCCATCGTCGCCAAACCTGACGGCGGTGGTACAGATGGTGTAGCAAAGCTTCTGATTTTTCCTGCGAGAGGCTGCTGCCTAAGGCTGAAACAAACAAGGGTGAAATGCAAGTCAAAAATTCATATGCTTGCAACAAACTGAAAACTAGTCTGACTATTTATGAGAGTAGATTTTCTCCCATGCACGGCAAGTCCGGTGCCTGGATTAGTCCATTTTGGATGAGCTCGTGCATACAGCTTTTGACAGCTCCACCCATCCCATTTCCCATCCTTCTATATGTTTTGAACGATAATTCCAATTTATATATTTTCAGATTCATGTTGCTTGTTTCAGGGGCTTTCAAATAAGATCCATTTTAAATACATTTTGATGAGTTTTTAAATATTCGTTAAGTTTCAACTGCTGAAACTTGATACGAGCGAACGACAAAATCGCAAGTTTCAAAAACTGAAACTAAAAACTTGGTGTGCCTTCCGCGGAATACAACGACTTTGTGGGTCGTGAGGCAAATCGGGCAGACGGACAAGTTTCAACTACAAAAACTTTTTAGAAACAACGATAAATTTAGCAACATGCTTGCATGCATGCATGAGATCCTCCAAAAAAACATGTATGCATGCGAATCTCCAACCAAATGGATGGCAAGAATCTCTTTTCCCGACTATTTATTAGCTCAGCAAAACCAAAAACAACACCAACTACCGAATCATATGTGTTGAGTTTTCGTGCGTGTTGGTGCCGTGAGCATTCTCGTAAGCATAAACCGGTTGAGGATTAAACTCTTGTGCGGTTGTATCAGCTTGACATGGTGATAGACCTGAAATTAGGTTCCATCGCCGAAGAAAAATCGAATCAGGAGGCTTGAGACCTGAGGCCGGCATGGCTAATCAAGAGGCACAATTTTGGGCACGCATGCAAGGCCATGAACAGGTTTGAGACCTTGAGGCCGGCCGGCATGGCTAATCAAGTCGTCGTCGGATACGACAAGCGATTGACAGGCAGCTGGTAGCTAGTATGGTGTCACGAGGCACGCACGCACTACCTTTCGTCCTTGCAATCAGTGGTGCATATCTGTACCGGATCCACCACCACCGTGCCCCCACTGACATCACCGCGCACAACGCCGCACTAGCTACATTTAGCTAGGTGCCACTCACTCTCTCACCTTGGCTAGTACTATACTCTTAGCTCTATATATAACCCGGTGGTTCGTCCAGAGTCTAGCTCCATCCATTAGCATCCATCTCCGGCCAGCAAACACAAACGAGCTTCTCTTTCTCCTCTTTCTTCAGGGTAATTATTTGGCCGGAGTCTGGGACGAAGCCGACGACGAAGACGAAGACGCCAGGAGGAGGATCATCGGTTCATCACATAGATCGACCAGCCATGTGTAACAACAGCGGTGGCCGCGGCGGGGCGATGGCGGCTCGGAAGGGGCCGTGGACGGAGAACGAGGACGCCCAACTGGTATGGTTCGTGCGCTTGCTCGGCGAACGCCGTTGGGATTTCTTAGCTCAGGTCTCAGGTTTGCGCGGTGGCGGGTGATCGATCCAACCTGACCTCTACGGCCAGTCACCATTAATCTTCTCTCTTCTCCCTCTCCTGCTCCGGCGTGTTCTCGGCTGTGCTCCATGCAGGTCTCCGGCGCACCGGCAAGAGCTGCCGCCTCCGCTGGGTCAACTACCTCCACCCGGGCCTCAAGCGCGGCCGCATCACCGCCGACGAGGAGCGCCTCATCCTCAGCCTCCACGCCGAGTGGGGCTCCCGCTGGTCCAGGATCGCCAGGAAGCTCCCCGGCCGCACCGACAACGAGATCAAGAACTACTGGAGGACGCACATGAGGAAGAAGGCCCAGGAGGAGAAGATGCTCGCCAAGAACAAGGCCTCCTCCTCGCCGTCCTCCTCCTCCGCCGACTCCACGTCGCTTACGACGACGACCTGCTCGGCCTCCCCAACGGCCACGTCCTCCTCGGCGGCGACCACCGAGGAGGCGCCGCAGGAAAGTACTACCAGCATGGACGACGAGGCCGAGGAGGAGGCCGCCACGTCGGCGAGCGAGGAGAAGAAGGCGGAGGTGGTGCAGTACTGCTCCCCCGTGGACATGGACCAGCTCTGGAACGACATCGCCGCGTCGGAGAGGTACCCGGAGATGATGATGAGCTGGGGCGTAGCCGGCCACGTGGTCATGCCCGCCCCCGCCGTGGAGCCTTCGTCGCCGGTATGGGAGTTCTGCGAGGATTACTCCCTGTGGAGGATCGACGACCAAGAGTACTACAACAAGATCGATCAACACGCTCTGAATTGAGAGGCTTTCATTACGTTTCTCTTGTTGTTCTTGTTCTTCCTAGCTAGCTAGCTTAATTGCACTACTTTTGTATTACTACTATATATACTAATTCGTGCATGCATGTAATTATATGTAAAAGTTGAGTTGTGACATTATATTAGTGACAGCTGTTTGTGCATATGTGTGTAAGTGACGACTTATCATACTTCTGGAGAATCTGTGTTGCAAAATGAACTTGTCAAAATCAAAGATAGTGGACACTAGAAATTCTCCTCTGCTTAATTAATCGATGAGACAAATATTTTGCCTCCGTTTAAAAAAAAGTCAACTAGTTCTCCGGCATCTGCATATATAGGAGAGAGATGCACAAAGTCTGCGTTATGGTTTAAATCCAAAGATGGATAAAGAAAAAAAAAGAAAAAATGCTTGCACGAATCTTAGTGTAAAATTAATGGCATAGGACTTAGATGTGCAATATTTGGAACACATCTAGATATGCTTTAGCAAAACTGATTTTACTATACGTAAATATTTTTCTTTGTTTTATTCGCGGGTGTTACACACAAATAATTTTCGAGAGAACTTGATATTTATTCAACCTGTACAAGAAATATTCGCGCATTTTTGCACGGCTAGATATTACGCAGCGCAAAGTGAAAAATGGTATAACTTTGAGGGTAGATATACGCGCAGACCTATAGATATCATCTTCTCCAGAAAATATATCCTATATTCCAAGATACCAACACACGAGTGCATGGGAATCCATTTCTGAAAAATTGCATGTGATCGAATCCAATGATAGAGCCCTAGCCCCATGTCAAGCAAGCAACTTGCTAGATCAAAAGATGCTCACATCAGGAGGCCAGCTGGTACCTATGGAATAGCAAGGAAGAAGCAAAAAGAGGAGACCTCTTTGTGGAGGTCTCTTTCCAACTTTTCATCATGTCCATGTCTGCCTTTCCATCCCTCCAATAGCCTGTTCAAATCCCATCTGATAACAGTACCCTTTTCATCTTCGTCAATGGCCGATCCACACCTTTGCTCTCCTGGCAGGGTCCAGGCATGGGCACACAAGCAAGCTTCCGCCAGTGAAATTGAAAATCATATCTCCTTTTGTCACTGACTGAGTCATCCTCAGGGGTATTTTTCTTCCATTTCGTTGAAGAACGCCGATGGTATTTTTGTCCCGGCTATTAATTCCATTGGTTGTAGTTGTAGGCATGGCATATACCTCCACGGGATGTGCAAGTTGGATCAAAAAGGGTCAAGTGGCTTTGTGATAAGGGGTGGGGTGAATAAAAATATGGGGGCGGAAAGGTGGTGATAAGGAGCAAGGGCTGCCTTTGTTTCTTCTTTTGGGGGTTGCTTTGCTCCTAATTCTCATTAACCTGGCATTATCCCCGTGGTTTGTTTACACCCACTGGTGGTTCACCACAAGACCTTTTGGTTTAGTGTGCTAGTTACCCCACAGGAGATGATTTTTGCCACCGTTAATTTTGTTCCTCCGTTGTCAGACTGTTGCATTAGAATCCTCGAAACTTTCCGCTTGATTCTAACTTTTTCCAGACGGACTAAACAACGCATGACGACTGTAAATAATAATGGATTTGTTAATTCTAAATCAATTAAGATTTAATTAAGTCCCAAACAACGCGTGAAGATCCGTGCAACAAAAATTTCTATTATTTTCGCTTTTTGGTGTTGTGCTCTGACTGCAGACATTTGCATGCAACTGATTTACGTTTTACGCTGTATTTTACCTTTTTTTTTCTTTGGGTTATTCTTTTCTGGGTGAAGCTACAGTTGGACGCATGGCGGCACTCCAATCTCTTTCCGCTTGATTCTAACTTTTTTACAGACGGACTAAACAACGCATGACGGCTGTAAATAATAATGGATTTGTTAATTCTAAATCAATTAAGATTTAATTAAGTCCCAAACAACGCGTGAAGATCCGTGCAACAAAAATTTCTATTGTTTTCCCTTTTTGGTGTTGTGCTCTGACTGCAGACATTTGCATGCAACTGATTTACGTTTTACGCTGTATTTTACCTTTTTTGTTCTTTGGGTTATTCTTTTCTGGGTGCAGCTACAGTTGGACGCATGGCGGCACTCCAATCTCTTTCCGCTTGATTCTAACTTTTTTACAGACGCACTAAACAACGCATGACGGCTGTAAATAATAATGAATTTGTTAATTCTCAATAAATTAAGAATTAATTAAGTCCCAAACAATGCGTGAAGATCCGTACAACAAAAATTTCTATTGTTTTCCCTTTTTGGTGTTGTGCTCTGACTGCAGACATTTGCATGCAACTGATTTACGTTTTACGCTGTATTTTACCTTTTTTGTTCTTTGGGTTATTCTTTTCTGGGTGCAGCTACAGTTGGACGCATGGCGGCACTCCAATCTCTTTCCGCTTGATTCTAACTTTTTTACAGACGGACTAAACAACGCATGACGGCTGTAAATAATAATGAATTTGTTAATTCTCAATAAATTAAGAATTAATTAAGTCCCAAACAATGAGTGAAGATCCGTGCAACAAAAATTTCTATTGTTTTCCCTTTTTGGTGTTGTGCTCTGACTGCAGACATTTGCATGCAACTGATTTACGTTTTACGCTGTATTTTACCTTTTTTGTTCTTTGGGTTATTCTTTTCTGGGTGCAGCTACAGTTGGACGCATGGCGGCACTCCAATCTCTTTCCGCTTGATTCTAACTTTTTTACAGACGGACTAAACAACGCATGACGGCTGTAAATAATAATGAATTTGTTAATTCTCAATAAATTAAGAATTAATTAAGTCCCAAACAATGCGTGAAGATCCGTGCAACAAAAATTTCTATTGTTTTCCCTTTTTGGTGTTGTGCTCTGACTGCAGACATTTGCATGCAACTGATTTACGTTTTACGCTGTATTTTACCTTTTTTGTTCTTTGGGTTATTCTTTTCTGGGTGCAGCTACAGTTGGACGCATGGCGGCACTCCAATCTCTTTCCGCTTTATTCTAACTTTTTTACAGACGGACTAAACAACGCATGACGGCTGTAAATAATAATGAATTTGTTAATTCTCAATAAATTAAGAATTAATTAAGTCCCAAACAATGCGTGAAGATCCGTGCGACAAAAATTTCTATTGTTTTCCTTTTTGGTGTTGTGCTCTGACTGCAGACATTTGCACGCAACTGATTTACGTTTTACGCTGTATTTTACCTTTTTTGTTCTTTGGGTTATTCTTTTCTGGATGCAACTACAGCTGGACGCATGACTGCATCTGCACATTTGTCATCGGCCATGAGCAACTATGTGTTGGAAATATTAGCACATTTTTGACTAATCTAATCCAAAAGTAAATGATAAGCACGGCAAATGTATGCATCTCATAATGATACCTAAGCATGTGAGCACATACAATACATAGAACCGAAACATCTATGGATAGCATATATACGGCCGAGGCCTTCTTCTTGGCGACTTCGTCGTCAATCATGGATTCGATGCAGGGGAAGTAGTGGAAGCAGAGGCGGACGGAGACGGGGACGGACTGGGAGCAGTCACGTGGAGACGCTCCCCAAAAACCTTGTTGCCGTTCTCCCGGGTATGATCTCGAATGACAGGGTTCCGGAGGCACCTGCTCTCCCGGCCAACCATGCACGCGGTCGTCGGGATGGGATCGCCGGAAGCAGCACAGAGAGAGGAACATTGAACAGCCCACGACCGAGTCCACGAACAGCCCATGGTCCAACGTCTCGAACAGTGGCACTTCTATTAGTGACTCGTTAATTAATCCATAATTAATTAACCATTCCAGACCAGCAAAAATAAGCTTCGGATAGGCTTATTCCCGCAACCCGCGGCATTTGCGTGCATCGTGACGAGACGGGTGGTGGAGGAGGAGGAGCGCGCGTGTACAACTCCTCTTCCCAAGCTCCCAATGTCATGTGGTAGAGTAGCCCTTATAAAGGGGTCTCACTCTTCTTACTGTAGCAGTAGAGACTAAACTTCCCACCACTTGCCTTGCACCTAAATGGGCCTTAGAGATTAACCAAAGATTATTGTCTTATATGGTCATATGCCCATCTATAATCCATCAATCCCCCACCAGATCTGGAGGCACATAACTTTGTCAACTGTTCCAAATAATGTTTGATATACCGAATTTTCAGTGGAGACTGTTAAGTTGAACTTCCACCTAGAGCAACAGGATTATACTTCTTCACAACTGAACAATGGACTATGCCTTGAATTGGCAATTTGGCGTGTAGAAGTTTCGTCTATTGTCAGCTGATACGTGGTTGTCGAAGGCTAAACCCCACAAATGGAGCTTATTAATCACACTCATTACCTTCTCACGAGCTTCCTAGAGATTACCCAATCTCATAGACTATGACCAGTAGTCGGGCTCACGTAGGCGTGTTCCTTCAAAAAATGCTCTGTAGGTTAGCATCTTGCTTACAGAAGCTTTGGAACACATTAAGACAAAAGTCAGCTTGTCTTACAGAATTGAGAGTATTATGCATCTCCAGCGGAGTGGGTTAATTAAGGATACTATAATCAGTTGACCATTGGATTTTTCTCCGAGGTCCTAATTCACGGGATCTCCAATCACGTAGGTTGGGTTAACCGCATGATAACTAACGTGGGTCTCATACCCCCTCCCTGGATGCATTTTATATCACAATCCGTGATAGCCTTTTCATAAAGGGTCTGCCAGATTTTTAGAAGTTTGGATATAATTCAACGTTATCACTCCGGAGATTCTTGATTTTCTGACAGATTTTAATCTTCCTCTGATGTGCTTTCTGGATTTCATGTTCTCTTTTGAATTCTTAGCCTTGGCAATCACAATTTGATTGTCATACTTCATAAGGACAGCCGGGACTGGTTTATCAACCACTGGCAAATCCATCAAAAGCTCTCGAAGTCATTCTGCTTTGACGCATGATGTGTCTAATGTTGTGAGTTCTTCTTCCATAGTCGATCTCGTTAAGATCGTCTGCTTGCAAGACTTCCAGGAAACAGCATCACCACCAAGTGTGAAGACATATCCACTTCTGGCTTTCATCTCATTATCATCAGATATCCAATTAGAATCACTATACCCCTCAAGTACCGTCGGGTACACAGAATAGTGAATTACATAGTTCACAGTACCTTGCAAGTAACGCATCACTCGCTCAATGGCATGCTAATGCACATCTCCCGGATTGGAACAAACCGGCTCAGTTTGCACACAGTAAATGAGATGTCAGGGCGAGTAGCACAAGCTAGGCATATGAGTGAACCAACCACTTGAGAATATCTCAATTGATCTACAGTCGTGCCTTCAAACTTTCGAATCCTCATGCTAAGATCATATGGTGTTGCAGAAGGTTTGGAGTCCGAATATCCAAAATGGCTTAAAATCTTCTCAATATAGTGGGATTGCAAAAGTGTAATTCCACCCTCAGTATTTCTCAGTAGCTTGATGTTCCTGATAACATCGGCCACGCCCAAGTCTTTCATCTCAAAGTTATGAGATAGAAAGGTCTTGTCCTCCTCAATGACTTTCAGGTGGGTTCCAAATATCAGTATGTCATCAACATACAGACACAGTATTGCTCCTTCGCCTTCACCATAGCGACAGTATACACATTTTTCAGCTTCGTTAACAACGAAGCCAGCAAACGTCAAAGTTGTATTAAACTTCTTATGTCATTTCTTAGGCGCTTGTTTCATGTCATACAAAAATTTCACTAGTACCGAAGTATTAAAGTGGTGTTGGTAGGCCAGTATGCATGGTTTATATTCGCCCTTCACCTCCGACCACCACCCATCCATGCAGGATATATATAAATAAATAATATGTTCTTGTGCTTCAGTATGCTTAAAAAACTTGTATTACACATTGTTGATTGTTTCTTTGAGATAGGGTCACTAGTAGAAAACTGGGCACTTGTCCCGGTTTCAGAGGACCTTTAGTCCCGGTTCCGCAACTGGGACTAAATGGTCGGGACATTGTGAAGATGCTCTTAGGCTAACTTCTTGACTTGCCCTCGCAGATGCATAGGTAAACTTAAGCGCCTGGCCGGGTCGTTCGACCCGGCCAAGCCCCGCAACCCGGCCAAGATCTGTGACCCGACAAGACACGTTGACTCGGCCTCAACAACTGGCGCAAGGCAGCCGAATCCGGCGCAACCCAAGCTTCCTCAAACAAGCCAGCTCCACCCGTGGCGTGCTCCACAATCCAGCCACGGGTCAGCTCCCATCCCATCCAGGCCGTACGAAGGGATAAGTCTTCAATCACCGATGACCAAGGCAACAGTGTCCCGCCCATGCCTATGGTCAGCCGGAACATGGCAACAGTGCCCCTCACCTGCCCGCTGACCAGGGCTAGCGTGGCTACAGTGCCCCTGCCTTCACCGCTGACGGCAACAAACGGTGACCTGACGGAGCGCCACTGTATACGACTCAACTCGGCCTCACCCTGACGATCGACAAGACGGCGCACAGTCCCCCTAGGCACGCAGGGCCCGCACCTAGGGGAACCCGGCGAACCACAGGCCCCCAGCGGGTCCCAGCCCGGGTCCCCGGACACCGGCAACCCGGACTCACCGACTCGTAATATTACCATTGTATCCCTGGGGGGTTGGTCTATAAAACCCCCCAGGAGCCCACGCATATACGGGCATGTGATGTAGAGAACGAGAGCAAGTAAGGGTGGAACTAGCCACCGAAACAGCAACCCTAGAGAGAAGGGGCAGGCTAAGCCTTGGCCAGCTCCATTCCTCTCCCATACAGCTCCAGGAGCCACATTGTACTGTCAAGCATCAAACTACACTCGGCAGGACTAGGGGTGTTATCTCTCTGGAGAGCCCCAAACCTGGGTATGTCCGGCGTCCCGCGCCCGCTTATGCCAACCTCTCCTCTGGAGCCCACCAACGCCCTCGAGCCTCCTCCTCTCTTTAGCCATCCCTTGGCATCTACCGTGCACCTACCACAATAGTCGGCGCCCACCGTGGGGCAGCTCGAGGAGCTGGCCGGGAGCATGCTTCAGACGGGGCCCTTCTCCTACTCCGACGAGTCCGTCGCGCTGGCGGACGATGTCGTCGGCGCACTCGCCGCCTCCTTCGCCGCGCTGCGCATCTCCGATGCGTTCACGACCGACGAGTACCCCAGCGAGGTGCTCACCTACCCCAGCGATGGACGTCCATGTGGAGGTTTTCGTCACCGGTGATGGCGCGTCCTCCTCGTCGAGCCAGACGAGCAAGGCCGCAGAAGCCAGGGCCGCAGCGGAACGGACCGAGCCATCCGATCCATTGCGCGCCGTGATGCAGAGCCTCCGCATCCCCATCGGCACCGACATCGACGCTACCAACGTCGTTGAGGCATGAACTCAGCTGGAGGAAAGGCGTCAGCAGATGTTGTACCTGTCCGAGACGCTCGCTGCCACCCAATGTCGCATGGACGCCGCTCAGCTAGAGCACAACGCCGCCTAAGGATTCGCGCCCGCCGCGGCCGAGCCAAGCCAGGTCGCCGATGTGCGTGCCTGGGGAAGAGCGATCGGCCGGGCCCTCGGCGCCATCCGGACCGTCTACGAGACCCCAATGAAGAACATGCGTGCTGCCCAGGGAGCCGCTCTCGGTCTGGACTGGCTCATGGGTGACGAGCTACAGGAGAGCATCGGGCGGATGCGTGAGCTCCTCAACGCGGCCAACACCCAGCAGGACCGCCTCAACCAGCTCGCCAAGCCGGCGGGATCCGGCTCCGCCCGCCTTGGCGGGCCCGGCAAACTTCTGCACACAGCTTCCTCGCCACTCGGCGAGGCGCACTCCGGCTGAGCTCGGACTCGGCGTGACCCGGCCGCAACAGCCGCCGGCGTCCTGGGCGATGAGCCCGTCCCGGAGACCCAGCAGACCCGGCCAGCATGGCCGGCGTCCGGCTCCGACCGACCCGGCCCCCCGGGGCCTGGCCGCCAGTAGACTCGGCCCGCGCGCCATCGACGACGCTGACGCTCGCCACCGTCTCGATCAGCTCGCTCGCCCCCTAGAGGTGGAGGAGAGCGGTGCTATCGGGCTGGCATGCTTCGGCCCACGCATCCGGGACGAGCCCTTTCCCAAAGGGTTCATGCTCCCCCGCGACACCCCCAAGTACAACGGGACCGTGAAGCCAGAAGACTGGCCCACGGACTACACCACGGCCATTGGCATCACTGGTGCCAATCGCCGTCTCGCCATGCGATACACACCGCTCATGCTCCAGGGATCGGCCCGCATGTGGTTGAACATTCTGCCGATGGGCAGCGTCAACACGTGGGTCGATTTCAAGCAAGCCTTCGTCTGCAACTTCATGGGGACCTACAAGCGACCCGACCGCCCTAGCCAGCTCGCCATGTGTGTGTAGGGGCCAACGGAGATGGATCGCGAGTACCTCGCACGCTGGACCGAGCTCCGGAACAGCTGCGAGGGCGTCCATGAAGTCTAGGCGATCCAGTACTTTGTCAGCGGGTGCCGAGATGACACCCTTCTCAAGCACAAGCTCTTACGCTCCAAGCCGGCCACCACGGCCGCGCTCATGATAACGGCGGACAAATACGCCAATGCCGACTCCGCCATGAAGATCCAGGTGGCACTGGACGAAGCCGGCCGGCGAAAGCAGCCGGCAGCAGCATCACCAGAACAACAAGCGCAAGGCCGACCAACCGGCGCACCGCCACGACAACCGGCTCGTCGCGGCCACCGAGCCCGCGGCCAACCCGGCGGCGAAGCGTCGGTAGACCGGCAAGATGGCATGGCAGCCCGCCATGAGTTTCAAAGAGATGCTCGACGCCCCCTGCAAGCACCACAGCGGCGCAAGACCGTCCACGCACACGCTTCAGCAGTGTGCCATCACCAAGCGCATCATGAAGGGCGATGTCCCGCCTCCTCCGGCTCCGGCTCCAGGCGTGGGGCAGCCGCATCCGCCTCCAGCTGGCGGCGTGATGCGCGACGACGCCTTCCCGGACCAGAACGCGGCCTATGTCTTCTTCACCAGCCTCGGCGATGACAAGCGCAGCGAGCGCCTCCTTTGGCAAGAGGTGAACACCGTCGTCCCGGCCAAGCCGGAGTTCATGCACTGGTCGGATCGCCCGATCACCTGGACCCGGGAGAATCACCCGGCAGTGATGCTGAATCCGGGTGGTTACGCCCTCGTCCTCCATCCCACTATCATCGCACGACGCACGTGCAAGTTCTCCCGAGTCCTCATCGACGACGGCAGCAGCATCAACATCCTCTACCGCGACACGATGACCAAGCTCAGCCTCAAGGCCGAGGACCTGGAGCCGACCCGGACGATCTTCCACGACATCATACCCGGCCTCTCCTGCTCTCCATTTGGCCGGGTCGGGCTCAACGTCCTGTTCGGTGACAGTGGCCACTTCCGACGCGAACCAATCTGGTTCGAGGTGGTGGACCTGTCCAGCGCGGACCACACGTTGCTGGGCCGGCCCGCGCTCGCCTAGTTCATGGTGGTCCCCCACTACGCGTATCTGAAGGTGAAGATGCCGGGTCCCAAGGGCCTCATCACCGTTACCGGCGACTACCGCAAGTCCCTGGAGTGAGCCCGATACGGCGCCAAGTTGGCCAAGTCGCTGGTCATTGCCGAGGAGCGGCGCCAGCTCGACCGGATCCTCGCCATGGCAGGCGAAGCCTCGGCCGCATTGATCCCGACCATGGACCCGGCCGACGAAGCCGCCTTCAAGCCCTCCAAGGAGACCAAGAAGGTGAAGCTGAACCCAGAAGACCCCAGCTGCAGCAAGTACATCGTCGTAGGCGCCCGCCTCAACAGCAAATAGGAAGGCGAGCTCATCGACTTCCTCCATGAGAATCGGGATATCTTTGCATACACCCCGAAGGACATGCCGGGTATCCCGAGGAAGTACGACGAGCACAAACTTCACGTTTGCAAGGACGCCAAGCCTGTCCGTCAGCCCCTACGACGTTTTTCTGAAGAGAAGAGAAGAATCATCAGTGAAGAGGTCGCCAAGCTTTTGGTGGCCGGCTTCATAATGGAAATGTTTCACCCGAGTGGCTGGCCAATCCAGTCCTTGTCCTGAAGAAGAACAAGACCTGGCACATGTGTATCGACTACACCAGCCTTCACAAGGCATGTCCCAAAGATCAGTTCGCTCTCCTGCGGATCAATCAAGTCATCGACTCGACCACCGGGTGCGAGCACCTGTCCTTCCTGGACGCTTACTTCGGCTATCACCAGATCAAGCTGGACCCGGCCGACGCCTTGAAGACATCCTTCATCACGCCCTTTGGGGCGTATTTTTACATCACCATGTCGTTCGGCTTGAAGAACGCCGGCGCCACCTTCCAACGCTGCATGCAGAAATGCTTGCTGCCGCAACTCGGCCGCAATATCGACGCTTACGTGGACGACATCATGGTGAAGACCAAGCAGCACTTCACACTCCTCGATGACTTGAAGGAAACATGCGCCAACCTCCGCGAATACAAGGTCAAGCTTAACCCGGAAAAATGCGTTTTCGGCGTCCTGGCCGGAAAGCTACTCGGCTTCCTCGTCTCGGAATGCGGCATTGAGGCAAATCCGGAGAAGATCAAGGCCATCGAGCGCATGCGCAAGCCGGCTCGGCTGCGCAACGTCAAGAAGTTCACCAGATGCTTGGCCTCGGTCAGCCGGTTTCTAAGCCGGCTGGGCGAGAGGGCGCTACCCCTGTACAAGTTGATGAAGAAGACGAGCCCGTTCGAATGGAACGACAAGGCAGACGAGGCCTTCCAAGACCTCAAGTGCATGCTATACACCGCACCAGTCCTGGCCACACCGACTGACAAGGAGCCGCTGTTGCTCTACATAGCCGCGACCTCGCGGGCGGTCAGCACGGTGCTGGTGGTCGAGTGACCAGAGAAGGGGAAAATCCAAGCCGTCCAGCGCCCGGTCTACTACCTAAGCGAGGTGCTCTCCACCTCCAAGCAGAACTACCTGCACTATCAGAAGATGTGTTACGGCGTGTACCTTACCACCAAGAAGCTGAAGCAGTACTTTCAAGAGCACGTCGTCACCATAGTTAGCACGGATCCTATCGGAGAAATCATCGGGTGCCAGGATGCCTCTTGACGGGTCGCCAAGTTGGCGCTCCAGCTAGCCGGCCACACCTTCCTCTACGAGCCCCGCACCACGATCAAGTCTCAGTCCCTGGCCGACTTCCTCGCTGACTGGACTGAGACCCAGTACTTACCGCCGCTCCCCGACTTGACACATTGGCGCATGCACTTCGACTGGTCCAAGATGTGACTCGGCCTGGGGGCCGGCATTGTACTATCGTCCCCAAAGGGTGACCGACTCCGCTACGCGCTCCAGATCCACTTCGCAGCCTCCAACAACATCGCCGAGTATGAAGCCCTTGTGCACGGCCTCCGGCTTGCCAAGGAACTCGGCATCCGACGCATCCTATGCTACGGTGACTTGGTAGTGCAGCAGTGCTCCGGCGAGTGGGACGCCCGCGACCCCAACATGGCAAGCTACCTCTTCCTCGTCCAAAAGCTGACCGGGTCCTTCGAGGGCTGCGAGTTCCTCCACGTCCCGCGTGCGGAGAACAAAGTGGCCGAAACGCTCACCAAGGTCGCGTCGTCCCGGCAGTCCATACCGTCCGGCGTCTCCCTCGAGCACCTGCGCAAGCTGTCTGTCAAGCCGTCAGCGGACTCCGAGTCCATTCACGTTCCACACGACCCGGCCGCACCTCAACCCGGCCCGGGGGCTACTCAGCTCGATCCGGCCGACATCACCCCGGACCCGGCCGTCGCCATCCCCGACCCGGGGGCTGCTCAACCCGGCTCGGGGGCTGCCGACCCAGAACCCACCCTGGCGGCCATCTTCGCCGTGGTTACAGCTCCGTCGTGGGCCCTCCCAATACCAGAATTCCTGGAGAACGGGGTTCTCCCAATGGATGAGACCGAGGCCCGGCAAGTGCAGCGCCGGGCGTCCACCTACAACATCATCAACAATGAGCTCGTCAAGCGCAGCTCCACCGGCGTGTTCCAGTGCTGCGTCGAGCAGGAACAGGGCATCGACATCCTCCTCGTCATACACCAGGGCGAATGCGGGCACCACGCCGCGTCGCGATCCCTGGTAGCCAAGGCGTTTCGCCACGGCTTTTACTGGCCCACGGCCCTCCAAGATGCCCAATCACTCGTTCTCAAGTGTGAGGGGTGCCAGCACTTCAGCAAGCGCAACCACCAGCCGACGTCAGCACTCCGCACCATTCTGATCTCCTGGCCCTTCGCGGTCTGGGGACTCGACATGGTGAGACCCTTCAAAACCGCACGAGGCGGCATGATGCACCTGCTGGTGGCAGTGGACAAATTCACCAAGTGGATTGAAGCACGGCCGATCAAGAAACTTGACGGGCCAACAACCGTCCGGTTCATCAAGGACATAGCGGTTCGCTACGGCATGCCGAACAGCATCATCACGGACAACGGCACCAACTTCGCCAAGGGCGCGCTCGAGCAATACTGCTGCGTCTCCGGCATCTGCCTTGACCTGGCCTCCGTTGCACATCCGCAGTCCAACGGGCGGGTCGAGCGTGCCAATGGACTCATCCTATCCGGCATCAAGCTGCGTCTCGTCGAACCACTCATCCACTCACCCGGCAGCTGGCTCGACGAGTTGCCGGCCGTTCTCTGGAGTCTCCGCACCACGCCGAATCGATCGACCGGGTTCACCCCGTTCTTCCTCGTCTATGGAGCCGAAGCCGTCATCCCGACCGACGTTGAGTTCGACTCGCCGCGCGTTGCAATGTACACCGGAGCCGAAGCATGAGAAGCCCGCGAAGACGGCGTCGACCAGCTCGAAGAAACACGCCTCATGGCGCTCAGCCGTTCGGCCATCTACCAGCAAGGCCTGAGGCACTACCACAACAAGAAGATAAAACCCCTCGCGTTCCGCGAGGGCGACCTTGTCCTCCGACTCGTCCAAGAACAAGCAGGCCAGCACAAGTTGTCCCCTCCATGGGAGGGCCCATTCATCGTGAGCAGGGCCTTGCGCGATCGCAACACCTACTACCTCACCGACGCACGAAGGTCAAAGAAGCGGAAGAGAGACACCGCCGGCGAAGAAACAACCCGCCGTGGAACACGGAACTCCTCTGTCCGTTTTACAGTTAGCCGCACGAGTGTATATATCATCGCCTTTTGTAAACGCATGAAACTATGGGGTTCCCGAACGAGACTCAGGGGCTGCCTTTTTTTGACCAATTTATCGTGTCCCTACTTTCTCGCATCACTATGCCACTGAACCCGGCCACCGGTCCGACCAGCTCGACCCAGGGGCACGGGGCTGGCCGGCTCGATCGCCACCCCGCCGCCTTACTTGGTGATTCCTGATTTAGTAAGGATGCACGGTCCCCCACTTTGCCTTAAAGCCACAGATCCGGCTTCGGTTGTCGGCTGGCAAGCACAACGGGCCAAAGCTCCTTCACGCTTCAAATGCCAAGTCAAAGGCCGCCGGGTCGATCAACCCGGGATGCCGCCAGCCGACCCAGTGGGTGTTTCGCTCGCGCTCACCGTTTTGAAAAACCCAAGTCCTGCACGCTCCTCTCGAAGAACCGAACTCCTTGTCACGGACCGGACCCTCGACCGTCTGACTCGCGGGGGGGGGGGGGGGGGGGGGTGGTTGAGAAAGGAGAAACGCAAGAAAGCGGTCCAAAAAACGGAAGGCAAAAGCAAAAACACTCACGAAATCGAGGAACTGGGTTTTGTCGTGCAAGTCTATCATGGCCAACCAATTCACTGGAGTCTTAGCTTGTGGCTACAGAACAGGGATAGATGGTTACAGTGTGCGACAGTATGGGTAGACTAAATAAGCTACTTCTGCAGATAGTAGCACCAGATATCCGTAGCCAATGCAATCAAGTGAAAGGCGGTTGATTTTCTTCCATGCAAGAGAAAAGACTGCGTTTGTGGACCGAAATTTCCTCGCAGGCACCCATGCACCTGCAGCTATCGGTCTCGGCCGTAGTAAGCGCCCCTGCCATCGCACTGGATGTCACTCGTACTCCAACCCAAAACGTCTTTTGTTGGCATGAAGTTCTGGGGTAAAACACTCGGCTTGACTGCGAGTTGGATGAGCCCATCTAGTTTCTGGTCCCTCTCAGTCCCATCAGCACAGAATCAAGGCCCATGGTTACTCCTTTCTTTCGTTCTCACGTTGATGAACCGAAGTCATCGCTGCTCATCTCAACAAAAGACATCTATGTTTGGTGCTTGGGGGGTATTAATATATTTCCGCGTGCTAGCTAGGAGATGTTGGTAGGAATATTAATATTCCAAAAGCATTGTTTTTTGCAGGGGACCCAAAAATATATCACATATAAGTTTACGACATGCATTAATCATGCACGTACATTTTCTTTTGTGGGGAACTTTGCACGTGCATCACTTATCTTTTTCATATCCAAACAACAAGGAACAAACATCGTAACATGCTTTGTGCAGATGGTATTTTCATAACAATACTATGTGTATTGATAAAAAAACAAAAAAGGAAGGAAACGCCCCACATCTACATCGGGTGATGCACAAAACTTTTCATTTTTTACGAAGGGTGAATCTTATTAACAAAAATGAACATACAGTAAATACAAACACAATGATCTTACTTATGAAGGGTGGATGCACACAACCACGCCAACACATCCATGCAAAAAACACTCTTGAAAAGAGCAAAATCATACAAGACCAAAACTTTACCTAAGTGAAGTAAAAGAAAAATCACCAAAGCGATCAAAACAATGATCGACAAGCTACAACAATGACAATATCCATAGGAATCATCTTTGAAACTGCATGGACAACGACATTCTTCAACAACAACGCCTCCAGGAAGCGAACGACACTCAAGCGATGTCATCACCGCATCCAATCCCCAGAGGCCATTCTTGGGTTTCACACCAAAAACAAGTCCAAGCATCTCCGAGCAATGCCTTGAACAAGGTAACCACATCACATTTCTCAGGTATAATCCACTTAGGCCGGACCTATGGTTTTCACCATGGAGTTCGAGACCGGGTACTTAAGAAGAACCATCAAATCAGGGCCAACCATGTGTTGTCGCCATCACTTTTCCGCAAACCCGGCAGCTACATGCACTGGGCTAGAAATCCCACCATCGTTTTTGCACAATAATATCCTCTGCGGCAAAGCCGTCGTCCATTGATTGCATTTTACAACCGAAGGCAAACTTGTCGAAATGATAATCACCAAATTCCACAGAGGAGCCTTCTGACGGCACCACACAACCTTGCAAGAATGAGCCACCGGAAGTAGGTATTGGATCTGGAGCGACGGACCCTCATGAAGACCCATCGGTGGCTACCGGAATCCACATCTCGAATGAGATACCACCACCAGTGAACTGATCTGAGGCCAAACCCACACGCATCTGAGGCGAGCAGTGTGTCCTAGCCGACTCCCCTCAGGAGAACTCAACATGGTAAGCAGTTGTGCCCTTTGCTATTCTGACTGGGAGCCATCATGTCACAATGATCTACCGTCTGGAGAAGCTCTCGTGTCGTCTGATACATTGTCGCACAACTAGGTTGTGTCAGCGTGGAAGTTCCCCTCTGTTGCCTTCCTCGGGTCGACCCAGGCTTGGCGGCGGCGAGACAAAGAGAAGCAGTGGGAGGTAGTTGCGGCGGCTAGGGTTCCTACCTCGAGTCGCGCTGGGAGTGACCTGAGGGTCGTGTGGTTACTAGGTATGAGTTTCTATCATTGTTTCTTCATGATGCTGTCACATAACCTTTTATTAGGTACTGCGAAGTTCATCATCCAAGTTTACACCAGTTGATAGTGGTTAAGAGTTATCATTGACTTCACTCTCATCAGCAAGGTTACCTATTTTGCGTTGTTTCTTAATTTTTCTTGCTAGAGTTAAGTATTTCTACTTTGCCAACTTCCTAAATGACCACATTTTCTCAATGTACGACCAAGGACAATGTAATATCCTACTATATCTTTTGAATCCCAGTAGGTTGTTTGATTGTGAGCATATATACCCGTCAATTAAATGGAATTTTTTTCTGTTATGTACTCTTGAGCGAGCAATTTTAACATGGTCTAGCTAGTAGCTAGTATAGAGCAAAAGCTCCATTCTGCAGCATTCAAGTAGTTGGTAAAATTAACAACACAGTGTAGAATCACTAGCAGAGGGATCCGACTAGCAAAACGGATCACTAGCTAGCTGGAATACTAAATCTTTCTAGAGTCGATCATGTCACCATGTATGTGAACTAAAGCAAAAAGAATGGAAAAGTGAACCTGATTGCAGGCTTAGAAGAACAAGTGACACGTGACAGACAGGAGGAAGCAAATTGGTTGGAAGATACTAGAGTTTACATTAGTGCTGGAATGTAACAATTGTATAAAATTTGTGTCAAACTTTAGGTAAAATAGGACTAAAGTTACAATGTTGAAAATGTATTACTAAATTTTCATTTGATAAATACTTATATTCTTGAAAAATTAAAATGAAATATCTGGTCATCCATTTTAAAAAAACAATGAAATGTCGTTACGAAAAGTGTGAGGGGTCTGTTGGATGGATGTATGAATCGTGAACAACGTTTTGCAAGGTTGCTGCCGGCTATTTTATTTTCATTCAAATCTGAACCTGTCTCAATTAAGTAATAATGCTCAAAGTTTTATGGCGGCTATAATGTGTGATTTCATAATTGATCTTGAAATCTATAATTTTTTATGTTGATCATCGAGGGAGACCAGTAAAATAAATGATATATTTTACGTCATGTAAATTTCCCCACGATTTACCTCTCTTGTGTCATGCCCCCAGGCCAATGGCATTACCCTATTCGACGAAGACGTGTTATCAGATATAGTTGAGGACGACGATGCAACTTTGTGTTGTTTGCCTTGCAAGTTAGTGGCCTCGGTGTGGCCGTCTGTATACTCTTCCAGACTAGAGAGTGGTGGCACCAGATTAGAGCATCAACAAGCTTGGGACGCGGCCCAGCTGACGCTGGATCGAAAATGTCGTTCTTCCGTCACTAGAATTGGTCCTCATTTGCGGTCCTCAAAATCAATCAAGCAATTGGAGTCGCCAGGTTTTGTTGGTTATTTATTTATTATTTTCTAGCGTTTGTTACTCTCATTCTTTGCAGCCCTTTACCTGATATGAACCTCTCTATAAAAAAATAGTTATTTGATATATTTGTCCCATGTGTTTAAAGTTTTCATGATTCAATATTATCACATTCATAGTTAGTATGACAGAAACGAAGATACAGTTTGTCATATTTCAAAACTATGGAGAAAGGAAAATGAAAGAAAAATAGTTCTTACTAGCAGCTGCAAGGCGTCTTTTCCTGTACTTCACTCAAGCGGCGGTGGCGGCTACAAATCTAATCCCTTCCATTTCCGTCGACCAACCCGGGGACTCTCCTCCCATTTTTCCTCTACGGCTTGTGGTGGGGAGGGAATCCAGGTGCCATGACTGGCTAGTAGTTTATGTTAGGTTATTTTCTCACACGGACAATGTTCTCGTGGATGGCAACATCTCAACTTCGAGTTGGGCTTTTGGGCTTCGATCCTGCTCAAATTCGTCCATCAAATCAGATTTGACGGAGGTCTGGCATAGAATCCTGTTGTCTTTTCAGGGTAGAGAGGTTAGATTATCTCGCCTTGCGTTCGCGGTGGCGACATATGGTGTTAGGCTCTTTGAATCGATTCAAGGGTTAAACAACGACAAATGTGACTCCAAGGGCACCGGTCCTTAGGGATATGTGCATGACAATTTCCCCGCTATAATGGACAAAGGTCGGGCTGGCCCCGGTAGGGGAGCGGCAACAGTGACGAATCGAAGGCTCGTACTGGTGGCAGTAGTGGTCGTTTCGTGATCAATTTTTATTATGTTGGGGATGCTTTGTACTTCTTCTGAACTTTCACAATAGATCCGAATCCATTTTGATAAAACGGGAATGAAAGAGATGAAATAAATATGTAGTGTGGACCCCCCCCCCTCCCCCTCCATAAATTTTCATAATAACACACTTATTCTTTCCAACATGAGCATATGAACAAACACATTAAACCACAACACATTTGGATCAAGAGAAAAGAGGTAACACAAAATGACATTTGAACATGTATGTATAGACAAGGAGTATCCAATTTCAAATGTGGAAGCAAATGGGTGTAATACATTGGTTGACAGTTGATAGTTCCTCCGTTCACCATTATAAAATGTTTTGGATATTTCAATATGGACTACGTAGACTGAAATAAGTTATCAAACACACTAAAATGTGTCTACGTACATCCATTTTTTTAAAACTTAGAAGGTCTTATAATAGTGAACGGAGGAGTACTAGCTATTAGTCCATGATGAATCGATCGAAAGAAAGGAGTTTGTCCATGCAAAGAACACATTTGACATAAACCTTCTGGATTTAGATGAATGAAAGCTGATACCATGATTGAATACTGACAGCGAGCTCTGATTACAAAGCTCGCAACAAATAGTGAAAAAATAGGCATGATGCACCAGTTGATAGTAGCACTACAGTCCACATAGCGAATGCGATTGGGAGAAAGAAGATTGAGTTTGTGCATGCAAAATAGTAAGAGGAAATAGACCACAGTTAACCCCCAACCTTTGGGCTTTAGATCGAGGATGAAGTAACATAAAACCACATTTGAACATGTTTGAATTGACTAGGAGCACCCAAATTCACATGTTGGTGACGAACACAGAAACAAATGGACATGATTTAGCAGTTGATAGCGTAAGAGACATAGATACTATGCAACACACTTCTGTAGTTGATTCCTGCCAGTACATATATACTGTGTAAAGGGGAGGCACGAACGTGCAACTCTATCATGGCTAACTAATTCCCTTGAGTCTGCCTCGTGACTAAAGAACATGTAGATGTGGTTACAATGTGCGATGGTATGGTTAGACTAAATCAGCTACTTCTGCAGATAGTGGAACTACATGTTAGTAGCGAATGCAACCAAGAGAAATAAGGTCTGCATTTGTGGACTCAAATTTCCTCGGAGACACCCCTGCACCTCGGAAAATATCCTGTGAAGCATAGGCTTAGGTGCACCCCCTTGTCTAGCCCTCCATCTCTGCATCGCGATTCGTGCAAGAACTTTTCTCTTTTTTGTTTCTTCCAAATAAAACAACATATGAACTTAAAACTTTTGGCAAGATAGCAAAACATTCTTACTACAATGAGAGAAAAAACTTTCAGATTTTTTCGTCCATCATAAGTATTAAAAATAACATTTTTTAATAAAGAAAATCTCATTTTGTATACTAATATCCGTCAAAAAAATCTATAAGTTTTTTCTCTCATTGTAGTAAGAATATTTTGCTATATTGCAAAGTTTGAAGTTCATATGTTGTTTTATTTGGAAGCAACAAAAAAGAGAAATTTTTACGTAGTTAGTTTGTCTAGCATGGATCTCAAAGCTATATTAAAGGGTATGGATAGGGGGTGTCCATGAGCCTATGCTCTAAAAATCCGCGTCCACTGCACCTCCAGCCATGGAACTGGGCCGTAGTACTCCCCTCCTTCGATGCACTAGATGTGTGACTGGTACTCCAACCCAATGTCCATGGTCTTGGCGTGAAGTTCTGGGGTAAAACACTAGGCTTGACTGCAAGTTGTATCCCCCACAGATTCTCGACGAGCCCATCTAGTTTCTGATCCCTCCCATTCCCATCAGCAAAGTATCAAGGACCTTGCTTACTCCCCCCTCTCTTTCTCAGGTGCTTGAACCGAAGTCACCGCTGCTTAATTACCTCAACAAAAGACATGTTTGGTTTGGTCCTTGGGGGTGGTGCGCAAAGCAATATATTTCCATGCGCTAGCCAGGAGACGTTGGTAGGAGTATTAATATCCTGAAAGCATTGCTTTTTGCGGGGGACACCAAATGGATTTTGCTCATCCGTATTGCACCTAGAAAATATGTCGCATATAAGTCTACAACATGCATTAATCATGCACGTACATGTTCTTCTTGGGGAACTTTGCACATGCATGACTTGTCTTTTTCATAACCAAACAAGAAGAAACAAACACAGTAACATGCTTGTGCAGATGACATTTTGCATGACAATAAACTGTTTATTGATAAACAAATAGAGAAGAGGGAAACATCCTAGTATCTACATTGAGTGATGTACAGACCTTTAATTTTTTACGAAGGGTTTATTGACTAAAATGAAGAGAAAAAGTACATACAAACACAATAAGCACACACCTGGGCTCTGCATAGTTAGAAACTTAGGATGCATACAACCAACACCAAACACAAGGAAAAACACATGCCAACAAAGAGCAAAGTCATACGAGACTAAAACAATACCTAAGCGGAGAATAAGAAAAAAAATACCAGAGCAATCATTACAATGATCGACAAACTACAACAATTACCATATCCATCCCAATCCTCTTTGACACAACAAGGACAACGGCATTCTTCAAAAGCAGTGCCTTTGGGAAGGGACGACGCTCAAGCGCCGTCATCACCTAATCCAACCTCAAGTGGCCATTCTTGGTCTTCACCCTGAAAACAAGTTCGAGCATATCCGAGTAATTCTTTCAATAAGATAACAACATGAAAACACTAGTAGAAAATGGAGCTATATTACCGGTTCGTAGGGGCCTTTAGTGCCGGTTCCGCAACCGGCACTAAAGTGTGGGGACTAAAGGTCCCCCCTCCCTTTAGTCCCGGTTTAACACGAACCGGCAATAAAGGGCCACCACGTGGCTCGAGGCACGCCGTGGTCTGGGAGACCTTTAGTTCCGGTTGGTAACACCTACTGGGACTAAATGATTTTTTTAAATAAAACAAAACGGCCCACCTACTGGGCCGGCACGGCCTGCGTACGACTAGAAACCCAACCTCTAGTTGGGCCATGATGCAGGCCCGTACGGCCCAGTAGGGCCCACAGGGCAGAACACTTGCAATAGGCCCACAGAGGCCTGCTTAGAGAGGAGCTCGACACGGTAGCCGCAGCGGGGCTTATAAACCGGTGTGAGCTCTTCTCAACTAGCGAGGTGGGACTAAACATTGTGCATTGCGGGTGGCAGCGCACCCCTTTAGTACCGGTTGATGGCACGAACCCGTACAAAAGGGAGGGGGTCTTTAGTACCGGTTGGAGCCACCAACCCGTACTAAAGGCCACCACCTCTTTAGTACCAGTTCGTGGCACGAACCGGTACTAAAGGTTTGCCATGAACCGGTACTAATGAGCGCCGCCCGCCTAGCCATTGGAACCGGCACTAATGTGACCATTAGTGCTGGTTAAATTACAAACCGGGACTAATGAGCTTCACATTAGACCATTTTTCTACTAGTGAAACATCACCTGTCCTAGGTAGGGGTGGATTAACGAGCTGCTTGGTTCGTTAAGCTCGTGCTCGTTAAGGCTCGGCTTGTTAAGCTCGTTAAGAGTAACGAGCAGAAAACCCTGATTGGCTCGGTTCGTTTGAAATTCGTTAAGCTCGTGAGCACTCGCGAGCGCTTGTTAACAGATCTGATGTGTTATAATCTACATGATGAGTGTGTAGATGTGGTTTGTAAGAAGAAATATGATGACTACAAAAGAAGATGCATTAGTTTGTTGCCTCCTATGTAGATTAGATTGAATAAATAGCCTGAGATGCTTTGAAAATTTTCTCACGTAAGATGAAAATATGTGGTGTGTCGTTACTAACGAGCTTAATGGGCTACTCGTGAAACTCGTTAGCTCGTTAAGCTTAACAAGCTGAAATCAATGATTGACTGTTCATCAAGAAGCAGGCACAAGCTTAATTAGTCGAACTATGGAGGGCTCATTAAGCTACGAGCAACGAGCTTTTGGTCCAGCCCTATTCCTCTAGTCTGTCATGTATCACTTGTTCTTGTGAATAATTAATAAAGTGGTTGCATGCATCACCCAGATGCAGAGGCTGGGGATGCACCCTCCTTTTCAAAAAAAAACTATCACTTGTTCTTTTAAGCCTACAATCAAGTCCATTTTCTTAGAGTTTTTATTTGCTTTAGTTCACATACATGGTGACATACTTGGCTCTAGACAGATTTAGTATGAGACTGGACTTTCAACACCTAGTGCCCATACACCCTCTATGAACAGTAAATTCAATAAAAAATCTGAAACTTTGGGGGATCAAACATGACCAAACTTTGATATTCTTGCAACATAAATAACATCCAAGGAGCCACTTGATCTGATCTGACCCCTCTTGTTAATTGTACTTCTTTTTCCAAAATATTAATGAAAATGTTAAAACCTTGGTTGCTTATTCTTGAAAAGCAATTGGCAGTATATCGTTGGACTTATACTATATAAAGATACATAAGGGCAAATCAAGCGTTAGAACGACAGAGCACGAGTGAAGCTCCCCATTCCCGTCATCGGCGCAACACCCATCCGGATTCCGCATTTCCGCTGTCCTATGTTGTCGTCGATTCTGCTCAATGGGCAGCAACGGATATGGGAACGAAGGAAGAGACCCGCTTCGGTACAACCCCCCCCCCCCCCCCCCACTCCCCACTCCCCCAAAAAAAAGTTTAAAGGGTAATTTGGACTTTTAACAATTTGTATCTACTTTTAAATGTAATGTATGTACGCCAGGCAGCTCACTTGGGCCGGCCCATTTGGACATGGCATGCAATGAAAAATAGTGGAACAAAGATGGGAATCTAAAGTGCGTCCAATACTGGAGAAGGATCGCACAAGGTGGGAATCGACCCCGCGACCCCCAACATAATCAAGTGCATCCACAACCAGTGGGACAGAATGCCTACAGTGAGCGATGTAAAACTAGGCACCTTGCTGAGAAATTTAAAAAGATTTTCAGAACACTTTGTGAATCGGTGTTATTTTTCCATAGTTTCTGTTTATTTATTTATTTTCAAATTTACGTTTTCCTGTTATGTTTCTTCTTTCATTTTCAAAAAATGGTCACGCTTTCATGCTGTTCAAAATTTCAATAAGTTTTTATTTTCAAAATTTATTCATAAATTAAAAAATATTTGCATTTTCGAAAATTGTAAGGTAATTTCAAAAAAATTGTGCCTTTCAAAATTGTTCAGAATATCAAAGCATGATTTTTTTTAAAAGAGCGAACAAAAATTTAAAACAAACATTTTCGGAGAACACGAACAAAAATTTAAATTTCAAAACATTTTTACGAAATGCGAACAGAAAATTCAAATAAAAAAGTGCTCTAAATTTTCCCGAACATTATTCGAATTTCTGAACATTTTTTTTTGAAGATGGGAACATTTTTGAATTTCTGAACAAATTCAAATAGGCGCACGGCAGGAGCGATGCTGTCGCTTAGTTGGGCAAGGCCTAGGTTTTTTCCATTCTATTTTTTCTCTGTTTCCATTAATTTGTTTTCCTCCTTTTTAAATTTATTATTCTTTTTGAAACTTGTTCAAAAATTTGAAATTCCAAAATAACAGTTTTAAGTAACTGTTTCAAAAATATGAATTTACATGCTTTTCTCCTATAATTATTAGTTATGAATTTAAATTCTATTTTCAATTTTACCATTTTATATTTATTAGTTATGTTTGTTTTAAGTACGTCCATAAATTCTGATTTTAAATACCCTTTTCCTTCAAACCTTGCATGTGTGCCTACCCGGGCATGCTACATTGAAGATGGTGTTCTTTTGGACATTCTTGAAATGAACCCAACTTTTGCCAGCAGGTGGCATGCCCATAGTAGGCATCCATGGCCCCAATATTTTTTCATGGCCTTGTATGACCAATTCAGGGCACTAAGCCAAGTTGGTTGGGTTTTCGACAAGTTTTGCATTTTCTAGAGTTTTCTCGGTCAAGAAAAACCGATAAATGGCTAGACATGTTGCAACTTGCATACTGCCACTACTAGGAAAAAGCCTAGCAGTAGCGCGCGTATTAGGTGTATCAGTAGCGCGGGGTAGGTCGAGACGCTGAGCGGCTACGCGTGTTCGGACGTCTTCCTGCGACATTTGCCCTTCCTCGTAGAACAACCCTGTTTTTTCGAGGACCTCCTTCATGATGATTTGGGCAAGTTTGCGCTGGATGTGACAGAACTCAGCTCGAAGCCGATGATCCTCGATATCTCTTACGTTCCTTCCCATTGCAGAATATGGGCATCCCCGGATGTAGGTGACATGCGAAGGTTCTACTAATGCCGCCTGTACTTCTTTAGTTTCTCATCATTGATGGTGGCGCACGCTCGTACGATGTAGCATATTTGATTGCCCTAGCAGGAGAGCGCTTCCACAGGCAGTTTTGGCTCAAAATTGCCATCGTTCACCTCCGTGACCACTAGTCTAGTAGTGAGGAGCTGGTTTGGGCGTCGACATCTCCTCTTCGGTTTCGGTTCTATGGCTTTGCCTGTCTCGGTGCCGGTCTTGATGCCGGTCTGGGTCTCAACGCCAGTCTCGGCGCCGGTCTCGATGTCGGTCTCGGATGAGACAGGTGGGCCCAGCAACAACAACCATTGATCGTTGGCAAGGTTCAAATATTTGTCTGCCGCTAGGTAGACGTCGTCGCAATCACCAGAACCCTGTCCTTCATCGTTGCTAGCCATGTTTCCTATGATTAAATCAAGTCAATTAATTCTAGACCTAATAAAATAAATAATGACTAAAAACGCCTATGTTTTGCAGGAAAGTTGATTCCTTCCCGTGCGGCAAATCCCGGGCACTTGATATGTCCTAGTTCGTAGCACAAGTCATCCCTAAATTCACAGAAAATTTCTGCATGACCTTTGCTATAAAGTGGACAAATCGAGAACCTGAAATTTTCCGGTACGGAAATGAATCAACATTCTGGCAAAACATAGGCCACTTGGCTTCATTCCCTGGAAACAACAAAAGGCCACTTAGGCACAATCGAGGAATTTTCATATATCATGACAACTTTAATGTTTCACACTTCAAAAAAATCTACACAAATTTCAAATTATGAACCCTAGAACTCAATTCAAATTATGTCCTACTGCCCTAACCCTACTGCGCCCTAGTACTTAAGCATCTACAAGTACTAACTAATTAGATGAACCCTACCTAGCTATTAAGCATCTACAACTAATTAAGCACCCATTGATGAACCCTAGGAATTATACAACTACTTATGCATACATTGGGTGCAGAAAACCTATATATGTACTTAAGCAATTATATATACAACCATATAATATATTTAGTTAACTACTTAAGCATATACAAGTTTGTCCTAAAAATAATATCTAGTTAAGTACTTAAGCGTATACAAATTTGTCCTAAAAATTCAGTTAACTACTAATTTCATTCATTTTGGGTCATTCATTTAACTTCACCTAATTAACCTAGTAAAACCCTACTTCCCTAACTAAAAAAACATCTAATTAACATCTACTAGTACCACTACTGCCCTAACCTAATTAACCTAAGTTAATTCCTAGGATCCTGTTATATGATGCTGCTTTGCTGCCCAAACCTAACTAACCTAAGTTAATCTGTACCATAACTGATAATTCCTAGGGTTCATAACTAAATTCACCTAAGTTAATTAACCTAGATAGAATTACTGTTTAGGCATTTTCATAAAAAAATTCCCTAACTAATTTCCTAAAAAAATTGCTAATCATTTTTCCTAAATGCTAAAAAAATGTGTACTGCCCCAAAAAATCTAGGGTTCATATGAACACCTAGGGTTCATATGAACATCAGCGCAACAACAACATATGAATTCCGCCCTAGCAGAGAGAGAGGAGGGTAGGGGAGAGGAGAGGGAGAGCCTTATGGCCGGCTGCGAGGGCAGGGTCAGGCTTGGGCGGCGAAGGTCCTGGGCGGGCACGGGCGACGGCGATGAGGTCGAGGCGGGATCGGGCTGCGACGGTGAGAACGACGGCAGCAGCGGTGAGCGCCTCGGGCGGCGGCGGTGAGGTCAATGATGGCCTCGAGCGGCGGCGATGAGGTCAAGGGCGGCCTCGGGGCGGCGGCGGCGAGGTCGAGAGTGGCAGGGCGATCGATGGCAGCGATGGAGGAGTTGGGAGATAGGGGGAGAGGGGGGAAAGGACTTAGCAAAATTTGGAGCCCGCGCGGCCGTGGTTAAGCCAAATAGCAGTAGGGCATTCTAGCAAAACACACTATAGCGCGTTCTACCAAATCGCGCTACTGATATGCCTTTCTCTTTTATTGTTACTTTTCTTTGTTTTTCTTTACATTTTATTATTTTCATTTCTCCTTTTTCTATTTCTTTGATTTTCATTTTCTTTTCAATTTATTTTTCTATTTTTTTCATAGCAGTAGCGCTCTACACCAGAAATGCGCTGCTACAAAGTATTTAGCAGTAGCGTGCTCTAGGAACAACCGCTACTACTATTCCTAGCCTACCGACAACAGTGTCGCAATTATAATAGTAGCGTTTTTCTGCGCAAACGCGCTACTGTTGAAACTATAGTTGTCGCGTGCTTTTGCGACAAGCGCTACTACTAAGTAGCAGTAGCGCCTAGTTTTGACCAGCGCTACTGCTATACCTCTATGTATAATGTTTTTCCTAGTAGTGTGTGTCGGAAGTCATTTAATCATGACATGGATGCCTACCATGGGCATGTCCACCTAGTGGCAAAAGTTGGGGTAATTTCAAGGATGTCCACAAAAAGACCATGTTCAATGGAGGTTGTTCAGGTTGACCCGAAGTGTCCGTCTGAGAGCATTTTATTTGTCGACATCCTTAAAATGGCCCTCTTTTTTTTTCTCATGATCTTGTATGACAAATTCAAGGCACCATGACAAGTTGTTTTGGTTTTTGACAAATTTTGTATTTTTCTGGAGTTTTCTCGGTCAGAAATAGCGGAAAAAGGCTGCATGTGTCGCAATTTGCATATGGCATCGAAAATTGTTCAAACCTGTCATGGATTCCTATGAGGGGCATGCCCACCTTGTGGCAAAACAATAGACCATGTTGAACGAAGTGTGTTCGCGGGGGGGGGGGGGGGGGGGGGAGGGGACAGAAGGCTCCTTCAGAGAGCATGTTGTTTCTCAACATCCTTGCAATGACCCCAATTTCTTTCAAGGACCTTATATGACCAATTCAAGCCATCCTGGCAAATTGTTTGGGTTTTCGACAAGTTCTGCAGTTCCTGGAGTTTTCTCGGTAAAAGGACAATTAATGGCAGGACATGTCACAACGTGCATACGTGTCGAAAGTCATTCAGACCAGACATGGATGTCTAACGTGGACATGCCCACATGCTTGCAAAAATTGGGTCAGTCCTGATATTGCCATATAAATACCATATTCCAATGATGAGTGTTCGGATAGGCAAGAAGGATCTGTTTGGGAGCACCTCATTTCTCGACATCCCTTAAATGACCCCATTTTTTCATGGCCTCGTACGAGCAATTCAGGGCACCATGCCAAATTGTTTGGGTTTTTGCCATGTTTCGCATTTTCTGGAGTTTTCTCGATGAAAGCCGATTGACGGCAGAACGTGTCACAACGTGCATACGGTGTCGGAAGTCATTCAAGCCAGACATGGATGCCTAAAATGGGCATGCTCACTTGCTTGCAAAAGTTGGGGCTTGTCATGATATTTCCAAAAATTGGGTCATTTATCCATAGTCCTAAAAAACGCAAGTTTAGATGGGTGTATTTGTAATATCTGTCATTATCAATCAACATGAACATTTTCTTTTCTCCTGATAATTTCTAGAAATTTCTCAACAATTTTGGAATTTCAAAATGTGCATGAAAACTTTACAAACTTGAACACTTTTTCCAAAATTGTTAACAAATTACCAAAAAATGATGAAAATTTCGATTTTTTTTACAAATCACGTAATTATATAAAAAATTATCAACTTTTTCCAAACACATAAATTTCTTAAATTTATGAACAAAAAAATAAAAAATTAGAACATTTTATGAAATTCCAGAAAAAAAATTCGAATTGTAAACAATATTTGAAAACAAGAACATTTTCTGTTATGCCCAACAATTTTTCAAATTTTGAAATTTTTTCACAAAGAATAATCAAGTTAAAATGTGTAAAGATGAATTAACAAAAAGAGAAGAAAAACGAAAAAAATTTAAAAGAAAAAATGCTTAGGCCCTAGAAAATAAGAAATGTTTTTAAAAAATGTTCGTAAATTAGGAAAAGTGTTTCCATGTTGAAAGACATGTTCAGAAATCTCCAAAATTGTTCACGTTTTCAAGAAATTTTTCAACAATTTGATTATTTGACTTTTTGAAAAAAATGTCTACACTTTCAGGAAATGTCCTTAAATTTTGAAAAATATTCACAAAATCAAAGTATTTTTATAAAAAAGGATAGAAAATTCGAAAAAATTGCGTTTCCAAAAGAATTTTAAGTTTGAAAAACATTTCATATTTTCAAAAAATATTCGAAAGATGCAAAAATGCTTTAGCTACAATACCCCCTCTCGGTCACTAGTGTCTGGCCCGGTTGTACATTACCTATTTTGATCTGCTACAGTATTTCCAATAAAGACCTACAGTGCGTCCGTTCTACGATCATAAACTGAGCTACTTTTGTATCACCAGGTCGCGTTGGTCCTGGTGGTTTTTAACAAGTTCACAAACGCAGGAGGACTTGGGTTGGATGCCTACGGGGTTCATGAATTTTTTTGGATTTTCGATCCGTGTAACAGATCTCCGCGACATATTTTCTAGAAAGACCATCCTACCCTTTATTATGAAAGAGTAAGGACACATCCCGTCCATTGAGGTGTTTAGGGGGGGGGGGGGGGGGGGGGGTTGTACGGAAGCAGAAGTGACGAAGGAAAGGGAATCAGATCACCATAAATCCAAGCAAGCAGTCGTCGCAGAAGGAGAAACACTATTGACGTTTTTCATATTTATTTCTTCCATCATTTATAGTTTTCAATTTCTCGAGGTCTATTACAGGCATTTGGGCAATCAAGAGATTCTCACCTATAAGCAATTTAACCATAATCCAAGAGTTACATAAAATTCTTGTCAAACTTTAGATAAGATAGGGCTAAAGTTCCAATATTTCAATTTTTTTTTAAAAGGAGCATTGACCCGGCCTCTGCATCTGGACGATGCATGCAACCATTTTATTAATTATCCTGACCAGTGGCGGCGTCAGGATGAGGCAAACCTCGGGCCAAATTACAGTGTCAAACAGTGCATACATGCTATAGTCACGAGCAAATTTGAGGCAACTCCCCAGGGCATGGCCCGGCCTGCCTGGGGCCTGGCGGTTGCCGCTGATCGTGATGGCATGGCACCCAGCGTTCGAGTATACGTGCCCAGTACCCTACTTGAGTGCACCCATGCAAGGCAGCGTGCAGCTAGTCAGGCCTGTCACATTCGCTGGGAACATATACAAGCTTCATCCAGGGATTAATTGCTTTGAAGAAACATGCTTAATCCGCCGGATCGGAAACAATGCATGTAAGATACTCCCTCTGTATCGTCTTACATTTTGATACAGAGGGAGTAACAACAGGAATTAAATGACAAGGAAAACAACAATATGGACCAAAAGAGTTCACACCAGCAGGAATAATAGCCCCAACACCGCCCCAACACCGCCAACAAAAGAAAACTATGGTTGTGGAGTGCCGATATGAAAGACTCCCAAGCCACCGATTCCACTTGTGTGCATGCTGCCATAACCATATGTCAGCCTTTCAAACACTGAAGCAAAGACCAAGCATGCATTCAGGGAAGAAGATAAATTCTCGTTGAAGACTACCATCACGACCATCTGAGACCTTAGTGTTGTACTAATACCACGCACCCAGTAATCCAATATATTTTCGATGTTGTGAGGTGGATATGAATTAGACATCACCTCAATGATAGACCATACAGATAGAAAACCAGCACAGAATAAATGGTTAAGTCTGGTTCTTATGATAGAATTACAATTTTTCCCCAAAAGCGTTCTTTACGTTGACGGACTTTAAATTTGTAAACTTGCATATTGGGAATCATGTTGAATGGGATGGAAACAGGATGATGACCTACTGGGGTTTTTGTTTGATAATATGTATATAAAGCACAAGGTCATACCATATTACCATACTAGTGTTCGGAAAAATCACTCCGTACTTTTTTTAGAGAAAAATGTGAGAGATCTCCGGACAACCTCGCCTGCAGTCACTGTTGCACCACCCTCTGTCTAGCAGGAGCCACCGCACAGCACCTGCCAGCAGGCATGACATGGCACATTCACAAGAGTCGTCGTGCATAGCACTTGCCGAGCCGGATCAAATCCGGTCCGGAGTTGGTGAGCGTCCCATACCACCATCTCTAGATCTTACCGTCGGGTCATCCACAATGGGAGTAATTTCAGTAGTAGCATAAGGATCAACTCAGCAAATTTGTTTATGTGGCAATGATTTAATGAGGAGAGAAACGAATTGAGTAACATAGGTAGTTACTAGGCGAATTCTGAACCACGACACTGTATAGTAACTGTGCGGTTCAGACCGAGCAGGCTCTCCTCCCGACGCCTCCTCCCGCCGCCGCCGGCCGCCTGGCGCGCGCGCCCCAGCCCGCTCCGCCCCCCTCTCTCCCCCTTCCCGTCCCGCCGCCTCCGCCATCTCCCCGGAAGGCGGCCTGGGCGCCGCGCGCCCCCTTTCCCCTCGTCCACCCTCCTCCTTCCCTCCTCCTCGACGTCGTCGACGGTCGACCCCGGATCTGGTTGGGTGGTGTCGGCGGTGGAGGGTCCTCCCGCTCCCGCGCGTGCTCCTCCTTCCCGGGGTGGGGGGAGGTGGCGGTGGTGCTTGGCCGGTGGCGGTCCGGTGTCCTGGTGGCGGCGGCCGGCGGCGCGCGCAGTGGTGGTGCCTCCACTTTGCGGCGGGGCGGTCTGCAGCGCGACCACGGCCCAAATCTGGGCCCGTAGGGCCCCATCTGTGTCCTTGCGGGCCGGCTCCTGCGCGACGACGACGCCCTTTGTGTAGGGAGGCAGGGGAGTGGCTTGGATAGGGGCGGCGATGCCGACGGCATGCCGGCTGCAGCGCGTAGGTGGGAGCTGTCCGGGCCTTCGAGCGCCCGACCGTGTCTGTGGGGCCATGGGCCTGGTAGGCTCCTGCCATTGCGTCCCGTCGGCTATCGTCGTGGACGGTGGAAGTGGAGCCCTCCCGCGTGCCGACGGTGTTGCTGCCCTAGTCTTGAATCCTGGTGCCGTGGTGAGACAGCGTGGGAAACTTGATGACCGTGTTGGCGCAGGGTGGTGGTCGGTTTGATGGCGAGCTCCGGAGTGCCTGAGGTGAAGGTTGGGATCAGGAGAAATCCCTGTTGGCTTGGCCGACACCAACGTCGTGGCGCCTGAGGGTGCCATCGGATCTTCCTGGAGGGCGTCGGGACTACCCTTCCTCTCTCCTCGCCGTGTACCGGGGGAAACCCTTGGCAGCAGCGTCATCATCGTCGCGTTCCTTCTTGTAGGTGTTGTTTGGTACTGGCGCTTCGGAGTCTTGAAGCTTGGTGGGTGATCTTCGGTGGACGCAACAGTCGCGAGGCTTCGCCGTTTTTGTCGATCCGCCGTTATCAGCATCTTTTTTCTTTTGTATTTTCTCTTTCATTTCTTTTGGGCGTGACTGTGTTGCTTCCGGCCTAGCACCTATCGTTGGTGTGTCTCGGATGGTTGCTTTCTAATACTCCCTCCGTTCCGAATTACTTGTCGCAGAAATGGATGTATCTAGAACTAAAAAGTGTCTAGATACATCCATTTCTACGACAAGTAATTCCGAACGGAGGGAGTACAAAGCAGGGGATACCCTTTTTCCTTACATAGCTAGTTCTCATACTATGAGTAACATCACATATGCCCAGACAAGATGATTCTACAAGCTAATAAATGAAGTGTTGTATGACATCACAAATATGTTATTCTCCACTCTGGAGGTAGTAATATAGACTAGTAACATATACATGTTATTAGTCGAAGTTACTTCCCACCGCGAGTAGTCTGGTACTCAATTCTCTTTTCTTAATTTAATTCTATGTCGCTTCTCGTTGACTGCATGATACTAGCTACAATGCTCCTGGGCAACCTTAAATGCCTCACGACAACTAGTTTGCAAAAGAAAAAACACCATGTACACAATAATGTAGCACAAGCAATTTAAGGTACGCTGACATAGCAACTACGTGGATATTGTTTGGTTCGAATGAGTGTACCGATGCAATGAAGAACAAAAAAACTGCGTTTGAGGACCGAAATGTCCACACACGCACCCCTTTTTTTAAGGGGTGCCTGCAACAACCCAAAAGCAGCTATCGCCCCCGGCCTAGCACTGCGCCCTCCACATCCACTGGATGTGACTGGGGGCGACTAGAATAGAAGATGTGCTTCAGGTGAAAGAATAGAAAAAACAATCTGGGCCTTCCGATCGAAGATAGACACTATAGATTACAGCGGAGCGATCTGCACGGACAATTAGCAAAATGGTCCCTCGGTTCGGGTTAATTTACGTCCGACATCCTTCTCCTCCAAGCGCGATCCCCTCCCCTCATCAGCGGCAACAGCCCTCCTGGATCAACCCCCTGTCGCCGATCTCCTCTAGCTTGCCGAGGATGATGCCGGCGGTCTAGATCTGGTGCCCAGTTAGCGAGTAAGCCCAGTTTAGCTGTTGTTCTATCTCCTCTCAGATGGCTCCTACCTGCTCGTCGACTGCGGTCGGCCTGCCCCGAAAGACCTCACCTTGTGCTGCCATGCGACGTCGGGGGAACAAGCTCGCCCCAGTACTGTGCTCGGACGTCCAGAGCACTACCTCCCCTCATCCTTTGTCCTGCCCAGCCCCACCATTCTCCACCTTGCCCCCCAACCCCCGCGCGCCTAGCTCCGCCATCTGCCATTCTGTCGACGGCGGAGAAGAAAACTTCAGACTTCAGGTATGATTTTCGATGTTACGACCTCGTGTTCTATTGTGTGGGAAAATCGATTTGGCTCTAATCCATCATTCCGTTTATGCTAATTTTGCGCGGAGTCTTCTAGAAGTATATTACCAATCTACCATGCTTTATATATCCATGAATGACCTGAGTATACATTTGTAAATGCATATAGCCCAATGCATCTGCACATTCTATGGAAATTCTCAGTCGTGTCTTAACAGGATGGGAACACTGTCATGGTGAAGGGTGTTACTCATGTTTCCATTACTAATATACTCTGAATAAATGTACCCTGAATTTATTTATTTATTGCTATGTGCAATCCACTTTGATCTGTTATCCTCTTAGATTAGTTATCTTACACTACTTTATCGAAGCTCCATCTGTTAAGAGTCGACTTAACTTGAAATTAGTTCTATTGGTACAAGAAGTTAATTTCAGCCCAACATACTGAATTTTTAGACGTAAGAAAATGCTGTATTTGCTAGTATTAATGACAATGTAGCGATTTCATATGCCCACTGACCATGATGTTCCTCATACTCCATTAGAGATGGCTAGGTCATAATACTACGTACATCGGTATTTCAGAAATTTACACAAAATCACAGAAAAATCGTTTGCCTTTGCTGCTGGACCTCATTATTAAGGGGGATACAGCAATATGAAGCATTAAAGGTCATATGTTGGAGTGTGCATCATAGTACAGAGTAGGGGAAACTGGAATTCTGTTTTCAGCAGGAAACAGAACATGTAGAAACGGGCTGAATGTAGGACAGAAAAACTAAAAAGATAGTGTGCACCTGCTGAAAACTTTTCACAGAAGAAACTCTAAAGATGAGCATTCTTGAGCATAATATACCTTTAAGACTAGATGCAGCAATACAAAGGATGAAGCATCCGGTTTGTAACGTTTCCGAGTATTTTGTCTGAAACATGTTACCAACTTCAGAACTTCTGGGACAAGTAGCATTCTGTTCTAGCTACAACTTCTGTGACACTGCACTTTTTTCATTTTGAAGTAACCTCTTCCAAGTTATTGTAGCTACAATCTGAAGCATCTTCCAAATAAGTTGAAGAGGTTGAATCCTTGTTTGGTGTGGTATGGGTTGCGCGGAAATGCAGCTTGTACGTTTAGTTATGCTTGATTAAAATATTTTCCGTATTTTTCTATTTCATGCCCGGTGGTGTAAACTATAGAAGTTTCCTCATATTTGTAGATGGATGATGACGTGACATCTGGAAGAATAAGGACTAGAGATGGAGAGAAGAAGCGTTTAGCAAAGATAATTTTAATTATTCCCTTGCAATCGCAAGAATTTATCTGCAAGATAATTTCAATTATTTTGTTAAGCATACACCGACACATATCTGTGCTCAACTGAATCGTGTTTGTTTGGTGTGATCTCTCCCAGTACATGAAGCTCGATGAGCAAGAAGCGGCGGAACTGGAGGGAAAAGCTATAGCTTCTCGGTCATGTACCCTCAAGATAGTAAAGCTGATGCAATTATTAATGGCAATGCTTGTTGAGATATGATTATATTAGTCCTTTATAACTAAGAGTTAGTCTTGCTGGCCAAGTACTAAAAAGATCCTCTTATGTATCACTTGATATGTATGCGAGTCTCTTGTTCCAGTTTGGCATGTCATGTAACATTTGACATGCATGTGGCTCAGAGTGGACCCAGAAAATGGAATACCTTGCTGAAATCCATTTTCACCAGTATATTCATATGTGGTTGTGTATTGCCAGATAAAGTTAACGTTGGCTTCAATTTAATATGCATAATTTTTACAAAGGAAACCATTTCTTTTCTTGTTTAATTGCTGGGTTATTCCCTATTTATCCAGATCTATGGTCATCTTATTTTACTTTTCATTTTGATAATCGTATTAAACTTCCAAAGTTCATATTTTGTGTTCTGTTCTGTTTCGGATGGTCCACTTTGTCATGTACTCAAAGACATGCAACGCTGTGAAGATTTGGAAACGGATGAAAAACTTGAGGTTGTTACTGTAAATGTCATGTTTATATCTAACTAGAACTAGGGGGTGTTTCATAAAATGCACAATAAGTGGGAACAGACCACTCCTTCAGAATCTGTACCATCGATCTGTAATCTGACGGCTCAGGTTGCATTTTTCTAGTTTTGCACCTGAACATCATTTTCTATTGTAGTCGTTACTCCAACCCAAGTCCTTTGTTTTTAGCACGAAGTCCTGGGAAAAAATAATCGCCTTGACTACAAGTTGTATCCCGCACACATACGTGATGAGCCCGCCTTGTTTCTGACCCCTCTCATTTCATCAGCATAGGATCAAGACCCTAACTTACTCTTCTCTCTCTTTCTCATGTACTTCAGTCGGAGTCATCACGCTACTAGTCTCAACAAAAGATCTCGGTTGGCTGCTTGGGATGCTCCGGAAAGCAATATATTTCGGTGTGCTAGCTCGGAGACGTTAATAGGAGTTAATTCATTGAAAGCATTTTCCTCTTCCGTATCAGACCTAAAACATATGTCGTAGCTAACTTTGCAGACATGCATTACCACTGCACATACATACATTTCTTTCTTGGGAAATTTTGCACGTGAATGACTTGTCCTTTTCATATCCAAACAATAAGGAACAAAGATACTTTTGTGTGCAAAGTATACTATATTTTACAAGAATAAACCTTTTTTGATAAAAAGAAGTGTTGTTTGTTTATATCATTGTATCAGGAAAACTGCTTTTGGAGCTTGGCCTCCATGGAGGCCTCCAAATTCAAATTTTATTATTTTATGTTTAAAAAAATTCTAAAAAAATATGCAGATATGCATGAAGGTATAATACACATGTGTGTTAATTTTCAGGGCAAACTATGTTGAAATGATGGCTGTACAAAAAAATCAGAGGGTTTTTTAGCAGAAAATCTGAGGTTTTCTAACACATGATACTATTCATCCTCCTAGGCCACGAATTTTCTTCTTTGTATATATGTCATTTCAAGGTATTTCATCCTAAAAATTTACATAAATACACATGACATCCTTGTTTATTTGCACAATATTTTTTTCAGACTTTGTTTAAACCAGAAAGTTTGAATTTTGATTTTCCGGGCTCCTGGGAGCTCGGTCACCAAAACATCGTTCTCATTTATCAGACCAATACCACAAGACAATATATAGTTCAATGTACGCCTAGATTGTACAAATTGCTAAGTAAATAGGCAATTTTTCGACTAATTTAATCCATAAGTAGATAACTAGCATGGCATTGACAGAACTAACAACATACTAGTACTGGTTTAAACAAGCACGTACTACGCAAACAGTAGACAAATCTACATATGATGCTAGCACTGCTAATATAAAAATTATCAGGAGATGGATAAACGCGTTATACCCTCCAGTAGGCCATGCAGAAGCCGCCGTGGCAGTGGCAACAGCAGCAGCGTCCTCAGCGGCCTTCTTGTCGGCCTCGGTCTTCTCGGCGACGGCACGTTCGGTGTCCCTGGACATGGTGACAACGGAGACGACGCAGACTAGAGGAAGTAGTGGATCGGAGGTGAGCAGTCGTGTAGTCGCTTCCCAAAAACCTATTCGTCTCTCTCCCGTACAGGAACCAGAGAGACGGGGTTTCGGCGACCTGCTCTCCCGTCGACCGTGTACGCGGCGGACGGGATGGAGTCACCGGCGGCAGCAACAACAAAGGAACAACGGTGGGCGGTTCGTGTGGAGCAGATGTGATCTGATCGTGGCGGCTAGGGTTAGGAGACACCGAACACTTATATAGACGCAACCGCGTGGAGAGACGTGGGCTCGACCCACGTCCGAGTCCGTGACAGCCCACGATCCGACGTCTCAGATCGTGGCCTTGCTGTCAGAAACTCCCTGTTAGTGACTGGCAAAAATAAGCGCATAGGTGTGAGCTCGGCTCGGCTCATTCCCGCAACCAGCGGCGCGGCGCGTCATGGCGGGCGGCAAAGGAGGAGCGCGTGAGGGCCTCTTCTCTTCTCAAGCTCCAATAACATGTAGAAGAGCCACCCTTATAAGGAGGTCCAACTCCTCTTCCACTTCCGGGGTGGGACTAAACTTCCCGCCTCCACCTAGTGCCAATAAACCCACATGGGCCCTTAGAGATTTTTCAGAAATTACTATATGGGCTTAAGGCCCATCTCAAATTTCAGCAATCCCCCACCAGATCTCAAGGGCTCATTGTGTCCTCTGTTCCAATTGTTGTTTCGATATACTAGTGTTTCAGTGAAGACCTGTTAAGGTTGAGCTTCACCTAGAGCAAGTAGCTACACTCCTTCACAGCTGAACAATGGACTATGCCTTGAATTGTTAGTTTGGCGTAAAGAAGCTTCACCACATGTCTTACTAGTACTGGGCTGCCGAAGGCTGACCCCTCGGGTGGAGCATATAAGTCACGCTCCTGGCCTATTCATGAGCTTACTAGAGATCACCCGAATCTCATAGACTGTGACTAGCAGTCAGGCTCACATAGGTGTGTTCCTTCAAAGATCGCTCTGTAGGATAGCATCTTGCTTACATAAGCTTTGGAACACATTAAGACAATAGTCATCCTACCATACAGTATTGAGAGTATTGCATCTCCAACGGAGTGGGTTAATATAGTTAGTCTCCTCAGTTCACCACTGGCTTGTTTTCCCAGGTCCTATTTCACGGGATCTCCGATCACATAGGTTGGGATACCACCATGGCAACTCATGTGGGTCTCATACCCATCTCCCTCGATGCACTATCTATCACAACACGCGATAGCCCTTTCGTAAAAGGATCTGCCAGATTCTTAGCCGTATGGACATAGTCCAACGCTATCACTCCGGAGTTTCTTAATTTTCTGACAGCCTTTAATCTCATTCTTATGTGTTTGTTGGACTTCATGTTGTCCTTTGAACTCTTCACCTTGGTGATGACAGTCTGATTATCACAGTTCATAAGGATAGCCGGAACCGGTTTATCAACCAATGGCAAGTGCATCAAAAGATCTCGAAGCCATCCTGCTTCAACACCAGAAGTGTCTAATGCTATTAATTCTGCTTCCATTGTCGATCTCGTTAAGATCGTTTGCTTGCAAGACTTCCAGGAAACAGCGCCACCTCCAAGAGTAAACATATACCCAGTTGTGGCCTTCATCTCATCAGCATCAGAGATCCAATTCGCATCACTATACCCTTCAAGTACCGACAGGTCTCCGGTATAGTGAGGTCCATAGTTCATAGTACCTTTCAGATAGCGCATAACTCCTTCAACAGCATGCCAATGTAAATCACCCGGTTTGGAAACAAACCGGCTTAGTTTGCTCACAGCAAACGCGATGTCAGGCCTCGTTGCGCTCGCTAGGTACATCAGTGAACCAATGATTTGAGAGTATCTCAATTGATCTTTAGCCATGCCTTTGGACTTTCGAATCAACACGCTAGGATCATATGGTGTTTGAGATGGTGTGCAGTCCGAATATCCAAAACGACTCAACACCTTCTCAACATAGTGAGATTGCAGAAGTGTGATCCCACCCTCATTATCTCTCAGTAGCTTGATGTTCAAGATAACATCAGCCACACCAAGGTCTTTCATCTCAAAGTTCTGAGATAGAAACAATTTGACCTCCTCAATGACTTTGAGTTTTGTTCCGAATATCAGTTTGTCATCAACATACAAGCACATTATAACTCCTTCGCCCCCACCATGGTGATAGTATACACATTTGTCAGCCTCATTAACAACGAAACCAACAGATGGTCAGAGTTGTATTGAACTTATCATGCCATTGCTTAGGTGCTTGCTTCAGGCCATATAAAGATTTCAACAACTTACACACCGTCCTTTCCTGACCATCTATCACAAAGCCATCTGGCTGTTGCATATAGATTTCCTCATTTAGCTCTCCATTCAGAAAAGCCGTCTTAACATGCATTTGATGGACGAGAAGACCATGCGAGGCCGCCAACGAGTGTAATACTCGAATGGTGGTCAATCTAGCCACAGGTGAATAAGTATCGAAGAAATCTTCCTCTTCTTTCTGGTCATAGCCCTTGGCCACAAGCCTAGCCTTGTACTTTTCAATCGTACCATCGGGCCTAAGCTTTTTCTTGAACACCCACTTACATCCCAATGGTTTACAACCATAGGGATGCTCAGTGATCTCCCATGTCCCGTTAGCCATGATGGAAACCATCTCGCTACGGACCGCATCCTTTCAGTAGTCAGCTTCTGGAGAGGCATACGCTTCTGAAATAGAAGTAGGAGTATCATCCACGAGGTACACGAAGAAATCATCACCAAAGGTCTTTGCAGTCCTTTATCTCTTGCCCCTACCAAGGGTTTCCTCGTCATCCTCCTCAAGATTTTCATCATGTGTTCGTTCATAGTATTCCATAGGAATGGCAGGCTCAGGAGTCTCCTCAGATTCCTGTCTAGAAGTGCTTTGCATATCTCTCATAGGAAAAATATCCTCAAAGAATGTAGCATCCTTAGAATCCATAATTGTACCGACCTTCTGGTCAGGTACCTCAGATTTCACTACTAGAAATATCTAGCCAACACTATTCTTAGCGTAGCCCAAATTAACACAGTCCACAGTCTTGGGTCCAAGCTTACGCTTTTTGGGGATCGACACGTTGACTTTCGCCAAACAGCCCCAAGTACGCAAGTACGAGAGTGTTGTCCTTCTCTTTGCCCATTTCTCATAGGGAGTGATCTCATTATCCTTTATCGTAACTTTATTCAGGACATGACATGCCGTCAATATAGCCTCCCCCCACCATGCCTTGGATAAACCCGATGTATCTAACATGGCGTTAACTAGATTAGTTAGAGTACGGTTTTTCCGCTCGGCTACCCCGTTTGACTGGGGAGAATAGGGAGGCGTCCTCTCATGAATAATGTCGTGTTCCGCACAGAAGGAATTAAACTCACTCGAGAAGTACTCTCCACCACGAGCTGACCGGACTCGTTTAATTTTCTTTTCAAGTTGATTCTCAACTTCTGCCTTATAGATTTTAAAGTAGTGTGGAGCCTCATCTTTAGTATTTAACAGATACACATAGCAATATCTAGTGGAATCATCTATCAATGTCATGAAGTATTTCTTTCCACCTTTACTCAACACACCATTCATCTCACAAAGATCAGAATGTATGAGTTCTAATGGTGTGAAGTGTCTCTCCTCCACAGCCTTGTGAGGCTGGCGAGGTTGCTTAGCTTGCACACGTGACAGGCACTTAGAACCTTTGGCTAAAGTAAAACTCGGGATTAAATCCAACTTAGCTAACCGCGTCATAACACCGAAACTTATGTGACAAAGACGTGAATGCCAAAACTCAGATTCATTAACACTCGAATGAATATGGTTCACGACTTTATTACAGAAATCTGTGAGGGAAAGGCGGAATATCCCTCCGCTCTCATAACCTTTTCCAACAAATAGTCCATACTTAGTAACAACTAATTCATTAGACTCAAATACCAACTTAAACCCTTCTCTACATAGAAGGGAGCCACTAACAAGGTTCTTCTTGATGGCGGGGACATGCTGCACGTTCTTCAGCTGCACGATCCTCCCCAAAGTAAACTTTAGATCGACCGTGCCAACACCATGAACAGAAGCACTTGCTCCATTCCCCATCAATACGGACCCGTGGCCTGTGACCTGGTAAGAAGAGAACGATGAAATGTCAGCACACACATGAACACCTGCACCTGTATCCACCCACTAATCGGTAAGCTGAAACACTGAAAAAAGAGTAAATAAATTACCGTACCCAGATGCACCATTCTCATTGTTGCCCACAATCATGTTGACGGACTTGGAGTCTTGTCCTGACTTCTTAAACTTGTTTGGGCACTTTGTTGGCCCAATGTTCAGACGAACCACAAGTAAAGCAGCCCTCATCCTTCTTGTTCTTCTTGAAGGTCTTCTTACCCTTCTTATTGAAGTCGGTATTCTGTTGGACACCGTTCTTTCCCTTGAACTTGTGGGAGTTGAAGTTCCTCTGGTTCATCATGTTGGCAACAGAAGTCCCTTCAGCCCCTTTTCCATGCGAGTCCTTTGCCCTCGAATTCTGCTCAACACTCAGATGGCCAATGACATCCTCCACAGAGAATTCACGCCTCTGATGTTTCAGAGTGGTGGCAAAGTTCCTCCAGGAATTGGGGAGCTTAGCGACTATGCAGCCCACGACAAACTTTCCCGGTAACTCGCACTTCAGAAGCTCAAGCTCCTTAACAATGCATATTATCTCATGAGCCTGCTCCAGTACAGGACGGTTCTCAACCATCTTGTAATCGTGAAACTGCTCTATAATATACATCTCGCTCCCTGCATCGGCAGCCCTGAACTTAGATTCGAGCGCCTCCCACAAGTCCTTGGTGACATCACTAGTAGAAAAAGGGCCTATTGTCCTGGTTCATAAGGGTCTTTAGTCCTAGTTCTGGAACCGGGACTAAAGGGTCATTACTAAAGCCTCACCATTTAGTCCCGGTTCTTACACGAACTGGGACTAAAGGTCGTCCACGTGGCCGCTGCCTGGAAGTCCTGGTAACACCAACCGGTACTAAAGGAAATTTTATGATTTTTTTTTGAATTTTCTTTTTGAATTTTTTTTGATTTTTTTGGTTTTCAAATTTCTGAATTATTTTAACCTCGAATCTCTAATCACCCCTCATCACTGCTCAATTTAACCTCTAATCTCTAATCACCCCTCATCATTCCAAATCATCTAACTTCCCGGACGGTCATCCATCCTCTCACTACTCTAGCCTGAGCACGCTTAACTTCCGGGTTCTATTCTCCCTCGTCTCACTACTCCAGCCTGAGCACGCTTAACTTCCGGGTTCTATTCTCCCTCGTTTCCAAGTCTGCACTTGTTGTTTTCCTGACAATAGTAAGATGTCAATCCTATTAACCCTTAGGAATTTAGCTTGAGCATGAAGTCACACATTTCACTGTTTGAGTTTGAAACTATTGTTCTAAAAAACAATAATTATTTAGTAACACTAATGTTTCTTGAATAAGTAGTTTGACCATAGTTTGACCACAATTTGACCAGATTTGACCAAAATTCAAAAAAACTAAAATAATTATTTAGTAACACTAATATTTCTTGAATAATTAGTTTGACCACAGTTTGACCATAGTTTGACCACAGTTTGACCAGATTTGACCAAAATTCAAAAAAACTAAAATAATAATTTAGTAACACTAATATTCTTAAATAATTATTTAGTAAAACTAATACTTCTTGGATAAGTAGTTTGACCAGATTTAATATAAATTCAAAAATAACTGAAATTTGAGCATAATTTTTTTCCTTTTAGAATTTGAGGATTATAAAAATTTGCAAACAGGTCGTAGCTAGACAAAATTAGATGCGGATTTTCATGCTGAACATTTTCATATATTATACATTTTTTCTGACATCGTATGCAAAAGTTATAGCCGTTTTACATTTTCCCTACACTTTTTGCAAAACATGTCCAAATTTAAGTTTTTAAATTCTCCTAACTAGTACATGTAGTAACATAACTACATCTCAAAGGATTTTAATTTTTGAAGTTTTTATCATTTTCTTTTGCTTTTTACAAAACTGAAAAGGAGATCCAAGGCCGGGGGGGGGGGGGGGTACAGTTTGAATATGGGACCTTTAGTACTGGTTCGTGCCATGAACCGGTACTAATGCCTCAAACCCCATTAGTACCGATTCGTGGCATGAACCGGTACTAAAGGTTAGACCTTTAGTACCGGTTCGTGCCACGAACCGGTACTAATGGGCATCACACCCTTTAGTCCCGGTTCGTGGCACCAACCGTGGCACCAACCGGGACTAAAGGTCCCATTTGAACCGGGACTAATGTCTTTACCGCATGAACCGGGACCAATGCTCACATTAGTCCCGATTCATGACTGAACCGGGACTAATGGACTTATCTGTCCCGAACGAAAGCCCTGTTTTCTATGCACATGTAAATATGTGTCGACCAGTTTATCTTCGATCACGCTAAGAACTACTCCGAGAAACACAGTGGTTGCCTCCCTAAACGCCTTCTACTGTTCAGGAGCAATCGTTCTCGTGGAGACACTGGTGACCCAAAACACGTTCATAGCCGTGAGCCATAAAGTGGTCTTTGTCTGCCAATGCTTAAAATACGTACCGGTAAACTTATCCGGTTTCAGTGCTGCGACAAAGCCACTGGCCAAAAAATTCCTACACATAATAGGTTTTTGGATTGCTAAGTAAATAGGCAATTTTTCGACTAATTTAATCCATAAGTAGATAACTAGCATGGCATTGACAAAACTAACAACATACTGGTACTAGTTTAAACAAGCACATACTACGCAAACAGTAGACAAATCTACATATGATGCTAGCACTGCTAATACAGAAATTATCAGGAGAGGGATAAACGCGTTATACCCTCCAGTAGGCCATGCAGAAGCCGCCGTGGCAGTGGCAGCAGCAGCAGCGTCCTCGGCAGCCTTCTTGTAGGCCTCGGTCTTCTCGGCGGCGGCACGTTCGGCGTCGCTGCACATGGTGACAACGGAGATGACGCAGACATAGAGGAAGTAGTGGATCGGAGGCGAGCAGTCGCATAGTCGCTTCCCAAAAATCTATTCATCTCTCTCCCGTACAGGAACCAGCAAGACGGGGTTTCGGAGACCTGCTCTCCCGTCGACCGTGTACGTGGCGGACGGGATGGAGTCACCGGTGGCAGCAGCAGCAAAGGAACGACGGTGGGTGGTTCGCGTGGAGCAGATGTGATCTGATCGTGGCGGCTAGGGTTAGGAGACACCACACACTTATATAGACGCAGCCGCGTGGAGAGACGTGGGCTCGACCCACGTCCGAGTCTGTGACAGCCCATGATCCGACGTCTCAGATCGTGGCCCTGCTGTCAGAAACTCTCCGTTAGTGACTGGCAAAAATAAGTGCATAGGTGTGAGCTCAGCTCGGCTCATTCCCGCAACCTGCGGCGAGGCGGGCGGCGGAGGAGGAGCGCGCGAGGGCCTCTTCTCTTCTCAAGCTCCAATAGCATGTAGAAGAGCCATCCTTATAAGGAGGTCCAACTCCTCTTCCATTTCCGTGGTGGGACTAAACTTCCCACCTCCACCTAGTGCCAATAAACCCACATGGGCCCTTAGAGATTTTTCAGAAATTGCTATATGGGCTTAAGGCCCATCTCAAATTTCAGCACAAATGAGTAGGAAAATAACAATATGCACCAAAAGAGTTCACAACAATTGGAATAATATCCCCAACACCGCCGAAAAAAGAAAACTAGGGTTGTGGAGTGCCGATCTGAAGAAACTACCTAGCCACCGATTCCACTTGTGTGCATGTTGACATAGCCATATCTCAGCCTTCCAAACACTGAGGCAAAGACCAATCATGCATTCGAAGAAGATAAAATTCTCGTTGAAGACTATCTTATAGCCATCACGACCAACAAAGTTCACCTTTCCTAACCATGATCTGAGACCTTAATTAGTGTTGCACTAATACCACACGTCGAGTAATCCAACATATTTTCAATGTTGTGAGGTGGATATGAATTAGACACCACCTCAATGATAGGCCATACATATAGCAAACCAGAACAAAATAAATGGTTAAGTCTGGTTCTTGTGCTAGAATCACAATTTTTTTGAAAATTCTTTGAGGGACTTTTAATTTTTAAAGTTGCATGTTGAGAATGATGTTGAATGGGATGGAAACAGGATGATGACCTCCTGGGGTTTTTGTTTCATGATGTGTAAATACAGCACAAGGTCATACCATATTACCATACTAGTATTCGGAAAAGTCACTCCACTCTTTTTTCAGAGAAAAATGTGAGAGATCTCTGGACAACCTTGCCAGGAGTCACCGTTGCACCACTTTCAATCTAGCAGCAACAGACATGACTTATTGCCTTTATAGGAGCCACTGCGCAGCACCTAGCACCTGCTAGCAGGCATGACTTAGTGCCTCCACATGAGCCACTGTGCATCCACCTGCAAGTGACAAGCATGACATGGCGCATCTGCAGGAGTCATCATGCATAGCACCTACCAAGCGAGATCAAATCCAATGCGGAGATGGTGGGTGTCCCATACCACCACCGGCCTACGACCTGCCAACTCTAGATCCGACCGTCGGGTTGTGCACACAGCCACAGTGCCACAGCTGTTGAAAAACCAGCGCCGCAATCCTAATTCCCAAACTCGTCCATCTCCATCAGATGAGGAGGACTACCATTGTACCATGCAGCCCATACGACAAAGCCGCACAGCCTCCCGCCGCCGGGGAGTCGCAGCAAGATAGCCACAAGCGTCCCATACCACGGCCGGCCTACGACATGCCATCTTCAGCTCCGGCCGTTGGGTCATCAACACGGTCACCCAGTGGTGGAAATAGAGCAAGGCCGAGTGGGCCGTTGCCCTCCCAGCCCATGCAATTTTCTCTAAGGTTACCTACTTTTGGGACATGTAAAGCAAGCCCAATACTTATTTCTTTCAGCTGACCCACCCAGATTTTGGGCCAAGCTCCGCCACTGCGGCCACGGTGTAGCCGATGTCGAAAAACCAGGGTCGTTGCCCTAATCACAGCACTCGTCTATCGCCATCAGATGAGGATGGCCGGCACAACGACGTGCCGCCCCATATGAAAAAGTCGCACACCCGTTGCCACCAGAGACTCGTAGCGAGATAGCCACCAAAGACGCAGATAGATCGGAAGCCGCCCAAAATTTGACACGCCTAGCCAAATTCCTCACCTCCATAGCCCATGGCTATTTTGGCGAGAGCCGCCGCCCTGGACATTGTGTTGTCACGGGAGTCACTGCATCACCAACACGCCATTGTGCCTCCTAATACGTTCCAGATGCAGGAGATGATCAAGGCCGCCGTCCTGACTCACCACGTGGGAAACACACAAGAATACACAGAAAAGACAACCACAAAGAGATGATCAAGGCCGCCGTCCCGACTCACCACGTGGCGAACACACAAGAATAAGCAGAGAAGACACCCACAAAGATGGCTTGTCCATTGTAAATACCACGGGGACTAGATCCCCACCACCCCCTCGTTATTCGCGCTCTTTTGGTGGTCTTTCCTTATAAATAGACCCGACCAGGTCTTTCTTCATTCTCCCCCTTCGTCTTCTTCTTCCTCTCGCACCCCCACTGTCGCTCGAGCTCCGCCGCCGCCGCAGCGCATGTCGTTGATACGTCTCCAACGTATCTATAATTTTTGATTACTCCATGCAACTTTGTCTACTGTTTTGGACTATATTGGGCTTTATTTTCCACTTTTATATTATTATTGGGACTAACCTATTAACCGGAGGCCCATCCCAGAATTGTTGTTTTTTGCCTATTTCAGTATTTCGAAGAAACAGAATATCAAACGGAGTCCAAACGGAATAAAACCTTCGAGAACGTGATTTCCTCACCGAACGTGATCCGGGAGACTTGGACCCTACTCCAAGAACTGCCAGAGGTGGTCACGAGGGTGGAGGGCGCGCCTCCCTGCCTCGTGGGCCCCCTGTTGCTCCACCGACGTACTCCTTCCTCCTATATATACCTACGTACCCCCGTCAGATCAGATACGGAGCCAAAAACCTAATTCCACCGCCGCAACCTTCTGTATCGGCGAGATCCCATCTTGGGGCCTATTCTGGAGCTCCGCCGGAGAGGGCATCTACCACGGAGGGCTTCTACATCAACACCATAGCCTCTCCAATGAAGTGTGAGTAGTTTACTTCAGACCTTCGGGTCCATAGTTATTAGCTAGATGGCTTCTTCTCTCTTTTTGGATCTCAATACAATGTTCTCCCCCTCTCTTGTGGAGATCTATTCGATGTAATCTTCTTTTTGCGATGTGTTTGTTGAGACCGATGAATTGTGGGTTTATGATCCAGCTTATCTATGAACAATATTTGATTCTTCTCTGAATTCTTTTATGTATGATTGAGTTATCTTTGCATGTCTCTTCGAATTATCCGTTTGGTTTGTCCAACTAGATTGGTAGTTCTTGCATTGGGAGAAGTGTTTAGCTTTGGGTTCAATCTTGCGGTGTCCTTACCCAGTGACAGAAAGGGTTGCAAGGCACGTATTGTATTGTTGCCATTGAGGATAACAAGATGGGATTCTTATCATATTGCATGAATTTATCCCTCTACATCATGTCATCTTGCTTAAGGCGTTACTATGTTTTACTTAATACTCTAGATGCATGCTGGATAGCGGTCGATGAGTGGAGTAATAGTAGTAGATGCAGAATTGTTTCGATCTACTTGTATTGGACGTGATGCCTATATACATGATCATACCTAGATAATCTCATAATTATTCGCTTTTCTATCAATTGCTCAACAGTAATTTGTTCACCCACTGTAGAATACTAATGCTTTTGAGATAAGCCACTAGTGAAACCTATGGCCCCCGGGTCTATTCTCATCATATCAATCTCCATTACTTTATTTACTTACTTTGTTTTTACTTTACATTTTACTTTTTACTTTGCATCTCTATATCAAAAATACCAAAAATATTATTTATCATCTCTATCAGATCTCACCCTTGTAAGTAACCGTGAAGGGATTGACAACCCCTAATCGCGTTGGTTGCGAGTAGCTACCGTTTTGTGTAGGTACGAGGGACTCGTGCGTGATCTCCTACTGGATTGATACCTTGGTTCTCAAAAACTGAGGGAAATACTTACGCTACTTTACTGCATCATCCTCTCCTTGTCGGGGAAATCCAACGCAGTGCTCAAGAGGTAGCAAGAAGAATTTCTGGCGCCGTTGCCGGGGAGTTTGCGCAAAAGTCAACCATACCAAGTACCCATCACAATCCCTATCTCTCGCATTACATTATTTGCCTCTCGTTTTCCTCTCCCCCACTTCACCCTTGCCGTTTTATTCACCCTCTCTTTCCCAATCTCCTCCTCTCTTTCTCTTTTGCCTTTTTCTCGTTTGTCTTTGCTTGTGTGTTGGATTACTTGTTGCCATGGCGCAAGATAATACCAAATTATGTGATTTCTCGAATACCAATAATAATTATTTCCTTAGTACTCCGATTGCTCCTCTTAATAATGATGAGTCTTGTGAAATCAATATTGCTTTGCTGAATCTTGTTATGAAAGATCAATTCGCCGGCCTTCCTAGTGAAGATGCCGCTACTCATCTAAACAATTTTGTTGATTTGTGTGATATGCAAAAGAAGAAATATACGGATAACAATATTGTCAAATTGAAGTTATTTCCGTTTTCACTTAGATATCATGCTAAAGTTTGGTTTTCATCTTTGCCTGAAAATAGTATTGATTCTTGGAACAAGTGCAAATATGCTTTTATCTCTAAGTATTTTCCTCCCGCTAAGATCATCACTCTTAGGAACGATATTATGAATTTTAAACAACTTGATCATGAGCATGTTGCCCAATCTTGGGAAAGAATGAAATTGATGCTTTGCAATTGCCCTACTCATGGTTTGAATTTATGGATGATCATACAAATTTTTTATGCCGGATTAAAGTTTGCTTCTAGAAATCTTTTAGACTCGGCCGCGAGAGGCACGTTTATGGAAATTACGTTAGGAGATGCTACAAAATTGCTTGACAATATTATGGATAATTATTCTCAATGGCATACCGAAAGAACTTCTAGTAAAAAAGTGCATGCTATAGAGGAAATCAATGTTTTGAGTGAAAAGATGGATGAACTTATGAAGATGTTTGCTACTAAAAATACTTCTCTTGATCCCAATGATATGCCTTTATCTACTTTGATTGAAAATAATAATGAATCTATGGATGTGAATTTTGTTGGAAGGAATAGTTTTGGAAATAATGCGTATAGAGGGAATTTTAATCCTAGGCCTTATCCAAGTAATCCTTCTAATAATTATGGAAATTCCTACAACAACTCTTATGGAAATTTTAATAAGATGCCCTCTGAATTTGAGAGTAGTGTTAAATAGTTCATGAATTCACAAAAGAATTTTAATGCTTTGCTTGAAGAAAAATTGCTTAAAGTTTATGATTTGGCTAGGAACGTTGATAGAATTTCTCTTGAAATTGATTCTTTAAAGCTTAGATCTATTCCTCCTAAGCATGATATCAATGAGTCTCTCAAAGCTATGACAATTTCCATTGATGAGTGCAAGGAAAGAACGGCTAGGATGCGTGCTTCCAAAGATGCCTTTTTTAAAGCATGTTCTTCCGATTCCTATGAAAATTAAGATGAAGATCTAAAAGTTATTGATGTGTCCCCTATTAAATCCTTGTTTTGCAATATGAGTCTTGATGAAACTGAATATGATCTTCCTTTACCTAGAAGGCGTCCTAAGAATTCTGAGTTTCTAGATCTTGATGATGAAATTGATGAAAGTGGGATTGAAAGAAATAAAAATCTTGATGTTGCTAAACCCACTATTTTGGATCTCAAGGAATTTAATTATGAAAATTTCTCTTTGATTGGTTGTATTCCCTTGTTGAAATCCGTGCTAGATTCTCCTGATGCTTACAGTCAAAATAAGGCCTTTACCGAACACATTGTTGATGCCTTGATGCAATCTTATCAAGAAAAACTTGAGTTGAAAATTTCTATCCCTATAGAACTCTATGATGAGTGGGAACCTACTATAAAAATTAAAATTAAAGATTATGAGTTTCATGCCTTGTGTGATTTGGGTGCTAGTGTCTCCACTATTCCCAAAACTTTGTGTGATTTGCTAGATTTGCGTGACTTTGAAGATTGCTCTCTAAACTTGCATCTTGCGGATTCCACTATTAAAAAGCCTATGGGAAGAATTAATGATGTTCTTATTGTTGCCAATAGGAATTATGTGCCCGTAGATTTTATCGTTCTTGATATAGATTGCAATCCTTCATGTCCTATTATTCTTGGTAGACCTTTCCTTAGAACGATTGGTGCGATTATTGATATGAAGGAAGGGAATATTAGATTCCAATTTCCCTTGAGAAAGGGTATGGAACACTTCCTTAGAAAAAATAAAACTACCATATGAATATATCATGAGAGCCACTTATGAATTGCCTACCAAAGATGGCAAAACTTAGATCTATCTTCGCTTTTTTGCCTAGCCAGGGGCGTTAAACGATAGCGCTTGTTGGGAGGCAACCCAATTTTATTTTGTGTTCTTTGTTTTTGTTCCTGTTTAGTGTTAAATTTTGTTTCTACTTTCTATTTAGATGTGGTTTTATGTTTTAATTAGTGTTTGTGCCAAGTAGAACCTATAGGATAAGCTATGATGGTAGTTGATTTGATTCTGCTGAAAAACAGAAACTTTGCGCTCACGAGAAAAAATTCAATAAATCACAGGAACGTGATTTTGCATTGATTATTTTTGATGCTGATCAATAATATTTTTTTTCCAGTACGTCCTATTTTGGTACAATTTTTAGAGTTCTAGAAGTTTGCGTTAGTTACAGATTGCTACAGACTGTTCTGTTTTTGACAGATTCTGTTTTTCGTGTGTTGTTTGCTTATTTCAATGTATCTATGGCTAATAAATTAGTTTATAAACCATAAGGAAGTTGTAATACAGTAGGTTTAACACCAATATAAATAAAGAATGAGTTCATTACAGTATCTTGAAGTAGTCTTTTGTTTTGTTTCACTAACGGAGCTCACGAGATTTCTATTGAGTTTTATGTTGTGAAGTTTTCAAGTTTTGGGTGAATTCTTTTGATGGATTATGGAACAAAGAGTGGCAAGAGCCTAAGATTGGGGATTCCCATGGCACCCCCAAGATAATCCAAGGATACCAAAAAGTCAAAGCTTGGGGATGCCCCGGAAGGCATCCCCTCTTTCGTCTACTTCCATCGGTAATTTACTTGGAGCTATATTTTTATTCACTACATGTCATGTGTTTTTCTTGGAGCGTCTTCTATTATTTGTAGCTTTGCTTGTTAGTTTTCCACAATCCTCCTTGCTGTAAAAACCTTTTGAGAGAGCCATACATGATTTGGAATTTGCTAGAATACTCTATGTACTTCACTTATATCTTTTGAGCTTGATAGTTTTGCTCATAGTGCTTCACTTATATCTTTTGAGCTTGATAGTTTTTGCTCATAGTGCTTCACTTATATCTTTTGAGCATGATAATTTTTGCTCTAGTGCTTCACTTAGATCTTTTAAGAGCACGGTAGTGGATTTGTTTTAAAGAAACTATTGATCTCTCATGCTTCACTTAGATTATTTTGAGAGTTATTGATAACATGGTAATTTGCTTAAAGTTAATATACTTGGTATTCAAGATATGTGAAACTTTCTTTTGAGTGAGTTGAATACTAAGATAAGTTTGATGCTTGATAACTGTTTTGTGATATGGAGGTGATAATATCAAAGCAATGCTAGTTGGGTTGATTATGAATTTAAAGAATGCTTGTGTTGAAGTTTGTGATTCCCGTAGCATGCACGTATGGTGAACCGCTTGTGATGAAGTCAGAGCACAATTTTATTTATTGATTGTCTTCCTTATGAGTGGCAGTCGGGGCGAGCGATGGTCTTTTCCTACCAATCTATCCCCCTAGGAGTATGCGTTTAATGCTTTGGTTTTTGATGACTTCCAAATTTTTTGCAATAAGTGCATGAGTTATTTTGATTAATGTTGAGTCCATGGATTATACGCACTCTCACCCTTCCACCATTGCTAGCCTCTCTAATACCGCGCACTTTTCGCCGGTATCATACACCCTCCAAATACCTTCCTCAAAACTGCCACCATACCTACCTATCATGGCATTTCCATAGCCATTCCGAGATATATTGCCATGCAACTTTCCACTGTTCCGTTCATATGACACACATTACTTTTATCATATTGCTTTTTGCATGAACATGTAGTTGACATTGTATTTGTGGCAAGGCCATCTTCATAATTTTCATATATGTCACTCTTGATTCATTGCATATTCCGGTACACCGCCGGAGGCATTCATATAGAGTCATATCTTGTTCTAAGTATCGAGTTGTAATTGTTGAGTTGTAAGAGAAAGTGTGATGATCATCATTATTAGAGCATTGTCCCAGTGAGAAAAGGATAATGGAGACTATGATTCCCCCATAAGTCGGGATGAGACTCCGCACTTTATGAAAAATAAAAGAGGCCAAAGAAGCCCAAATAAAAAAAGAGGCCAAAGAAGCCCACCAAAATAAATAAATAAAAAGAAAAAAAAGAAAAAATATGAGAGAAAAAGAGAGAAGGGACAATGCTACTATTCTTTTTCCACACTTGTGCTTTAAAATAGCACCATGATCTTCATGATAGAGAGTCTCATATGTTGTCACTTTCATTTACTAGTTGAAAATTTTCATTATAGAACTTGGCTTGTATATTCCAATGATGGGCTTCCTCAAAAGTACCCTAGGTCTTCGTGATTGAGCAAGTTGGATGCACACCCACTTAGTTTCTTTTGTTGAGCTTTCATATACTTATAGCTCTAGTGCATCCATTGCATGGCAATCCCTACTCACTCACATTGATATCTATCAATGGGCATCTCCAAAGCCCGTTGATATGCCTAGTTGATGTGAGACTATCTTCTCCTTTTTTGTCTTCTCCACAACCACCATTCTATTCCACCTATAGTGCTATGTCCATGGCTCATGCTCATGTATTGCGTGAAAGTTGAAAAAGTTTGAGATTTCTAAAGTATGAAACAATTGCTTGGATCGTCATCGGGGTTGTGCATGATTAAATACTTTGTGTGATGAAGATAGAGCATAGCCAGACTATATGATTTTGTAGGGATAACTTTCTTTAACCATGCTATTTTGAGAAGACATGATTGCTTTAATTTATATGCTTGAAGTATTATTACTTTTATGTTAATATGAACTTTTGTCTTGAATCTTTCGGATCTGAATATTCATGTCACAATTAAGAAGATTTACATTGAAATTATGCCAAAGTATCACTCCGCATCAAAAATTCTTTTTTATCATTTACCTACTCGAGGACGAGCAGGAATTAAGCTTGGGGATGCTTGATACGTCTCCAACGTATCTATAATTTTTGATTAGTCCATGCTACTTTGTCTACTGTTTTGGACTATATTGGGCTTTATTTTCCACTTTTATATTATTATTGGGACTAACCTATTAACCGGAGGCCCAGCCCAGAATTGCTGTTTTTTGCTTATTTCAGTATTTCGAAGAAACAGAATATCAAATGGAGTCCAAATGGAACAAAACCTTCGAGAACGTGATTTCCTCACCGAACGTGATCCAGGAGACTTGGACCCTACTCCAAGAAGTGCCAGAGGCGGTCACGAGGGTGGAGGGTGCCCCCCTAGGCGCGCCCCCTGCCTCGTGGGCCCCCTGTTGCTCCACCGACGTACTCCTTCCTCCTATATATACCTACATACCCCCGTCAGATAAGATAGGGAGCTAAAAACCTAATTCCACCGCCGCAACCTTCTGTATCCGCGAGATCCCATCTTGGGGCCTGTTCCGGAGCTCCGCCGGAGAGGGCATCTACCATTGAGGGCTTCTACATCTACACCATAGCCTCTCCGATGAAGTGTGAGTAGTTTACTTCAGACCTTCGGGTCCATAGTTATTAGCTAGATGGATTCTTCTCTCTTTTTGGATCTCAATACAATGTTCTCCCCCTCTCTTGTGGAGATCTATTCGATGTAATCTTCTTTTTGCGGTGTGTTTGTTGAGACCGATGAATTGTGGGTTTATGATCCAGCTTATCTATGAACAATATTTGATTCTTCTCTGAATTCTTTTATGTATGATTGAGTTATCTTTGCAAGTCTCTTCGAATTATCCGTTTGGTTTGGCCAACTAGATTGGTAGTTCTTGCATTGGGAGAAGTGTTTAGCTTTGGGTTCAATCTTGCGGTGTCCTTACCCAGTGACAGAAAGGGTTGCAAGGCACGTATTGTATTGTTGCCATCGAGGATAACAAGATGGGGTTCTTATCATATTGCATGAATTTATCCCTCTACATCATGTCATCTTGCTTAAGGCGTTACTATGTTTTACTTAATACTCTAGATGTATGCTGGATAGCGGTCGATGAGTGGAGTAATAGTAGTAGATGCAGAATCGTTTCGATCTACTTGTCTTGGATGTGATGCCTATATACATGATCATACCTAGATAATCTCATAATTATTCGCTTTTCTATCAATTTCTCAATAGTAATTTGTTCACCCACCATAGAATACTTATGCTTTTGAGAGAAGCCACTAGTGAAACCTATGGCCCCCGGGTCTATTCTCATCATATCAATCTCCATTACTTTATTTACTTGCTTTGTTTTTTACTTTAACTTTAACTTTTTACTTTGCATCTCTATATCAAAAATACCCAAAATATTATTTATCAGCTCTATAGATCTCACCCTTGTAAGTAACCGTGAAGGGATTGACAACCCCTAATCGCGTTGGTTGTGAGTAGCTATCGTTTTGTGTAGGTACGAGGGACTCGTGCGTGATCTCCTACTGGATTGATACCTTGGTTCTCAAAAACTGAGGGAAATACTTATGCTACTTTACTGCATCATGCTCTCCTCTTCCGGGAAATCCAACGCAGTGCTCAAGAGGTAGCAGCCGTCTCTGTCAACCTTGGCCGCTGCATCAACCTGAATCCGACCAGAGGACAGCGGTGCCCCTCCGCAACAGATCCAGTGTTGTAAGTTTCCCCTTTCTGCATCTTAGATCTATGCTAGGGTTGGCAAGTTCTTCTGTACAGTTCATAGTTCATTCCCGTTCTTCGTGTTCCCTTTGCTATGGCTTCTTTTGATCCAACAGTAGAATAAATCTCGTGTGGTAGCTATTCCCACTAGTAGAAAACAGGGCTTTGGTTCGGGCCTAACCAGCCCATTAGTCCCGGTTCTTCATGAACTGGGACCCGTGGGGGGCATTAGACCTGGTTCATGAGCCCAGGGGGCCGTCCGGGGCCTCGTGGGCATTGGTCCCAGTTCGTCTGGACCCATTTGTCCCAGTTCTAGGCACGAACCGGGACCAATGGGCCGAGCTCCTGGCCCACATCCATTGGTATTTCGTGCCTTAAACCGGTATAGAAGGGGGGGCTTTAGTCCCGGTTTATGCCATGAACCGGGACAAATAATTTACCTATATATACGCATCGCCGCGGCAGAGCACTCTATTTTTTCTGGTCGGCGAGGGGAGGTCATTTGGGTGCTCTAGCTCACCTCCTATGCGCATGAGGCGTTCGATGAAATGCCCGAGCCACACTAGTTAAGATTTCTTCTCTCGAAGCTCGACCTCAGAACTCCATTTTTCCCGAGATTTGTCTAGATTTAGCGGTCCGTCGCGCTATGTCCCCATTTTAACTGCCGTTGATCGCCCGCGCCGATCTCGTCACCGGCACCACCGTGGTGAGCCTCTTGTTCTTATCTTCTTTCTGATTTTCTTACTTTAGATAGATACTTGTCTGATTTTCTTACTTTAGATAGATATCTATCTGATTTTCTTACTTTTGACACACATAATTAAATATAATGCACGCAGATGAACCGGCAATGGATGTATGGTGACAGACACACCTCTGAGTACAAGCAGAATGGTTTTATGTGTTGTCCATGCCCTAAATGTTGGAACACGAAGTCTTACTCTGACTAGAAATTCTTCACACCCACCTGCTTTACAAGGGTTTCATGCCACACTATAATGTTTGGACGAGGCACGGAGAAATAGGGGTTATGATGGAAGACGGCGAAGAAGAAGAGGACAATGACAACTATGTGCCCCCTGAATACGGTGATGCTGCAACGGGGGGAGCTGTTGAAGATCAAGAGGAACCAGACGATGTGCCCGATGATGCTGCAACGGGGGAAGCTACTGAAGATCAAGAGGAACCAGACGATGTGCCCGATGATGATGATCTCCGTCGGGTCATTGTCGATGCAAAGACGCAATGTGAAAGTCAAAAGGAGAAGCTGAAGTTCGATCGCATGTTAGACGATCACAAAAAAGGGTTGTACCCCAATTGCGAAGATGGCAACACAAAGCTGGGTACCATACTGGAATTACTGCAGTGGAAGGCAGAGAATGCTGTGCCTGACAAAGGATTTGAGAAGCTACTGAAAATATTGAAGAAGAAGCTTCCAAAGGATAACGAATTGCCATATAGTACGTACGCAGCAAAGAAGGTCATATGCCCCCTAGGATTGGAGGTGCAGAAGATACATGCATGCCCTAATGAATGCATCCTCTACTGCGGTGCGTACAAGGATTTGAATGCATGCCCGGTATGCAGTGCATTGCGGTATAAGATCAGACGAGATGACCCTGGTGATGTTGACGGCGAGCCCCGCGGGAAGAGAGTTCCTACGAAGGTGATGTCGTATGCTCCTATAATACCACGGTTGAAACAACTGTTCACAAACAAAGAGCATGCCAAGTTGATGCGATGGCACAGTGAGGACCATAAGAAAGACGGGAAGTTGAGAGCACCCGCTGACGGGTCGCAGTGGAGAAAAATCGAGAGAGAGTACTGGGATGAGTTTGCACGTGACCCTAGTAACGTATGGTTTGATTTAAGCGTGGATAGCATTAATCCTTTTGGGGAGTAGAGTAGAAATCACATCACCTGGGACGTTACTCTATCTATGTATAACCTTGTAAGTGCATCTAGTGCCCCTTAGTGATTTTGGTTTATTGAAGACTTATAGGTTAAAGGACTAACGCGTTTGTGAGTGTACACATGTCTATAAGTCTATGAGGAGTTTGATATTTACAGAGAAAGTCGACCCCTAAAAATGAATATCTTCGACTGAAGATTTTGGTATTACTGAAGACTTTCATGAAGACTTTGAAAGTGAAAAAATTGGTGTGTCCGTGAAGACTTGATGTTCATGCGAGGAATATGAAGCTTGAAGACTTTCGTTTTCATAGTTTTGTTTTTCTCTTTCTTGAGTCATAGGAAACACCGTATTGTTAAAGGGGGTCGAGGAAATACTAAGGAAAAATTTCCATGTGATGCTCAACTCAAAATCCTGCACCTACCAAACCCTTCGAGTGAAGCCTTTGGAAATCTCATATAGTTCAGTCAATTTCTTCAGTGACAGAGACGAAGTTCTTTTAGTCGCTGAGGAATTTGTCCTGACTGAGGAGTTTGGAATTTGCCAGTGCGGATTGCCTACATAGTAAGGAACATGATAGCCCTGAGGAATTTGAGAGTAAAATTTCCGACCGTTGCTGTGCTGCGCGCCAGCTGTCCCAAAATATCTTGTCCACCTAACGGTCATATCAGACAAGGGCATTTATGTATTATCATGTTGGGCTGCTCCCTAGGCTATAAATAGCTGACCCCTACAACCACTAGCCGGTTGGCTGCTCCGAGAGAAACCGACACTTGTCATTTGAGAGCAACCCATCCTTCGAGGACTTTGAGCGAAAATCATCGAGTGAGGAAAAACCCAAATCCAAACACCGACAAACCCCAAAGTGATTGAGCATCACTGAAGAGATTGATCCTGCGTGGATCCGACACTTGTTACCTTTGAAGACTGTGCTTCTTCCAGACGGTTAGGCGTCATGGTCTAGAGCATCCAAGAGGAATTGTGGATCGCCGAGTGACCGAGTCTGTGAAGGTTTGGAAGTCGCCTGAAGACTTACCACGAGTGATTAGACGAGGTCTGTGTGACCTTAGTTCAAGGAGAATACGGTGAGGACTTGGTGTCCTGAGCTGCGTGCTCAGCGACTGGGTGTCCGGGACTATGTGTCCTCATGTTTAAATACTCAGCCGCTCCAACCAGACGTACAACTGAGACAGCAGTTGGAACTGGTCTACCAAATCATTGTCTTCACCAACCTTACTGGTTCTATTTCCTCAACTCTTTCATTTCCTCATTACTGTGTTGAGTGATTGTTCATATCTGTGTTTGAAGACTTTGACTGAAGACTTTCTCAATTTCCTCAGTTCAATTTCTTCAGTCTGTTTGTCTTCATCTTGTGTTATCCTATGTTTACGCTTTCTGTACTCTGTGCTTGTCTTCATTTCATCATGATGACTATGTCTGTATCCTGTTATGCTTACTTCCGAGTACTTATTCCGCTGCAAGTAGTTCTTCGCTAAGGAATTTCCTCACCGGCAAATTCCTTAGTGAAGAATTCATAAAAATCGCCTATTCACCCCCCTCTAGTCGATATAACGCACTTTCAATTGGTATCAGAGCAAGGTACTCCCTTGTTCTGTGTGATTTTGGTTTAACCACGTGGAGTTTTAGTTATGTCGACCGCAGGTATGATCAAGGTCTCTGCTGGGTGTCCTACCTTCGATGGTACGGACTATCCCTACTCGAAGAATAAGATGCGAATGCATCTTGAAGCAATTGACAACAATCTCTGGTACGTTGTGGAAAATAGTGTTCCCTCAGTCACACCTACCCTGAAGGCTACTGATGTGAAGAGATTCAAGCAACTCGATTCTCAAGCGAAGAATATCATATGTGGTCATCTGAGTAAAGGGCAGTATGGTAGAGTGAGTGCTTTGGAAACTACTAAGCTTATCTGGGATAGGCTCTCCAAAGTAAACAAAGGAGTCTCAACTCAACGTGACTCCCATGTTGACGTTCTTCGCAATCTCTTCAACCGCTTCAAAAGACTCGACAATGAAAATGTTCAGCAAACCTTCGATCGCCTCACTGATATCTCAAATGAGCTTCAAGCGCTAGGTGCCACTGACATCACCGACCATGAGGTGGTGAAGAAATTGCTGAGATCACACGATTCTTCATTTGACACTCTGGCACTGATGATTCAAGAGCGTGCTGATTACAAGTCACTTGATCCCGCTGATATCCTCAAGAGGCTAAATACTCTTGAGTTCCACCTTGCTGAAAAGAGAGATCTCTATGGATCAAGCTATGGCAAACCACGTGCCCTGAAGGCCAAGGCTGTGTCTGAATCTGAATGTGAAGATTCTGGTAGTAGCCTTGGTGATCCTGAAGAATTGAGCCAGGAGCTAGCACTGCTCATGAAGAAGTTCCAGAAGTTCTCAAGACGTGGTCTCTTTGGAAAATCCTCAAGGAGCAGTGATTCCTCATCAAGTGACTATAAGAGAAGGCTATGCCACAAATGCAAGAAGCCTGGTCACTACATTCAAGATTGTCCTCAGTGGAACAAGGAATTAAAGAAGAAGAAATACAAGGATTACAGTTCTGATGATGCCAAGAAGAAGAAGAAATCTTCAGAGTCTTCATCATCAAAATCCTCAAAGTCTTCATCTCACAAGAAGAGCAGCTCCAAGAAGGCTCGGGCATTCATTGGCAAGGAAATGGACTCTGAAGTTGAATCTGAGGAACATGAGGAAGAGGAGGCATCCGAGGAGTCTGAGTCAGGTGTGGCAAGTCTAGCTCTTGCTACTGCATTTGTCAGCAAGTCTATCTTCAACTCTGAAGAAATGGCAACACCAACAACGCTGATGAAGATAATGATGACTATGCTCCCACCTATTACTTCATGGCAAAGGGTGCCAAGGTAACAAAATACCCCTCTTCTGAATCTAGTGAGGATGAATCTGATGAACATCTTAAGCCTAGCTACTCTAAACTTGCTAAGATTGCTGTGAAACAACAAAAGGCCATTGAGAAACTTCAAAACATGCTAGACAAAAGTGATGATATGTTGGGTGATGAAATGGACCGCACTAAAGACTGAACTGAAAATCTTCAGAGACTTCAGTCTAAGTTTGACAACCTTCAAAGTAATCATAAAACTCTCTTATCTGATCACGAGAAGCTTTCTTATGAATTTCTTCAAAGAAAGCAAGATCTTGAGAAGCTAAGATTGAGTTATGAAGATCTTCAGAAGGAGCACGATTCATTACTTGCTCAACAAATCAGCACTACTCAAGAAGAATTTGTTCCCCCATGATTAAAGTGCATTGAACGTGAATCTGCTAATTCTTCACCTGAATGTTCAAATGCTTCAACTGTTACAAATTCTTCACTTGTCTCTGCTATCACTAATTCCTCATCTGAGGACATTGCTAGTACCACTAATGATGCAGGGCTGAAGGAATTGTACACGACAGACATGTACAAAAGCCACAAAGGACATCAGATTCTTTGTGATGTGCTCAAAAAGCAGATCCTCAACAGAAACCCTAGGAAAGAGGGTATTGCCTTTGAGAGGAAACTCAATGCTGATGGAACATATTGGAAGCCTGAGCAGTACCCCAAAACCTCATGGGTTGCTGCAAAGGGACCTCCAGTTGATCCATCTAACTTATCTGGCTTTACATGTGAATCTCCTCATTCTTCTGATGAGTCTTTTGACTCCAACTATAAACTGTTCAAAAATCAGAATGGTGAAGTATTTGCTAGATATGTTGGCACTAACTGCAGGAACGGTTCCCCTATGAAGAAAATCTGGGTCCCCAAAAGTTATATTGAAAGTCTTCAGGTGAATGTCCTCATGACACCACCTGTGAAGAATAGGAACCCCAGATCCAATTCTTCATATGGACCTAATTCTTCACATGGATCAAATTCCTCAAATGGATCAAAGTCCTCATATGATCATCATCGTGCTAACAACTCTGTTTCGCAGGGTAGAGCTAACGGCTATGAATATGCGCATTATTCTTCAAATCATTATGTTCATAAGTCCTCGAAGAATTTCTCTGCTTATTCACATGCTTACCCTAACCCCTCTTATATGAAACGAAATGGATTGGCTTCTATGCCACCTTTCTCATATGGTTCTCGTAGAGTGATGAACTCTTTGCCACCCCTTCAGATGTGGGTGGTGAAGAAAAAGAACTAATCTCTTATGCAGGGTCAGGTCTCCAGACGTGCCTTAACGTCTGAAGAATTTGCTGGAGGCATGACAGAAATGCTTGAAAGGACGCAGGCGAATCATGATGAAATGAACTTTCATTTCACACGTCCTCACACTGCTTATCTGTGCTATTTCTTGATGAAATTGAACTGATGAATTTGACGTCATATTCTGCACTATCAAGTATATGAGTTCGTAAGATGCACTAATTCATCTGCAGGATGATCAGCCCAAAGCAAACGAGTGAGTCCTCGATAGTGGATGTACAAATCACATGACTGGTGACAAGAATCTATTGATGGATGCTCCCTTATCACCGTCACATCTGAAGCACATCATCTTCGCTGACAAAGGCAAAAGTCAGGTATTGGGTCTAGGTAAGGTTGCGATCTCAAAGGATCGACACATGGACAAAGCCATGCTTGTTGAGTCCTTAGGATACAACCTCATGTCTGTCTCAATGATTTGTGATCTTGATATGGTTGTTGTCTTTGGAAAATATCGTTGTGTTGTGATCATGGAAGCTGACCACTCCAAAGTCTTTGAAGGCTTTAGGAGAGGAGATCTGTATATTGTTGATTTCTCTACAGGACCACAACCAGCCGTGTGCTTACTGGCAAAGGCTTCAGAAGGCTGGCTATGGCATCGATGACTTGGTCACGCTGGCATGAGGAATCTGAACATGCTTGCGAAGAAGAAGCATGTCATTGGCATTGAGAATGTCAAATTCCTCAAGGATCACTTGTGTGGTGCTTGTGAAGTTGGAAAGATGACAAAGGCCAAGCATCCAGCGAAGACTATCATGACCACTACTCGTCCATTCGAATTGCTTCACATGGATCTCTTTGGTCCTAATCATTATTCTGCTGTTTCAAATGATGCATCTCTATATGGCTTTGTTATTGTTGATGACTATTCTCGTTACACATGGGTACACAATGTCACTTACAAACATGAAGTGCAGGAAATCTTCAAACGATTTTCCTCGAGGGCTTCAACCAACTTTGGTGTGAAGATCAAGCACATCAGAACTGACAATGGGACCGAGTTCAGGAATTCCGGTCTTGATGGATATCTTGATGAACTTGGTATTACTCATGAGTTATCTGCTCCTTATACTCCTCAGCAGAATGGCGTCGTGGAGCGCAAGAACATAACCCTCGCTGAAATGGCTCACACTATGCTTGATGAATACAAGACGCCTCGTCATTTCTGGATTGAGGCAATTGATACTGCGTGCCATGTCATCAATCGGGTATATCTTCACAAATTCTTCAAGAAGACTGCCTACGAACTCCTCACTGACAAGAAACCCAATGTGAGTTATTTCAAAGTCTTCGGTGCTAAATGTTGGATTAGAGATCCTCATCACAATTATAAATTTGCACCGAAAGCACATGATGGTTTTATGCTTGGTTACGGAAAGGACTCGCACACCTACAGAGCCTTCAACAACGTTCTTCACAAGGTTGTTGAAACTGTAGATGTGCGGTTCGATGAAACTAATGGCTCGCAAAGAGAGCACCTACCTTCTGTGATAGATGAACCAGCACCTGAGGATTCTATCAAGTTCAAGGCAACTGAGCATGTCATTCCTATGGAAGAATCTACTGAAGAATTCATTCCAGAACGCGAAGATCGTCGAGCTAATGCACCTGAAGACACTGCTGAAGAAAATGGTGCTGAAGAAAATGCTGATCAAGTTCCTCGACGACAACCAGCTCATCCTCGCATTGCAAAAGAAGTGCAAGTTGAAAAGATCATCGATGACATTGAAGCGCCAGGTCCTCTCACACGCTCAAAAGCTTCACATTTATCTAACTTTTGTGGGCACTATGCTTTTGTCTCCATCACAGAGCCCACTAAGGTAGATGAAGCATTTCTGGAGCCTGAGTGGATTTATGCCATGCAAGAAGAATTACATCAGTTCGAGCTCAACAATGTCTGGGAACTGGTCAAACGTCCAGATCCTCTCAATCATAATATCATTGGCACAAAGTGGATCTACCGCAACAAGCAAGATGAAAATGGCCTTGTGGTGAGGAATAAGGCACGACTTGTAGCTCAAGGCTACACACAGGTTGAAGGAATTGATTTTGATTAAACTTTTGCACCTGTTTCTAGACTTGAGGCTATTCGCATATTACTTGCTTGTGCTAACCATCATAATATCACTTTATATCAAATGGATGTGAAAAGTGCATTCCTCAATGGTAAGCTTGAGGAAGAAGTATATGTTGCTCAACCCCCAGGTTTTGAAGATCCAAAGAATCCTGACAAAGTCTTCAGATTCAACAAGGCCCTCTATGGCCTCAAGCAGGCCCCTCAGGCGTGGTATGATACCTTGAAGGAATTCTTCGTGAAGAATGGCTTCACCCCCGGTTCACTCGACCCTACTCTCTTTACTAAATCTTATGATGGTGAACTGTTTGTGTGCCAAATATACGTTGATGATATTATCTTTGGCTGTCCTAACCAACGTTATAGTGATGAATTTGCCTATATGATGAGTGAAGAATATCAAATGTCTATGATGGGAGAGTTGAAATTATTCTTAGGTCTTCAAATTCGTCAACAGCACAATGGCATATTCATATCTCAGGAGAAATACCTCAAGGATGTTCTGAGGAAATTCGGCATGCAAGATTTCAAAGGCGTCAAAATTCCTATGCCCACAAATGGCCATCTATGCACTGATGAAAATGGTATTGACTTCGATCACAAGGTATACCGCTCCATGAATGGCTCTTTATTGTACTTATGTGCATCTAGGCCAGATATAATGCTTAGTGTTTGCATGTGTGCCCGATTTCAAGCTGCACCGAAGGAATCACGCCATAAGGCTGTGAAGCATATTCTTCGATATCTAGCTCACACACCAACACTAGGATTATGGTACCCCAAGGGCTCTACATTTGATCTCATTGGATATTCTGACTCAGACTATGCTGGTGATCGTGTGGACCGCAAGTCAACATCTGTTACTTGTCATTTCCTCGGACGATCTTTGGTCTGTTGGTCCTCGAAGAAATAGAACTGCGTATCACTGTCTACTGCATAAGCTGAGTACATTGCTGTTGGTTCTTGCTGTGCTCAACTTCTATAGATGAAGCAAACTCTCAAGGACTATGGTGTCAATGTGAAGAATGTGCCTCTCCTCTGTGACAATGAGAGTGCCATCAAGATTGCACACAACCCAGTTCAGCACTCGAAGACAAAGCACATTCAGATTCATCATCATTTTCTTCGTGATCATGTGTTGAAGGGAGACATCTCCATCGAGCACGTGAAGACTGAAGAATAGCTGGCTGATATCTTCACAAAGCCCTTGGATGAGAAGAGATTTAGCAAGTTGCGATGTGAGCTAAATATCCTAGAATCTTCGAATGTTCTTTGAAAAAGGACACTCATCCTAACACTTATGCAAAATTGATGACTTAGATGTGAAACACATGAAGAAACGTTTTTCTTAAATCAATGAAGAATAACACTCTAAGTGTGAAGAAATTAATGAAAAATTTGATTCTCAGAACCCTACGACAATTGTACGCGGTGTCTGAAATCATCATTCTTATACGGTGGGACACGCCATCACCAAAGTTGAAAATATTCATTTTTGAAATTCCTCAGTTTTGAAATTCTTCAGTTTTTCAAATTCTTCAACTTTGCAAAATCTTCACTGTTTTCGACGTTTTTCTTCATTGGCTATATATGTATAAGAGTTTATGTCCTCTACAGCATTCACTTATGGCTATTTCTTCAAGTTGCATTTTCTGCTAAGTGAATGTGATCAGACCCTTCCCCCTCTATGCTACACTCAACCCAATCTATTCAAAAATTCTTCATGTGCATTCTATTTGAAACTCGTTCAAAATCTTCACTGTGTCCTTGTGAGATGAAGAATTTGCGACCGGAACTTAAAACTTACCTTATCCAAATTTTCGGTTTTACCGCTCAAACCATCCCGTATCCCACGATATACTTATCTATTCACCCACGATCAAAGACGATCTCCACTTCTCAGTACGTGGGTGACACATGTCAATCGGATGAGAAGGGTCAGGGGCATGTTCGTCCTAAATCTTTGGGCAAACAGTTTTTCACTGCGACTATAAATACCCCCTCTCCCCTTCCTCACTTCCTTTACTCCGCTCGACCACTCTCTCTCTCGCTCGAGCTTCTCAAACCCTAGCGCCGCCACTACTGCATCGTCACCGGTGAGGAAGAGCTTCACTGCCTCGACCCTGTCACCGTCGTACTCGCGCCGGCCGCGGAAATCTTCACTCCGCCGCCGCCGTAGCTGTCTTCCTCCGTCGAGTTAGGGCGTGGAAGATCTACACCGATGAACTTCACTATTCTACTTCACAGTTCGTCATGTTCTTCATCAAGGGTAATTAAAAGTTACTTTACTTCCCTCTTTGATTCAGATTTTCACTACAAAATCTTCAAAGGTGTTTTTATTCTTCAAATCCTCACACACAAACACCTCACTAGTCATCTGTTCTTGATCCGTTTCTCTAAGCATCGTTTTTCTTCAAGATTCCTCAATTGTGTGGATCCTCGATCTATACAAATCTGGAACCTAAGACAAAGAACGCTTAGTGAAATTCTTCAAGGCTCATCTGGTCAAATTCCTCAAACTTGTTCTTTTTAAAAAACCTTCTGAGAACGCATATGACCTCTCCAAATTCCTCGCAACTATACTCTGTTCACAGGTACTCATGTTCATTGCTGAATCACTAGGTTCTCATCAACTTAACTCATTTGCAGCACTCCTCGAAGAAAAGTTGCATACTTCTTCAGAGAATTCGATTGTTCAAATTCCTCATCTGAAGAATATGGAAGACGATAAGAAGCCGCAGAAAGGAGGAAAGAAGCCTGAGGTCATGACTGCTTTTGAAATACCTGAGGCCATCTATGCTGATTAGTGCACACCTGATGAGGCTAAGTACGGAAAGGAAAATAAAAATCAGCGCAAGGTGCGCATACAGAAGATTGAAAGGAGATGGGCAAGAGAATGGAGGGAGTATAGATATGTAACTCCGAAGTATATGAAGAAATTCACACTAAATCCTCCATGCCCAAGAGCTCCATTGGCACCTGGCCAAGAAGCTGACCCCACCAGCATCAAGCGTGGTGAGGATTTTCTTGAAGAATGGGCCAAGCGCCAAGCCAAGTTGGCAAGACAAGCCAAAGAAGCAGTGAGGAAATTCAATGAAGACTCTGCTGCTGCTGCTGCCACTGAGGCCTCTGTCAGGCCTAGGAAATCAATGGCAAAGAAGCCCGCTCACAAGCCAAGTGCTTCACCAACTATGCCCTCATGGCCAAGTTCCTCAGCAATGCCCTCACGGCCAGAATCTTCAAAGCCCTCACGGCCAGATTCTTCAAAGCCCTCATGGCCAGTTCCTTATGTTGCTCCTGCTCCTCCAAACTCCTCAGCTGCTCCGGCAAAGTCCTCAACACCTGTACATCTGGCCACATGCCAAAGGACTACAGGCATCTCTATTGCCTCTGGTGCCTCGGCGAGTTCCTCAGCTGCACCAAAATCTTCATCAGGCCCCACTCTGCTGAAGACAAAGGCAACGGCTGGTCGAGGTCCTCTGCCAAGTCCGAAGAAGAAACAGGTTGCCTTCCAAGTGCCATCTGACGATGAAGCTGATGATGATGAACTTGTTGAAATCATCAGAGACCGACAAGAAAGGGCCGCTAGAGCCAAAGGCACAAATGTGCCACTGCTTTTGGATCCAAGGGCGATCCTAGATTACATTGATCTCTGGCACAAGGACCCAAATACTCCTATGCCTGATTTCAATTTGACTCCTGGTCAAAGTCACATGCTGACCCATTTCATCACTGAAGAGAAATGGAAATTTGAGAAGGCCAGGCAGATCAAGAAGGCTCAGTTCAAGAAAGAGAAGTTCCCGAGAAAAAACGTTGTCAAAATGACAACTGATGAACTCCTTCAGATCCAGTCTGAAATCAAAGCCCTCAGCGATGATTTCAATGCTTACTATGCTGATTGGCAAGGAGCCAAAGTCAGGTTTATTAAACTGACTGAGAAGTTCACCAATGTTGCAGCCCCATCGCAACAAGAAATTCCTCAAGCTGAAGCTTCTGCTCAGCCAACCGAAGAACATGCCAGCACCGCTGATGACTTTCAGGCTGCTGATGAAAATGCTAGTTCCAGGGCTGATGACTCCATTCCAGCCGCTGAAGAAATTGCCAGGGCATCCACAAGTGGTGTGCCTGAAGAAACTGAAGAAGTCAGGGCAACTGCATCAGTTGCGCCTAAAGAAAATCAACCAGATTCCTCAGCTCCTCCTGCGCCTACACCAACTCCATTCCTTCCATCTGCATTATATGTGAAGAAGACCAAGGCTGCAGAGAGAGCTGTAGTGAAGAAAAGGAAAGCATCAAGTAATTCAGAATCTTCAGCTCCAAAGAAGATGAATCCTATGACCAGCTCACTTGAAAATCCAATTGATGTTGTTCCAATTTCCACCATGCCATCAAAGGACCTTGTTCCTTTTGGTGAAGAATATGTGATCCCAAGCGGATCTGATGAAGAACATCAATCTGGTGCTTTGTCAGAGCAGGTTGATGAAGAAATTGAAGTGGATACGATCCCTTCAATGCTTGTTTCTTCCTCGCCAATGCCTCAGTTCACAGCTGAAGAGGCTGGCGTTAAAGAAATTGAAGATGAAGACGTGGACATTGGCTACACAACGCCCGTGATGAATGATGACTTTTGGGAAAGTCAGCACCCCAATTCTCCACTCTTCACCCCGTTACAACAAATACCTCAGTCCCCTGCACCAACCGTTCAAATGGGCTCTGAAGAAACTCATCCCGCCTCATCTGTGCATGAAGAAATTCCAGCCACTAGTGCTGAAGAACCTGCTGCTGCTGATCCTTTGAACACGCAAACTGCAAATGAAGAGGAACCAGAAATTCCTCAGCCTGAAGAACCTGAGATTGCGGTTCCTGAGATTGTGATGCAACTCACAGACACTCCAGTGCCAAAGACAATGAATCCATTCTCAAAGAAGCAAAAGTTCAAGGCTGAAGATTTCTTCAGCGAGCATGTATTCTTCACAGATTACAACCCCTATGATTCTGCTCGCATAAGGAAGAGGCGTTTCTGGACTGCTAGTCAAGCAAATTTCTATTCCTCAGTACTGTTCAACAAAGACAAAGTCTTCGATCATGTACATATTCCTCATGTGGACATGGAATCTCTGCCGTGCTTCGAGCCAATCCTCAGTGTTCTTCATGATGCTGGATTGCTAAATTTCTGCACCGACATCTGTGATTGGAATGAAGAACTCATTCTTCAATTCTATGCAACGCTCCACATCACAGGAATTTCTGAATATGTGAATTCATGGGTGCTGGACTGGATGTCTGAAAATACTCACTACAAGGCACCAGCTACTGAATTGCTTCGTTTCTTACCACTCAGTCCTCCCCTTGACGGTGCTCATTGCGTCTACAATGAACCTGAGCTTTCAAATCATTACATGCAAGTGCCGATGAAGCCTCTGAAGCCAGGGCAGGCCCCTCGAACTAAATTCCTTGTCAAGGAATTACTGTATGTGCCTCGGACTGTCTATCGCATTCTGACGAAGACAATAAGTCCTATCAAAGGCCACGACTCAAATGATGAAGAAGTCGTTGGCATCATGAAGAATATGCTTTTCAATATCATTCATGGCGTTCCTGTCAACTTCCATGATTTCTTCATGGGTACTCTGACGAATATTGCTATGTCACCATTAGAGCTGAAGCCTTATGCACCATGGATTATGAGATTCATCAGGACAAGGTCTTCACTCAATTACAAGGCCGATACTCTGAACCACTGCAGCTACTTGCCTCCAATTGAAGTCCTCAAACGGACATTTTCCTCAGCCGATGACAAAGGCAAGGCAACTGCTGTGATAGATGAAGGCATACGTCCATTGGATGGTCAATTTCGCAAGGCTGCATCCTACTCCACCAATGATGACTCTGCCACACATGACTCTGCCGCTAAGCAAAATCCTCAAGCCACAACACCCAGGGTGATGACTGATCGTGAGTTACTCCTCAGTCTTCATCAGAAAGTTGATCGCAATCATAAATGGGTCAAGCATCAGTTTGGTTCAATTCTTCACAACATGACCTCAACACACAATGTAGTGAAGAAAATCCACTACTACCTCCATGAAACCTTCAACCATACCTGGGCTGTTCTATCTCATGTCTATAGCACAGAAGATCTGAAGAACATGTGTCTCAAGGAAGAATTTGATTGGTCTGCACCTCCACCGAAGAAATTCAAGAAGGTCAAAGTTCCTTCCTTGGTGGCCATCTCCTATTCTTCATCGCGCGAGACTGATGAAAATGAAGACTTGGACGACACTGCGGCAGGCCCTACTACGACAACCGACCCCGACAACGCTGGCGCTCCTCCATCAACTTGATATTCTTCAGGGGCGTTAGTCCTCAGTTTCGAACCTTTTGGAAATTCGATGACAAAGGGGTAGAAATTTGTGTTAGTCTTCAAGCGGGTCTATTATATGGGCGTTTTTTTGCTAAGTTACAACTCTCGTTCTTCTGAAACTTTATTGGATCGAGTTGTAATCTTAAACCCGATGGTGCTCTGATACTTTTGATGCACTATGATCTGATACTCTTGATGCGTTATTCTACATGCTTGTTCCTCATTAATATTATTGCATGCATGTTGAATTTCATCAGGCACCATATCTCATCATGCAGTTCAAATTCTTCATATTATATGACAAATGTGTGTATGAAGTACAAGATATAGGAGGAGATCGCCATGATTTAATTCTTCAAGTGTGCATTGCTTCAAAAGCACATTCCTCACTATGCACATCTTCAGGGGGAGTTCTTCTATATCTTGCAATCAAATTCCTCAATATCAGTACTTACACTTCATATGTTTTCCCCATTGAAAACTTAACCTATATTGTCATCAATCACCAAAAAGGGGGAGATTGTAAGTGCATCTAGTGCCCTTAGTGATTTTGGTGTATTGAAGACTTATAGGTTAAGGGACTAATGCGTTTGTGAGTGTACACAGGTCTATAAGTCTATGAGGAGTTTGATATTTATAGAGAAAGTCGACCCCTAAAAATGAATATCTTCGACTGGAGATTTTGGTATTACTGAAGACTTTCATGAAGACTTTGAAAGTGAAGAAATTGGTGTGTCCGTGAAGACTTGATATTCATGCGAGGAATATGAAGCTTGAAGACTTTCATTTTCATAGTTTTGTTTTTCTCTTTCTTGTGTCATAGGAAACACCGTACTGTTAAAGGGGGTCGAGGAAATACTAAGGAAAAATTTCCATGTGATGCTCAACTCAAAATCCTACACCTACCAAACCCTTCGAGTGAAGCCTTTGGAAATCTCATACAGTTCAGTCAATTTCTTCAGTGACAGAGACGAAGTTCTTCTGGTCGCTGAGGAATTTGTCCTGACTGAGGAGTTAGGAATTCGCTAGTGCAGATTGCCTACACAGTGAGGAACATGATAGCCCTGAGGAATTTGAGAGTCAAATTTCCGACCGTTGCTGTGCTGCGCGCCAGCTGTCCCAAAATATCTTATCCACCTAACGGTCATATCAGACAAGGGCATTTATTTCTTATCATGTCGGGCTACTCCCTAGGCTATAAATAGCCGCCTCCTACAACCACTAGCCGGTTGGCTGCTCCGAGAGAAACTGACAATTGTCATTTGAGAGCAACCCATCCTCCGAGGACTTTGAGCGAAAATCATCGAGTGAGGAAAAACCCAAACCCAAACACCTACAAACCCCAAAGTGATTGAGCATCACTGGAGAGATTGATCCTGCGTGGATCCGACGCTTGTTACGTTTGAAGACTGTGCTTCTTCCAGATGGTTAGGCGTCATGGTCTAGAGCATCCAAGAGGAATTGTGGATCGCCGAGTGACCGAGTCTGTGAAGGTTTGGAAGTCGCCTGAAGACTTACCACGATTGATTGGACGAGGTCTGTGTGATCTTAGTTCAAGGAGAATACGGTGAGGACTTGGTGTCCTGAGCTGCGTGCTCAGCGACTGGGTGTCCGGGACTGTGCGTCCTCGATTTTAAATACTCAGCCGCTCCAACCAGACGTACAACTAAGACAACAGTTGGAACTGGTCTACCAAATCATTGTTTTCACCAACCTTACTGGTTCTATTTCCTCATTACTGTGTTGAGTGATTGTTCATATCTGTGTTTGAAGACTTTGACTGAAGACTTTTTCAATTTCCTCAGTTCAATTTCTTCAGTCTGTTTGTCTTCATCTTGTGTTATCCTGTGTTTACGCTTTTCTGTACTCTGTGCTTGTCTTCATTTCATCATGATGACTATGTATGTATCCTATTATGCTTACTTCTGAGTACTTATTCCGCTGCAAGTAGTTCTTCGCTAAGGAATTTCCACACCGACAAATTCCTCAGTGAAGAATTCATAAAAATCGCCTATTCACCCCCTCTAGTCGATATAACGCACTTTCAAACCTTCCTCGGATGTGCATGAAGCGGAAGTTCATTATGATGCCAGTTCTCATCCAATGTCCTAAGCAACCCGGCAACGACATTGATCTGTACCTAAGGCCATTAGTTGAAGGACTTTTACAGCTGTGGAATGGAAACGGTGTATGTGCGTGGGATGAGCACAGACAGGAGGAATTTAACTTGCACGTGTTGCTGTTTGTAACCATCAACAATTGGCCCGCTCTCAGTAACCTTTCAGGACAGACAAACAAGGGATACCACGCATGCACGCACTGTTTAGCTGACACCCAAAGTATATACCTGAAAAAATGCAGGAAGAATGTGTACCTGGGCCATCGTCGATTTCTTTCGACCAACCATCAATGTCGAAAGAAAGGCAAGCATTTCAAAGGCAAGGCAGATCAGAGGAAGAAGCCCGCCATGCGTACCGGTGATCGTGTACTTGCTATGGTCAATGATTTACACGTAATCTATGGAAAGTGTCCCGGCGGACTAGCTGATCCGAGTGACGCAGGGGGGACACGCACCCATGTGGAAGAAGAAATCTATTTTTTGGGACCTACCCTACTGGAAAGACCTAGAGGTCTGCTCTTCGATCGACGTGATGCACGTGACGAAGAACCTTTGCGTGAACCTGCTAGGTTTCTTGGGCGTGTATGGGAAAACAAAAGATTCAGCTGAGGCATTGGAGGACCTGCAATGTTTGCACGAAAAAGACGGCATGCCTCCAAAGCAGTATGAAGGTCCTGCCAGCTACGCTCTTACCAAAGAAGAGAGGGAAATCGTATTTGAATGCCTGCTTAGTATGAAGGTCCCGACTGGCTTCTCATCGAATATAAAGGGAATGATAAATATGGCAGAGAAAAAGTTCTATAACCTAAAGTCTCATGACTGCCACGTGATTATGACGCAACTGCTACCGGTTGCATTGAGGGGGCTTCTACCGGAAAACATCCGATTAGCCATTGTGAAGCTATGTGCATTCCTCAATGCAATCTCTCAGAAGGTGATTGATCCATAAATCATACCAAGGCTAAGAAGTGATGTGGTGCAATGTCTTATCAGTTTCGAGCTGGTGTTCCCACCATCCTTCTTCAATATCATGACGCACATCCTAGTTCATCTAGTTGACGAGATTGTCATTCTAGGCCCCGTATTTGTACACAATATGTACCCCTTTGAGAGGTTCATGGGAGTCCTAAAGAAATATGTCTGTAACCGCGCTAGGCCAGAAGGAAGCATCTCCATGGGCCATCAAACAGAGGATGTCACTGGGTTTTGTGTTGACTTCATTCCTGGCCTAAAGAAGATAGGTCTCCCTGAATCGCGGTATGAGGGGAGACTGACTGGAAAAGGCACGCTTGGAGGGGACTCAGTAATATGCAGGGACGGATATTCTTGGTCTCAAGCACCACTACATAGTACTAACAAACTCTACCTTGGTGACCCCGTATGTTGATGAACACAAGAACAGTCTGCGCTCCAAACACCCGACCGGAGCGGTGCGGCGACTGGATTACAAGTGAACACATTAGGACTTTCAGCAGTTGGTTGGAAACACGTCTCAGAGGTGAGAACACTGTTTGTGCGAGCTATACTCGTTGTCCAGGGGACCATCTTCGACTGTATTGACTTACAAAGGATACGAGATAAATGGGAATGCATTTTACACGATCGCCCAAGATCAAAAGAGCATCAACCAAAACAGCGGTGTCCGCTTTGATGCAGCAATCGAGAGGGGAAAGACACATATTTATGGTTACATAGTGGACATATGGGAACTTGACTACGGACATGATTTTAAGGTCCCTTTGTTTAAGTGCAAATGGGTCAATCTGTTAGGAGGCGGGGTACAGGTAGACCCACAGTACGGAATGACAACAGTGGATCTGAACAATCTTTGGTACACTAACGAACTGTTCATCCTAGCCAATGATGTGGCACAGGTTATCTATGTGAAGGACATGCCTACCAAACCAAGAAAAAGAAAAGATAAGGAAGCGAATACATCATACGATGAGCCAAAGTGCCACATAGTTCTATCAGGAAAAAGGGACATCTTGGGAGTGGAGGGCAAGACAGACATGTCCGAAGATTATGAAAAGTTTCATGAAATTCCTCCCTTCAAAGTCAAGGCTGACCCAAGCATCCTGATACAGGATGAAGATTATCCATGGTTATGGCGCAATAAGGAAAGGACACAAGCGAAGAAAAAGTGATGGCTTTCTCCACAACTATTATGATGATACCATGCCAACTTTCAACCTTTTCGTAGTTAATTTGAAATGCCTCTTGTAACAGACAAGTTTCCGTATGAAATCTTAATACTTCGAAAGAGATTGTCCGTTTTGTACATGAAGTGCATCCAGTTTTTCAGAGTTCATTTGAAATGATTTTCAATTTTAGGGTCTTATAGCTCCAAATAATCAGTAAATGCATGAAAAATAACTAATGAAGTCAGAAAGGGTTGAAAATTGATGATGTGGTTTTGAATGGTGCATTTTGAACACACAAAAAGTCAGGTGTTCAAATAAGTCTTGAAAAATAAAATCCCTGTGTAACACATGAGTTTCCGTATGAAACCCTGATACTTCGAAAGAGATTGTCCATTTTGTACATGAAGTGTATCCAGTTTTTCACATAACCCTCTCAGCTAAAACAAAACTATGATATTCTTTAATAGCAAAAATAATTTTTTTGATATAAACTAAAATAACAAAATCTGTTTTTGAATATAATGATAAAATGCAGTATATTAAATAGCAGGAAAAAGAATCACTCAAAATATATTTTTATAGTGAAGTTATTCACAAACTAGTGATTCACACAAATTTCAAAGAATTAAAATTTAAACTATTCAAATTTGGAAACTAATGGAGTAACAGAAAGTTTATAATTATTCTAAGCTAAAAGCAAAAAGAATAAAAAAAATAAAGCAAACAATCAAAAGAAAATAAATAATTCAAAAAACAAAAATATACTGGAAAAAATAAAAAAATGCCGCCTAATGGGCCACACAGCCTGCATACGACTAGAAACCCATCTGTATATGGGCCAGGATGCAGGCCCGCAGGCCCAATAGGCCCAACATGGCAGTGACAAGGGTAGGCAAGTAATGCCTGCATATTAGAGAGGAGCTCATCACCTGAGCTGCAACGCAGCTTATAAACAGGTGCTGAGCTCTCTCAGCTAGCGAGGTGGGACTAAACTTCCCACCGCACCGCGCCAGCACAAGGCCTTTCGTCCCGGTTGGTGCCACGAACCGGGACCAATGCACTCCTTTGGTCTCGGTTGGTGGCACCAACCGGTACCAATGCCCCCCCTTTAGTCCCAGTTGATGCCACCAACCAGAACCAAAGCCCTTTGCTTCCCGCCACCAACCGGGACTAAAGGTGGCATTCATCCCGGTTGCTGTCACGAACCGGGACCAATTCTTTGTCTATATAACTAGCACTTGTGAAAATTTTCATTCAGTTAGTCTTCCCCGCCCCGACGACGCCGCCAGGCTGCCCCTCCGGGCCTTGCCGTCGCCGTCGTCGCCCCTGCCTCCGACGCCGTCCCGCGCCGCCCCGACGCCGTCCCGCGCCGCCCAGACGCCGTCGCCACCCCGCGCCCCCGTTCCCTGATGCCGCCGGCCCTGCCTCCTCGTCGCCCGTCGCCGCGTGCCCCTTACCATCATCGTCGTCGTGCCCTGCTTCATCGTCGCCCGTCGCCGCGCCCCTCACCGTCGCCGTCGCCATCGCCGCGCCACTCACCGTCGTCTTCGCCGCGCAGTGAGCTCATATATATGAATTTTCCTATTTTAATTAGATGTGTAGTTAATTTAGATGTGTAGTTAATTGAGTTGTTGTAATTTGTTCATATTGTGTTCGAATTTTTTTCTGCTCATAGATTATTTTTTGGTGATATTATTGTTGAATATGCATGTTTGTATGTTCATATATATGCAAAGAATATGTCAATTTTTTATGATTTTTTTCTGTTCATAGAATTTTTATGATTTTTTTCTGTTGTAATTTTGTTCATATAATTTTAATAATTTTTTTGTTCATAGAATTTTCTTTATCAATTTATGTGTATGTTCATATTGTGTATGTATAGGAAAATTATGTATGATCAAAGTCATTTATGTATATGTTCATATTTAGAAGAAAAAGCAAGAGAGGAAAAAGGAAAATAAGAAAAGAAAGTGTTTAATATAATTACTTAGAAAAATAATAGAATTTGTTAAACTAGTTTATTTTTAGTAAGTACTACTTTATTTTATTTATAGTAAGTGCTTAGTAGTTGAACTATTGATTTAATAAAACTACTTTATTTTACTATAGAAGTAGTTTATTTTTAGTAAGTACTACTTTATTTATTTATAGTAAGTTCTTAGTAGTTGAACTAGTTGATTTAATAAAACTACTTTATTTTACTATATATAGAAGTAGTTTATTTTTAGCAAGAAAATTAATAGAACTAGTTTATTTTTTAGTTCAAGCAATTAATCCCGCATCGACGTCGACGATGCCTATCCCGCATCCTCGTCATCGACTCGGCGGAGGAGTCTGGCTTGATCAGAGGGGCCATGTCCGGGACTGGGCTACGTCGGGATGGTATTGGAAGGTGCTACCTTCCGGGGGGCATAGGTTGGTGAGGAGCCAGCCCGTTGTTGACCAGATCCTTGTTTGGTGGTGGTCGCGTGGTCTAGTGACGGTGCCGAGGCTTCCGGACACCGCGGAGGTGGTACGTCACCGTGTCAGCGAGGAGAACGAGCACGTCCGTCGCTACATGGTTGCGTTGGAGGGCAGGTTCGACAATACCTGGCAGGTTCTTCAGGGATCTCACTGGAGCTATGATCCTGTGATGGTTCCTTCTCTTTGGGTGTCCACCTCCCGCGACGATTCCCGTCGGGCGCTACGGTTCTAGTTGTATTAGTGATTTGGTTTTGCTTATTGAATGCTCAAATTGGAAAATTACTCCTACTTTGAATGCTAAAATTGGAGAGCACTATGCAGAAATCTAGGAGCCCCCTCCATCATCTGCGTCGTCGTCCCCGTCACCGACCCCCCCCCCCTCCGACCACGAGGTGAGACCAGCCAAATCTCCATGTCAATATGAGTCCTATGAGACCAGCCAAATCTCCATTGACTTTAAGTCTGTCGAGTCTCCACCTATATGAGAGGACGAAGAATCCCGACTGTTGTCATGGGGGTAGCTTCTCCTTCCTTCCCGTGTGCTAGACACAATGTGTAATGCACTTTGGGACGAAAGGAGGAGCTACCATCACCGACGGTCGCAAATGTCATAGAGGAATCAGTGAGGGAGAGTCTCCAACCATATATATATGAGAGGACGAAGAATCCCGACTGTTGTCGTGGGGGTAATTTGTCCTTCATTCTCGCGTGCTAGAAAATTTGGTGTAATGCACTCGGGAATGAAAGGAGGAGCTACCATCACCGACGGTCGAATATGTACACCACATGAGCTGAGATTTTTTTAGTACATATATTTAATTGTACAAGTTTAATATTTGAATTATGAACATACAAAATATCGTACTCGGACGACGAAAACCGCCCGGGGGAGTGCGACTGGTGCCATGACGACCGAGGTATGTGCGACAGGTTCCTTGAGTTGGACGAAGATCTGCGCTTCAGCATTAAGCTCGAGGAGACCTTCGATGTTGAAACGGTACGCAATGACGACAACCGTTTTTTCGTAATTAAGCACGACTTGGACTACTTTAACGTGTATTTTTCATCTTTTCCAATTCGACTAGCTTATGCCTTGCTATGCAAGATGCTATGTCTTGGAGAGGGTGGGTTTTGAAGACCATGAAAGTATGGAAACAAAGAAAATTTACCTAAGGACCATCATGGTGTGGATTTTGAAGTAAAGTTGTACAATTCTGAGAGTGTAACCCATTTTGGTTGCAAAATTGGGAAGCACTTTCCAAGATTTATGGTTTTGATGAGGGTATGCTTGTCACCATGGATCTTGGTGATCCTGAAATCGAGCAAGACAATATGGACATTTGGGTCCTTGTTGATACGCTTCCAATTCTTCCCCTATGTGAGCTTCTCAAGCATAGTTATTAAGTAATTTATATTGTTTATTTCAAAATAGTTGATAGCTTATTTCCATTGACAGCTTATTTTCGTTCTTCAAAGAATGTGTGGAAGATGGTAGACAAAACCCACTACACCGATGGCTCCGAATTAACTTATAAGGAGAAAAATCATCTGATCGCATTTTGTACTGATCTTGAGAATTACAATATCTACAATCGAACTCCTCAGCATTATGATCAATACGTGCCACTACTGCACGTGTTGAACTATGGTAACTACCATGGAGATACCCTGGTAAGATTTTTTACTATTACGACATCCGTGCATCTTTCACATACTTCTAAAACTAGTACATCATTGCTAACTACGAAGTTATTACTATGTTTTTCAACCGATAATCCTGAATGATTGTGTGCCTCATCTGATGTATACGCACGGCCGCCTTGATGTTTTGAACATACAACCAGGTCGTCCTACGAATCTCAACTGTCCATACCGAATTTATAAAAGAAGTGGAGACATGACAATCAAAGAATGGAAAAAATGTATGGACAATCGTAAGGAGGTTCTTGGAAGCAAAAGGAAGCAAAGCGCAAGAATTGGAGACAGGATGATCTCCATTCTCCATAATGGAGAGTCAGGGTCTATATTGTTTTATGCTATTTTACCTTAAATAGGGTATTTATACCTCATAATGATGATCATGTGCTAATAACAATTAAGTAGGGTTGGTTCGATGACTATGAGGATGATGATCGTATGACTTGTTATTAATAACTAGTAGAAGTTGTATGATGATGATTAATTAGTAGGACTTGTTATTATATATGATGATGCATGATGCGAGCGTGTGAAATGAACATGGATTGGATTGAAGTGAAGGCAACATGCATGTGGTGCATGTCGAAAGTAGTGCAATCCAAACTTGATAAAGTTAGGATTAGTATTACTTTCGACATGCACCACATGTTGCCTTCACATCAATCTAAGCCATGTTAACGTTAGGCATAGTAGTAGCATTGGTAAACCAAGCACGGAGATATATAAGAGAGGACACTTCTCTCTATTAGCTAGCTAATAACAACCTAAATTAACCCCCAAAACCCCTAAACCATCCCTTTCAAGAAAAACCTCAGCTCCAGCCAGCTGCTGACGCGTGGATGCCTATTGGTCCCGGTTGGTGTCACCAACCGGGACCAAAGGCCCCCTACCTGGGCTGGCTGCAGTGGCCACGTGGAGGCCCATCTGTCCCGGCTCGTGTAAGAACCGGGACTAAAGGCCAAGGGCATTAGTAACGACCTTTTAGTCCCGGTTCCAAAACTGGGACAGAAGGCCCTTACGAACCGGGACAAAAGGCCCTTTTTCTACTAGTGTCAGCATCCATTTTATACACTAGCAGATCCTCTTTCTTTGCAAGGAATCCTCATTAGGATGCATGAACTCCTTTGTACCATGTTTTTAGCTCTAAAAAATTTTCTTTTCTGAACAGCCATTTGATCAAAAATAATAGCTGCAGTTTGTGAAACCTGTTTATGCAACACTTAGGCAAAAATCTGAACTTGTTAAATTCATCTAGCCATGGTGACTCTTGTCACCGGCTTTTTAAAGAAACAAAGCTCACTTCATAACCTTGACTACTCATGGCGGTTTAATTAATTCTATGGCGGCTTAAATAACTTTTGACATAATTATCCTTATACCATTAGGCCCCTTCATAAGCCGCTATCTTGAATTTGTACTATAATGCTTCTGTCCGGCTTAAATTTGAACATGGAATTTTTACTCTTTAGGCTTTGTCACAATGGCACCAAAAGCTCCCACTTCCTGCTACTGGGTCAAATCGATTGTCACAGAAATCACTTTTGATGATTTTGTGAAGACCGGCTATCTGCCGAAGAAAGAAGTCATGTCTTATCGTTCCCCATACCCGGAAGAAAAATTCCCCAGCCCAAAGAGGGGGAGGTTATTGTTTTCACGGATCACATGAACCGGGGTTTCTCTCCACCCGGCTCAAAATTCTTCAGAGATGTGTTGCACTTCTTTGATCTTCGCCCACAAGACATTGGTCCCAATTCCATGTCTAACATCTGTAACTTCCATGTATTCAGCAAAGTATATCTTGGAGAAGAACCCAACATGTTGCTCTTCAGAGAGTTATTTTACTTAAACCGCCAGAATGAATGCACTAGCGGCCAGAGCTTGGAACTTGGTGGTGTCTCAATCCAGCGTCGAAGGGACGTGATCTTTCCTTATGCCAATCGACCGAGTCATCCCAAAGACTGGAATCAGACCTGGTTTTACTGCCAAGACACCTCTCCGGCTGGTGAAAATCCTCTGCCCGGCTTGCGTGCTCTCCGTCTGGACTCCACACATACGCTCCCTAACAAGATAGCAGCCGCTGAACGTAAAATGCTCGCCTCCACCCTGGCTAAGATCAAGGCTCTTCTGGGGAACGAGTTGAATGACATTGATTTAGTCCGGGTTTGGCTCGCCTGGCGGGTTATTCCATTGAGACGCCGCCCCGGTTTGATGTGCACTTATACTGGCAAAAAGGATGACCCTCTGCGGCACAGTCCTGATGACTTGCCTGACCATGTCATCAACGATATGACAAAGTAACTTTTGAATGAAAGTTTAGCAGACTGCGATAAGGTGGGCTTTGCTTAACCCTCAAAAAAAAGGTGGGCTTTGCTCCCTTCTGCGAAGCTAATCCGGCTCCAGCGGTAAGCTGCCACACTGAATATATTACTTTGATTTTTCGATGTTTTACCCATACTCATATCTCTTCTTAACTTCTCACAGGCGTCGCTGGATATGGTGACAATGGAGATGACGCGGACGTAGAGGAAGTAGTGGATCGGAGGCGACCAGTCGCGTAGTCGCTTCCCAAAAACCTATTCGTCTCTCTCCCGTACAGGAACCAGAGAGACGGGGTTTCGGAGACCTGCTCTCCCGTCGACCATGTACTCGGTGGACGGGATGGAGTCAGCGGCGGCAGCAGCAGCAAAGGAACAACGGTGGGCGGTTCGCGTGGAGCAGATGTGATCTGATCGTGGCGGCTAGGGTTAGGAGACACCACACACTTATATAGACGCAGCCGCGTGGAGAGACGTGGGCTCGACCCACGCCCGAGTCCATGACAGCCCACGATACAACGTCTCAGATCATGGCCCTGCTGTCAGAAACTCTCCGTTAGTGACTGGCAAAAATAAGCACCTAGGTGTCAGCTCGGCTCGGCTCATTCCCGCAACCCGCGGCGGGGCGGGCGGGCGGCGGCGGAGCGCGCGAGGGCCTCTTCTCTTCTCAAGCTCCAATAGCATGTAGAAGAGCCACCCTTATAAGGAGGTCCAACTCCTCTTCCACTTCCAGGGTGGGACTAAACTTCTCACCTCCACCTAGTGCCAATAAACCCACATGGGCCCTTAGAGATTTTTTAGAAATTGCTATATGGGCTTAAGGCCCATCTCAAATCTCAGCACAAATGAGTAGGAAAACAACAATATGCACCAAAAGAGTTCACAACAATTGGAATAATATCCCCAACACCTCCGAAAAAAGAAAACTAGGGTTGTGGAGTGACGATCTGAAGAAACTACCTAGCCACCGATTCCACTTGTGTGCATGTTGCCATAACCATATCTCAACCTTCCAAACACTGAAGCAAAGACCAAGCATGCATTCAAAGAAGATAAAATTCTCGTTGAAGACTATCTTATAGCCATCACGACCGACAAAATTCACCTGTCCTAACCAGGATTTGAGACCTTAATTAGTGTTGCACTAATACCACACACAGAGTAATCCAACATATTTTCAATGTTGTGAGGTGGATATGAATTAGACACCACCTCAATGATAGGCCATACATATAGCAAACCAGAACAAAATAAATGGTTAAGTCTGGTTCTTGTGCTAGAATCACAATTTTTTTGAAAATTCTTTGAGGGACTTTAAATTTTTAAAGTTGCATGTTGAGAATCATGTTGAATGGGATGGAAACAGGATGATGACCTCCTGGGGTTTTTGTTTCATGATGTGTAAATACAGCACTAGGTCATACCATATTACCATACTAGTATTCGAAAAAGTCACTCCACCCTTTTTTAGAGAAAATGTGAGAGATCTCTCGACAACCTCGCCAGCAGTCACCGTTGCACCATTTTCGATCTAGCAGCAACAGGCATGACTTAGTGCCTCTATAGGAGCCACTGCACAGCACCTAGCACCTTCCAGCAGGCATGACTTAGCGCCTCCACATGAGCCACTGTGCATCCACCTGCAAGCGACAAGCATGACATGGCGCATCCGCATGAGTCATCGTGCATAGCACCTACCAAGCCAGATCAAATCCAATGCGAAGATGGTGGGTGTCCCATACCACCACCGGCCTATGACCTGCCAACTCTAGCTCCGACCGTCGGGTTGTGCACACAGCCACAGTGCCGCAGTTGTTGAAAAACCAGTGCCACAATCCTCATTCCCAAACTCGTCCATCTCCATCAGATGAGGAGGACTGCCACTGTACCATGCAGCCCATACAACAAAGCCGCATAGCCTCCCGCCGCCGAGGAGTCACAGTGAGATAGCCACCAGCATCCCATACCACCACCGGCCTACGACATGCCATCTCCAGCTCCGGCCGTCGGGTCATCCACACGGTCACCCAGTGGTGGAGATAGAGCAAGGCCGAGTGGGCCGTTGCCCGCCCAGCCCATGCAATTTTCTCTAAGGTTACCTACTTTTTTAGACATGTAAAGCAAGCCCAATACTTATTTCTTTCAGCCGACCCACCCAGATTTTGGGCCAAGCTACTCCACTGCGGCCACGGTGTCGCTGATGTCGAAAAACCAGGGTCGTTGCCCTAATCACAGCACTCGTCTATCGCCATCAGATGAGGATGGCCGGCACAACGACATGCCGCCCCATATGAAAAAGTCGCACACCCGCCGCCACCAGAGACTCGTAGCGAGATAGCCACCAAAGACGCAGATAGATGGGAAGCCGCCCAAAATTTGACACGCCTGGCCAAATTACTCACCTCCATAGCCCATGGCTATTTTGGTGAGAGCCGCTGCCTTGGACATTGCGTTGTCACGGGAGTCACTGCATCACCAACTAGCCGTTGTGCCTCCCAATACGTTCCAGACGCAGGAGATGATCAAGGTCGCCGTCCTGACTCACCACGTGGCAAACACACAAGAATACACAGAGAAGACACCCACAAAGAGATGATCAAGGCCGCCGTCCCGACTCACCACGTGGCGAACACACAAGAATACACAGAGAAGACACCCACAAAGATGGCTTGTCCATTGTAAATACCACGGGGACTAGATCCCTAACCGCCCCCATCACAGGCATTGCACGGCCTTGCCGGCAGCTGCCTCCGGGAGCGGCAAGGGAAGAAAAAGATAGGGAGGAAAGTGGGTGCACTAGTAGAAAAGGGGGCAAAGGTCCAGGCCGGGTCAGCCCATTAGTCCCGGTTCAGTCAAGAACCGGGACCCATGGGGGCATTGGACCCGGTTCGTGAGCCCCGGGGGCCGCCCGGGCCACGTGGGCCATTGGTCCCGGTTCGTCTGGACCTTTTGGTCCTGGTTGGTGGGACGAACCGGGACCAATGGGCCTCACTCCCGGCCCACCACCATTGGTCCCAGTTGGTGGCTCGAACCGGGACCAAAGGCTAAATAATGCAGAAAACAAAACAAAAATACTGAAAAATAAAATAAAAATAGCAACAATAAGTACTAATTTATTTTCTTTTATGATAATTATTTTTGCTAAGTTTGTAACAAAATTCTAATTACTTATTTATGTTCTTTTATGATAATTCTTTTTGCTTTTAATGTTTTGAACGAAATTCTAATTACTTATTTATTTTCTTTTATGATAATTATTTTTGATATTAAAGTTTGTAACAAAATTCTAATTACTTATTTATTTTCTTTTATGATAATTCTTTTTTCTTTTAATGTTTTGAACTAAATTCTAATTACTTATTTATTTTCTTTTATGATAATTCTTTTTGCTATTAAAGTTTGTAACAAAATTCTATATAATTTTAGTTTCAATAATACTAGAGGTTTATAAAAGCTTTTTAGTTGATTCCTTTAGTACCAGTTCTAAGGCTGTTACAAAGGCATTTTATTTGGTACTGGTTTTATGACTGGGGCCCCACGAGCACCTTTTAGTACCGGTTCGTGGCATGAACCGGTAAAAGAGTTTTTTAGTTGATTCTTTCTGTAGCTATTTTTTAGTCCCACCTCACCAAGCGAGAGGCACTCGCAGCGGTTTATAAGCCCTAAGTATAGAGACGATGAAGGGAGAAGCGTAGTGCTCACCTGCACGTTGGCCTAAAGCTAAGCAACATGCAGGTGAGCATTGCGCCTCTCTTTTATTTTGTCATGGTATCATCATAATAGTTGTGGAGAAAGTCTTCACTTTTTGTTGTAAGTAGAAACAAAATAAAATAAATAAAGCAAGAAAGAAAACAAAAAAACAAAAAAAGTGATTTCAGATTTGAAAACTAATGGCACTAACAGAAAGTTTATAATTTTTCTAAAACTAAAAGCAAAAAGAATTAAAAAATAAAGCAAAAAACAAAAGAAAATAAATAATGCAGAAAACAAAACAAAAAACTGGAAAAAAATAAAAATAGCAACAATAACTAAAGAAAACAAAAAAAAGTGCCTCCTGGTGGGCCCCCACGGCCTGAATATGACTAGAAACCCTACCATGGGCCAGGATTCAGGCCCGCAGAAGGCCCAGCAGGCCCAGAGGCAAAGCAGTGTCAGATTAGGCCCATAGGCCTGCAGTTCAGAGGAGTTCGAGTGGGAAGAGGCAGCGGAGCTTATAAATAGGTGCGGGGCACTCTCAACTAGCGAGGTGGGACTAAACTCCCACCACCACGCCGATGTGCAAGGCCGTTGGTCCAAGTTGGAGGCACAAACCGGGACCAATGCCACCCTTTGGTCCCGGTTCATGGCACCAACCGGGACCAATGACCCCCTTTAGTCCCGGTTCATGCCACTAACCGGGACCAAAGGCCGCCGCTTCCCGCCCTTTGGGCTGCTGAAAAGAGGCCTTTGGTCCCGGTTGGCGGCACTAACCTGGACTAAAGGGGGCATTGGTCCCGGTTGGTCTCACGAACCGGGACCAATGCTTTGCCTATATAAGCAGCACTCGTGAAAATTTGGTTCAGTTCCTTCTTCGCCGCGCCCGACGCCGCCAGGCTGCCCGTCTCCAGTTCGTCGTCGCCATCGTCATCGTCGCCCCGCGCCATCGTCACGGCCCCGCGTCATCATCGCCCCGCACCGTCGCCGCCCTGCCCCAATGTCGTACGTCGCCGCCCCGCCCCGCCCCGTCCCGACGCCATCGCCGCCCCGCGCTTTCGTTGCCGCCCCGCGCCATTGTCGCCCCGCGCCGTCGCCGCCCCTCCCCGACGCCGTACGTCGCCGCCCACCCCGCCCCGTCCTGATTTTTTGCTAATTTAATTATTTGATGTAGTAGTTAATTTAGATGTGAAGTATAATTTAGATGTGTACTTAATTGAGTTAGATTTTTTTGTAGTTCATAGATTTTTTTGTTAGATGTGTAGTAATTTAGATGTGTAGTTCATAGATTTTTTTCATATTGTGTAATTTGTTCATATTTTGTTATATTTTTTTTCTGTTAGTAGATTTTTTTGGTGATATTATTATTGAATATGCATGTTTGTATGTTCGTATATATGCAAAGATCGAATATGTCAATTTTTTATGATTTTTTATGTTCATAGAATTTTTATGATTTTTTTCTGTTGTAATTTTGTTCATAGAATTTTAATGATGTTTTTGTTTATAGAAGTTTAATATAATTAGTTAGAAAAATAATAGAACTATAGTTAAACTAGTTTATTTTTAGTAAGTACTACTTTATTTTATTTATAGTAAGTGCTTCATATATAGTTGAACTAGCTAGTTGATTTAATAAACCAATTTATTTTACTATATATAGAAGTAGTTTATTTTTAGTAAGTACTACTTTATTTATTTATAGTAAGTGCTTAGTAGTTGAACTAGTTGATTTAATTAATAAAACTTCTATATTTAAATATATATAGAAGTAGTTCCCGCATCGACGTCGACGATGCCTATCCCGCATCCTCGTCGTCGTCAACTCGGCGGTGGAGGCCTGCTTGATCAGGGCCATGTTCGGGACTGGGCTCCGCCGGGCTGGTATTGGGAGGTGCTACCTTCTGGGGGACGTAGGTTGGTGAGGAGGCAGCCCGTCGTTGACCCGATCCTTGTTTGGTGGCGTTCCCGTGGGCCAGTGACGGTGCCGAGGCTTCCGGACATCGTGGAGGTGGTACATCACCGTGTCAGCGAGGAGGACGAGCATGTCCGTCGCTACATGGTTGCGTTGGGGGGCAGGTTCGACAATACCTGGCAGGTTCTTCAGGGATCTCACTGGAGCTATGATCCTATGATCGTTCTTTATCTTTGGTTGTTCACTGCCCGCGACGATACCCGTCGGGCGCTACGGTTCTAGCTGTATTAATTAGCAATGCTATATGTATAATAGTATTCGAAGAGTATTCGACGATGTACGGACACAAGAGAGGATGTACTTTTGGTTATAACTGAATGCATGCTAATTTGAATACTACTTTATTTTACGATTTGATTTTGCTTATTGAATGCTCATATTAGAAAAGTACTGCTATTTTGAATGCTAAAATTGAAGATCACTCTATGCAAAAATCTAGGAGGCCCCTCCATCATCCACGCCGTCGTGGGGGTAGCTTCTCCTTCATTCCCGTGTGCTAGATAATTTGGTGTAATAATAATGCACTCGGGAATGAAAGGAGGAGCTACGTACCATCACCGATAGTCAACCCGTGATTAATAATAACGATCTAATTTAGGTTTTTTAGTACATATATTTAATTGTACAAGTTTAATATTTGAATTATGAACTTAGGCCGGAAATGTCGTACTCGGACGACGAAAACCGCCCGGGGGAGTGTGACTGGTGCCACGACGACCGAGGTATGTGCAACGGGTTCATTGAGCTGGACGAAGATCGGCGCTTTAGCATTAAGCTCGAGGAGACCTTCGATGTTCATACGGTACGCAACGACGATAATAGTTTTTTTCGTAATTAAGCACGACTTCAACTATTTTAACGTGTATTTTTCATCTTTTCTAATTCGACTAGCTTATCCCATGCTACGCAAGACGCTATGTCTTGGAGAGGATGGGTTTTGAAGACCATGAAAGTATGGAAACCAAAAGAATTCTTCTAAGGACCCATCATGGTGTGGATTTTAAAGTAAAGTTGTACAATGCTAAGAGTGTAACCCATTTTGGTTGCAAAAATTGGGAAGCACTTTGCAAGATGTATGGTTTTGATGAGGGTATGCTTGTCACCATGGATCTTGGTGATCCTACAATCCAGCAAGACAATATGGGCATTTGGATCCTTGTGGGTACACCTCCAGTTCTTCCCCCATGTGAGCTTAACATAGTTATTAAGTAATTTATATTGTTTATTTCAAAATAGTTAACAACTTATTTTCATTGACAGCTTATTTTCATTCTTCAAAGAATGTGCGGAAGATGGTAGACAAAACCCACGACACCGATGGCTCCAAATTAACTTATAAGGAGAAAAATCATCTGATCGCATTTTGTACTGATCTTGAGAATTACAATGTCTACAATCGAACTCCTCAACATTATGGTCAATATGTGACACTAGTGCACGTGTTGAACTACGGTAACTACCATGGAAATACCCTGGTAAGATTTTTTACTATTACGACATATGTGCATCTTTTGTATACTTCTAAAACTAGTACATGATTGCTAACTACGAAGTTATTACTATGTTTTTTCATCTGATGTATACGCACGGTCGCCTTGATGTTTTGAACATACAACTAGGTCGTCATACGAATCTCAACTGTCCATACCGGATTTCTAAAAGAAGTGGAGACATGACAATAGAAGAATGGAAAAAATGTATGGACAGTCGTAAGGAGCTTCTTGAAAGCAAAAGGAGGCGAAGCGCAAGAATTGGAGACAGGATGATCTCCATTCTTCATAATGGAGAGTCAGAGTCTATATTGCTTCATGATATTTTACCTTAACGGTGTTTAGGTCCTACCTGATACTGATGATCATGTGCTAAGAACAATTATGTAGGGTTGGGTTCGATGACTATGAGGATGATGATCGTATGACTTGTTATTAATAACGAGTAGAAGTTGTATGATGATGCATGATTAGTAGGACTTGTTATTATATATGATGATGTATGATGCAAGCATGCATGAGTTATTATACATCAGCGGGTGAAATGAACATAGCAGTAGCGTTGGTAAACCAAGGACGAAGATATAAGAGAGGACACTTCTCTCTATTAGCTAGCTAATAACAACCTAAAATTAACCCCAAAAACCCCTAAACCAGCCACTTTTATAAAAAAAAAAAAGAAAACCTCAGCTGCTGACACGTGGCCTTTTGGTCCCGGTTCATGTCACCAACCGGGAAAAGGCCCCCTTGCCTGGGCTGCTCGCAGTGGCCACGTGGAGACCCATCTATCCCGGTTCGTGTTCGAACCGGGACTAAAGGGGGGGGGCATTAGTAACGACCCTTTAGTCCCGGTTCAAGAACCGGGACTAAAGGACCTTACGAACCGGGACAAATGCCCTGTTTTCTACCAGTGGTGGGGGGGGGGGGCAGCTAGGGTTCATCCCCTGCCCCTAGGGGAGAGAGAGAGGGTTTATTTGTGTGCTCTAGGAAATCTCAAAGCGCGAGCGCCATAGAGTTACACCCTTGAAAATATAAGGAAAATATGGGGACTAAAAAATTAGAGGATATGCACATGGAACATGTTCAGATTTCCATTCAGCAGTCAAATTATAGACATAAACCAACTTTTTATCTTGTTTTCAAGCTATAAAAAATGCTTCTACCCTTTACAAATAGAAATTCAATTATACACGTTTACAAGATTAAGAACATCTACAGACATTTTCTCTTTGTTTCCATGGGCTTCAGGCTGTCAGCCAACCGTGATATGTCAACATATTGGAGCTGAGCTTCATTGAGAATCCTATGGAACAAACATCACCCTCACAAAAAACTAGCCGTACTCAAAGATCGAGTCATCCGGAGAAACAACAGCTCCGACATGTTCATCTTGAAAAGTTGCCTGGAACTGTGTTGAATTGTCCACTTTTAAAAGAACGTCCCATTTTTCATTTGCTGTCACCGCGACAATATGCTGGAACAGCTTTTCCTTCCTGAATAATTTGCCATCAAACATCACGACTCAGTGACAAGGATAATCATCATATCCCATGCTGAAAGCACTGAACCTTACATGATGAGGATGGTCAACCTTTGCATAGACCTGTATTACAGCCTCAACAATTTCTATAAGGACTATATTTCAGGTCCAGATTGCAATGATCTCCAGAAATCCGTTCATAGAACGTGAAATCAAAATCCGCCCGGACATCAATCTCGGCATATGCAGAAAGCAGTTCCTTGTCATGTGATTCACCCCCTTCCCTCTTTACTCAAAGATCAACTTCTACTAAAGCCTTACCCAATATATACGTTCCTCGACAATGGCTACAAAGTGGTACGACAAAGGAATCCTATGATATAGCAGCTTGTTAGAACTAATAAACAATACATAATATAAGCATGTATCGACACAACAAACTCAGTACAGTATACATGCTTTTGTTCAAATTAACTGTTTAGTGTTACTCACTCTATCCATCTTGAGGTTGCATTCTTTTCTTTGTTTTTTACATTTGTTCCAAAATGGAAGACATGCATCTGACTGACGCAACAGTGTCCCTTTTGCCCTGATTTATCTTATCAGCTGCCGCACATATTGGATTAGACTACCACTAGGGAGTAGGGACCTCACGATCATCTACCCCATGCCCCCCCCCCCCCTACTACCCCGCTGATTGGATGGTAAAAGTTTTCAGATGACCTGTTTTGTATGGTGATGGAAAATGTTTTGAGATCTGATCTGACGAGTTAATGTGATCATCTAATGCTTAACAATACATACATAGCAAATATGAATAAATTAACCTGTCCTCACACATCTTTTAATAGGTGCACGAACAAAGGAGACAAATGAAAACAACCTAACTGACATAAATATCATTGTTGAACATCACTATTCAGAAGCCAACCATCTCCTAAACAAAACAAGCACAACTTTTTGGGAACTAAAGCAAGCCTGTATTACCTGCTTCTCAATCGTGATAGCATCATCCCTGGGACGATTAAAGAGGTAGTTCCATCGCTTGTCCAAGTAATCCCGAATGGTTAATAATCCGTAGACACTAATGGGATAGGAGGATTCAAAGCTTGACAGACGCATGGAGAAGAATTGTACCATATTACTTGGTGTGCGATATCCAAGAGTTGATGGGACTGCAATTATGTAGTGAGAACAAAAGTAAGTTATTATTTAGCGAAAACAAAAGCTAGTAAAACGAATACATAGATATCACAATTCACAACAGCAAATGGCACTTACTGGTATAATTGTCATGGGTCCTGTAGAATGCATACACCAATTGTGTCAGGGAACACTGTCAGGGCGGGGGAGGTGTATCGTCCTCATCTCCCAGTTCCATAATTTCGTTGTACAGCTTCGAGTGTTCTTTAATCCGCTGGGCGCACCTATCTACCCATCTATTTTCCTCTGCTTGGCTCTCAGGATAGAACTTCCCTGAAGAATTGACATGGAACATGTCAGATAGATATATTATTGTTTCATTAATTAATGTAGCACAAGACAGCGTTAAACATTTTTTTTTGTTTTATTAATCTGGTGAGAGAATTAGCAGGTAAGTACCTGCGCAGTTCGTCTCCTTGTCTATCGCTTGCCAGCCAATTGCCGCCGTATTTGTAATCGCTGCCATAATAATCAACATCGTCGTGGCGCCGCTTCTCCCGTGCGCTCCAGGTGCTCCATTCGTCATCGTTGTCCTCCTACCGTGGGAACATGAGGTCCAAGGCACGCTCACAAGGATCTGAATCTGCTGCGCAGTTATTTACAATAGATGTAACTGATCAACAACTAGCCGAGTTGGCCGGAAACAAGATCAATGTGAATAAAGCAAGAGTGAAGAAGATGCACGATATACGCACACATGTGATCCGGCTGGTCGTGGGGTTCGGCAACCTCCACCCCCTCCCGCTGGTCGTGGTGATCTCCTGGGTCTTCTTCTTCCTTGTAACCCAGGCCGGCCGGATCAGCGCAAGCGTTGGGGTAGTGTCTGCCGTGGTATGAAAGGTTCCTCGATCCACCGCAGAGGCGCAGACTCACTCCTCCGTCGATGCCATCGAGACACGCTTGGCCGCGGCGGCGGCGTGATGGGTCGGGAGAGATGAGGGACTTTTGTTCTCTTTTTTTGACAAACGAAGGATTTCTGTTCCCGGTTGCAGGCAGGGAACGGAGTCGCTTTCACTACCGGAACAGGGCCATACCCCGACGGCCAAAACAATGCCGACGGCGGTCGTCGGCTTCCTGGGAGATATGCCGACAGCCTGGTTCTGGCCGTCGGCATACAAAGGCTGTCGGGTTACGCAGAGATAAGCCGACGGCACCCGCCGGCATAGAATGGCCGTCGGCCTAGCTACATATACGCCGACAGCTCCCGTCGGCTTACATAGGCCGTCTGCATACACGTGGGGCCCGGCCACCCCCTGGCTAACGGCGTCAGAGCTATGCCGACGGCCTAGACGGGGGGCCGTCGGCATAGGTCCGCAGGCCACGTCATTGATCCAGGCCGCACCATGCAGAGCCTATGCCGACGGTTGCCGTCGGCATATCTGCCACGTCAGTGATCCGCGGCACGTTGGTCGGATCTATGCCGACGGCTAGGCCGTCGGCATAGTTAGATTTTTTTCGGTACATATTTTTTAATGCTTTTTTATGTATTATTATATCAACTAACATGTAACATGTTAAATATAAACATACATATGAATATATATGTAGTTTGTATTTTTTCATATATTATGAATATATATATATAGTTTGTATTTTTTCGAGCACGTTAATAATGTGCGGTCATGTTCTTTTAAATATAGATCCTTATATTTTATTAAAATCAAAAACAGCTATGCCGACAGAAGTTTTGTGGCAGTTGCAAACGCCCGACACCCGTCTCCAGAGAGTGACCCCCCTCACATCCGCGGTGTGCCCCCCTCATGGACGGCGCCGCCGCCGGCACCTGGAGGGGGAAACGGACGCGTCGGGTCTACACGGAGTGGATGTAGCTGTGGTTTTGGCCCGGATGTTGCTCCCGGGTGTCCCTCTGGGCCGACCTAACACAACCGGGTGGAGAGGTCCACTGGTCAAAGCCCGTCCGTGGGAAGTCAAAAGGCTAGATCTCGTGGTCAACCGCTCCAGGGTTAGGCGGGACGGGGGCCCTGGGGGGTAGCAATGCCACCGGAGCGTCGTACCGGGCCCTCATACATGCGGGGTGGTGTTGTGGCATGTCCAAAGAGGCGGCACCTGGAGGGGGAAAACGGACGCATCGGGTCTACACGGAGGGGATGTAGCTGTCGGTTTGGCCCGGATGTTGCTCCCAGGTGTCCCTCTGAGCTGACCTGACACAACTGGGTGGAGAGGTCCACTGTTCAAAGCTCGTCCGTGGAAAGTCAAAGGGTTAGATCTCGTGGTCAACCGCTCCAGGGTTAGGCGGGACGCGGGCCCTGGGGGATGGGGGGTAGCAATGCCACCGGAGCGTCGCACCGGCCCCTCATACATGCAGGGTGGTGTGGTGGCATGTCTGAAGAGGCGGCACGCGTCTCCGGGGTTCGGCCCCCTCACGGACGGCGCCATCGCCGGCACCTGGAGGGGGAAAACGGACGCGTCGGGTCTACACGGAGGGGATCTTGCTGTGGGCCTGGCCCGGATGTTGCTCCAAAGTGTTCCTATGGGCTGACCTAACACAACCGGGTGGAGAGGTCCACTGGTCAAATCCCGTCCGTGCAAAGTCAAAGGGTTAGATCCCGTGGTCAAACGCTACAGGGTTAGGCGGGACGGGGGCCCTGGGGGTAGCAATGCCACCGGAGCGTCGCACCGGGCCCTCATACATGCGGGGTGGTGTGGTGGCATGTCCGAAGAGGCGGCACGCGTCTCCGGGGTGTGGCCCCCCTCACGGACGGCAATGACACGGTAGTAGACGTTCTGCGGTAACGATGCAGCGTGAATATTATTAAATACTTGGAGCGCGATAAAATCATGAGTTTTTTACACAACGTGGGCACATGTGCTATAGGACTGATGGTAATTTTTCATAATTTTTGTGATGGAGAAGTATCTGAACACTTCCCTCTACGCGGATTGCTCTTCGCACGTCTACGACTGTGGCCGGCGGCCTCCGGGGGCTAGCATACCGTCAAATCTTGCGTAGGCGGCCTCTCACAAGTCTCGAAGTGTTGAGGCGGTTGCAAACGCCCAGCACGCGTCTCCGGGGTGTGCCCCCCCCTCTCACGGACGGCGCCGCCGCCGGCACCTGGAGGGGGAAAACGGACGCGTCGGGTCTACACGGAGGGGATCTTGCTGTGGGCCTGGCCCGGATGTTGCTCCAAAGTGTTCCTATGGGCTGACCTAACACAACCGGGTGGAGAGGTCCACTGGTCAAATCCCGTCCGTGCAAAGTCAAAGGGCTAGATCCCGTGGTCAAACGCTACAGGGTTAGGCGGGACGGGGGCCCTGGGGGGTAGCAATGCCACCGGAGCGTCGCACCGGGCCCTCATACATGCGGGGTGGTGTGGTGGCATGTCCGAAGAGGCGGCACGCGTCTCCGGGGTGTGGCCCCCCTCACGGACGGCAATGACACGGTAGTAGACGTTCTGCGGTAACGATGCAGCGTGAATATTATTAAATACTTGGAGCGCGATAAAATCATGAGTTTTTTACACAACGTGGGCACATGTGCTATAGGACTGATGGTAATTTTTCATAATTTTTTGTGATGGAGAAGTATCTGAACACTTCCCTCTACGCGGATTGCTCTTCGCACGTCTACGACTGTGGCCGGCGGCCTCCGGGGGCTAGCATACCGTCAAATCTTGCGTAGGCGGCCTCTCACAAGTCTCGAAGTGTTGAGGCGGTTGCAAACGCCCAGCACGCGTCTCCGGGGTGTGCCCCCCCCCTCTCACGGACGGCGCCGCCGCCGGCACCTGGAGGGGGAAAACGGACGCGTCGGGTCTACACGGAGGGGATCTTGCTGTGGGCCTGGCCCGGATGTTGCTCCAAAGTGTTCCTATGGGCTGACCTAACACAACCGGGTGGAGAGGTCCACTGGTCAAATCCCGTCCGTGCAAAGTCAAAGGGCTAGATCCCGTGGTCAAACGCTACAGGGTTAGGCGGGACGGGGGCCCTGGGGGTAGCAATGCCACCGGAGCGTCGCACCGGGCCCTCATACATGCGGGGTGGTGTGGTGGCATGTCCGAAGAGGCGGCACGCGTCTCCGGGGTGTGGCCCCCTCACGGACGGCAATGACACGGTAGTAGACGTTCTGCGGTAACGATGCAGCGTGAATATTATTAAATACTTGGAGCGCGATAAAATCATGAGTTTTTTACACAACGTGGGCACATGTGCTATAGGACTGATGGTAATTTTTCATAATTTTTTGTGATGGAGAAGTATCTGAACACTTCCCTCTACGCGGATTGCTCTTCGCACGTCTACGACTGTGGCCGGCGGCCTCCGGGGGCTAGCATACCGTCAAATCTTGCGTAGGCGGCCTCTCACAAGTCTCAAGTGTTGAGGCGGTTGCAAACGCCCAGCACGCGTCTCCGGGGTGTGCCCCCCCCTCTCACGGACGGCGCCGCCGCCGGCACCTGGAGGGGGAAAACGGACGCGTCGGGTCTACACGGAGGGGATCTTGCTGTGGGCCTGGCCCGGATGTTGCTCCAAAGTGTTCCTATGGGCTGACCTAACACAACCGGGTGGAGAGGTCCACTGGTCAAATCCCGTCCGTGCAAAGTCAAAGGGCTAGATCCCGTGGTCAAACGCTACAGGGTTAGGCGGGACGGGGGCCCTGGGGGTAGCAATGCCACCGGAGCGTCGCACCGGGCCCTCATACATGCGGGGTGGTGTGGTGGCATGTCCGAAGAGGCGGCACGCGTCTCCGGGGTGTGGCCCCCCTCACGGACGGCAATGACACGGTAGTAGACGTTCTGCGGTAACGATGCAGCGTGAATATTATTAAATACTTGGAGCGCGATAAAATCATGAGTTTTTTACACAACGTGGGCACATGTGCTATAGGACTGATGGTAATTTTTCATAATTTTTTGTGATGGAGAAGTATCTGAACACTTCCCTCTACGCGGATTGCTCTTCGCACGTCTACGACTGTGGCCGGCGGCCTCCGGGGGCTAGCATACCGTCAAATCTTGCGTAGGCGGCCTCTCACAAGTCTCGAAGTGTTGAGGCGGTTGCAAACGCCCAGCACGCGTCTCCGGGGTGTGCCCCCCCTCTCACGGACGGCGCCGCCGCCGGCACCTGGAGGGGGAAAACGGACGCGTCGGGTCTACACGGAGGGGATCTTGCTGTGGGCCTGGCCCGGATGTTGCTCCAAAGTGTTCCTATGGGCTGACCTAACACAACCGGGTGGAGAGGTCCACTGGTCAAATCCCGTCCGTGCAAAGTCAAAGGGCTAGATCCCGTGGTCAAACGCTACAGGGTTAGGCGGGACGGGGGCCCTGGGGGTAGCAATGCCACCGGAGCGTCGCACCGGGCCCTCATACATGCGGGGTGGTGTGGTGGCATGTCCGAAGAGGCGGCACGCGTCTCCGGGGTGTGGCCCCCCTCACGGACGGCAATGACACGGTAGTAGACGTTCTGCGGTAACGATGCAGCGTGAATATTATTAAATACTTGGAGCGCGATAAAATCATGAGTTTTTTACACAACGTGGGCACATGTGCTATAGGACTGATGGTAATTTTTCATAATTTTTTGTGATGGAGAAGTATCTGAACACTTCCCTCTACGCGGATTGCTCTTCGCACGTCTACGACTGTGGCCGGCGGCCTCCGGGGGCTAGCATACCGTCAAATCTTGCGTAGGCGGCCTCTCACAAGTCTCGAAGTGTTGAGGCGGTTGCAAACGCCCAGCACGCGTCTCCGGGGTGTGCCCCCCCTCTCACGGACGGCGCCGCCGCCGGCACCTGGAGGGGGAAAACGGACGCGTCGGGTCTACACGGAGGGGATCTTGCTGTGGGCCTGGCCCGGATGTTGCTCCAAAGTGTTCCTATGGGCTGACCTAACACAACCGGGTGGAGAGGTCCACTGGTCAAATCCCGTCCGTGCAAAGTCAAAGGGCTAGATCCCGTGGTCAAACGCTACAGGGTTAGGCGGGACGGGGGCCCTGGGGGTAGCAATGCCACCGGAGCGTCGCACCGGGCCCTCATACATGCGGGGTGGTGTGGTGGCATGTCCGAAGAGGCGGCACGCGTCTCCGGGGTGTGGCCCCCCTCACGGACGGCAATGACACGGTAGTAGACGTTCTGCGGTAACGATGCAGCGTGAATATTATTAAATACTTGGAGCGCGATAAAATCATGAGTTTTTTACACAACGTGGGCACATGTGCTATAGGACTGATGGTAATTTTTCATAATTTTTTGTGATGGAGAAGTATCTGAACACTTCCCTCTACGCGGATTGCTCTTCGCACGTCTACGACTGTGGCCGGCGGCCTCCGGGGGCTAGCATACCGTCAAATCTTGCGTAGGCGGCCTCTCACAAGTCTCGAAGTGTTGAGGCGGTTGCAAACGCCCAGCACGCGTCTCCGGGGTGTGCCCCCCCCTCTCACGGACGGCGCCGCCGCCGGCACCTGGAGGGGGAAAACGGACGCGTCGGGTCTACACGGAGGGGATCTTGCTGTGGGCCTGGCCCGGATGTTGCTCCAAAGTGTTCCTATGGGCTGACCTAACACAACCGGGTGGAGAGGTCCACTGGTCAAATCCCGTCCGTGCAAAGTCAAAGGGCTAGATCCCGTGGTCAAACGCTACAGGGTTAGGCGGGACGGGGGCCCTGGGGGGTAGCAATGCCACCGGAGCGTCGCACCGGGCCCTCATACATGCGGGGTGGTGTGGTGGCATGTCCGAAGAGGCGGCACGCGTCTCCGGGGTGTGGCCCCCTCACGGACGGCAATGACACGGTAGTAGACGTTCTGCGGTAACGATGCAGCGTGAATATTATTAAATACTTGGAGCGCGATAAAATCATGAGTTTTTTACACAACGTGGGCACATGTGCTATAGGACTGATGGTAATTTTTCATAATTTTTTGTGATGGAGAAGTATCTGAACACTTCCCTCTACGCGGATTGCTCTTCGCACGTCTACGACTGTGGCCGGCGGCCTCCGGGGGCTAGCATACCGTCAAATCTTGCGTAGGCGGCCTCTCACAAGTCTCGAAGTGTTGAGGCGGTTGCAAACGCCCAGCACGCGTCTCCGGGGTGTGCCCCCCCCTCTCACGGACGGCGCCGCCGCCGGCACCTGGAGGGGGAAAACGGACGCGTCGGGTCTACACGGAGGGGATCTTGCTGTGGGCCTGGCCCGGATGTTGCTCCAAAGTGTTCCTATGGGCTGACCTAACACAACCGGGTGGAGAGGTCCACTGGTCAAATCCCGTCCGTGCAAAGTCAAAGGGCTAGATCCCGTGGTCAAACGCTACAGGGTTAGGCGGGACGGGGGCCCTGGGGGGTAGCAATGCCACCGGAGCGTCGCACCGGGCCCTCATACATGCGGGGTGGTGTGGTGGCATGTCCGAAGAGGCGGCACGCGTCTCCGGGGTGTGGCCCCCCTCACGGACGGCAATGACACGGTAGTAGACGTTCTGCGGTAACGATGCAGCGTGAATATTATTAAATACTTGGAGCGCGATAAAATCATGAGTAGGCGGCCTCTCACAAGTCTCGAATTCGGCGTCCCACCACCCTCCCCGTCGACCAGGCCACGGCCTTGGCGGACGAAGCTGCTCGAATTCGGCGCCTCCCCTCCCCTCCCCTCTGTGTGGTTCCGGGAGAGGAGAGGGCCGAGCAGTTTAAAAAAAATAAAAATCTATATGAAATAATAACACATAAAAAGGAAAACTATAACTATAAAAATTTAAAAATCTATATGAAATAAAAAGAATAAATATATAACTATAAGAAAACATTAAAATAAAAAAGAATAAATATATAACATTGAAAATAATATACACTAAAAATATATTTGAAGACAGTTAATAATATATGCCACGTGTGTAATTAACATGTATACGGCTAGTTTGTAATTAACATGTAAAAAAAAGAAATACACCTATGCCTACGGCTTAGCCGTCGGCATATATGCCACGTGGCATGACTAATGTATGCCGACGGTTAAGCCGTCGGCATAGGCGCCTTATCCACTCCCCGCTCACCCCCTCCACTCGTTCGTCGCTCCACTCGTTCGTCCCCGACCCGCGCTAGCTAGCTAGCTGCCGCCGCCGCCGCCCGCCGCTGCTCCCCGCCGCCCGCCCGCCGCCGCTCCACCCGCGCCACTCTCCCCTCCCTCACCCGTCCCCCTCCCCGCCGCTCCATCCCCTCCCCTTCCCTCCCTTCTCGCGCCACCGCCGCCACGCATCTGCCGCCCGCCCGCCCGTCGCCGCTCCACCCCTCCCCTCCCTTCCTCGCGCCTTGCCTCCACCCCAGCCTCGGTCGGCGGCGCGTTGCCTCCACGAACCGGGCAGGGCCCCGCCTCGGCCCCTCCCCGAGCACGCCTGGCCACGGCTCCGGCCAGCGGCCCGCGTCCCTGCCCGGCCGGCCCTGGTGCTAGCTCCGGTCGGCGGCGGGCTCTGCTTCTCCGGCCGACCACGACCAGCCCCGTCCCTCCCGGCCCCTCCATCGCCGTGACGCTCCTCTGCCCGGTGAGCTATGCTCTTTTTTTTCATTTTTCCTACTATGACATTCATAGTTTCATATTAATTTGCTGCAAATAACTACTATGTATGGACATGTGTAACTTATCTTCATAAAGACAAGTGATGTAATTGTTAGCATTGTTCTCTTCTAGATTTTATGTCCATAAGCCTAATATTTGTACCAATATGATATGTAATGGATTATGACAATATATGCATGTGAGATTAATGGATGGTGTATTCGGCCACTAAGTCTATTCACATATGCATGCAAAACAAATTTTTGAGTTGCTGTTTGTGTCATGTTCTTTGAGTTGTTGACGTCTAGAGATGGCATGGATAGGAGGTGAAGTTGTGTCTAAATCCTTGCTATGTGACATTTAGTTTCTAAAATAGTTGTGTGAGATGTGCTCCAAAATTGACATATGATGAGTGGTTATTTAATCATGATGATCTTGCTAAAAAAATTGAAGGACAAAATTTTACACTTGACGAAATATGATTTTTTTTCATAGTTTAAACTGTCAATGCTTAACCTATTTTTTTGCACTTGGTCGAATTAACAGGATTTGTGGTGTTCCATCTTCGTGGAGTGACCGTCGACGTTGGAGGTGTTTGTCCACGATCGTCCCTCCTTTGATCGACTACATCCTCTACATCGGAGGGTGAGCAACAATTCCATGACCTCGTCCACTTTTTTTCCATGTCACTAGATTGAATTTTCACATCAAGTCGCGTAACCTAGGTCTCCCGTCCGAAAGGGTTGCATCGATAAATATGCATTCAATTGCATATTTATCACCGCAGCTCTTTCGGATTGTCCAGCGCTTTCCACGGACAGCCCGAGGATGTGTAGATTGGGTACGTTGTTCATGCTCTACCCCGTTCCGAGACAGGATTTCGGCGGCGCCTCCCTGTTGTTCTCCGGATGCACATTCTCTCGACATTTTGCCGAGACGTGTATTTGGAGAACAGCGGGGAGGTGCTGCCGAAATTTTGTCTCGGAATGGGGTAGAGCATGGACCGTACTCAATCTACACATTCTCGGGTGGGATTAGGACCCATCTTTACCTATTAGAGATGTAGGTGGATTACTCGTCAACCTTGTAAAAAATAAAATATTGATGTTGGTAATTTAAATGAATCCTTAATTTTGTTGTGTGGCTTCCAATAAAGCAGAGATGGCAGATAATCAGTGGATGTATAGTGGGTTTATCCGTCGGAATCAAGTAACAACAGAGTGGGTCGAGAAAACTGATGTGTTTTTGAAAGAGATATTCCGTAGTCCAATGAGGATGGTGCCAGAATGCCCGTGTGCCAGATGTGGGAGACGTATCCGCAGAGATAAGAGTGAGATGACTAAGCACCTTCGCACGCATGGATTTATGCCCAACTTTAATATGCCGATAAACTTTGCCCAGCGGGACCGTGGTAGAGAGGATGTGATACGACAACGCGTCGCTGGTTATGAGGACGATGGGGTTAGAGACATGCTAGATGATGTCTTTGCTGCACAGCCGACACCTCCGTCACATTCAGCGAATGAACCGGAGGAGCCGGAGGAAACCGCAAAGGCCTTCCTGGAAATCTTGGCCTCGTCAAAGAAACCTCTCTATGAGGGTGCCAAGCTGTCTGTGCTGGATGCCATCTCGCAACTGATGGCAGTGAAGGCTGAGTACGGCTGTAGCCGAGGTTGCTTCGAAGCATTTCTGGGAGTATGGGCTAACAGCCTGCCCGAGGGCCATGAACTGCCGAAAACCATGTACGGTACGAAGAAAATCATGAAGGCGCTCTCCATGGACTATGAGAAAATACATGTTTGTCCAAAGAATTGCCTTTTGTTTAGGCATGAGTATGCGGATGACAACTACTGTAGGAAGTGCGGTTCCTCTCGGTATATTGAGGTGGTCGATAAGCATGGTCAGAAGCGGCAGCTAAAAATCCCTGTGAAGGTTCTTCGGTATCTTGATTTTATAAAAAGACTGCAGCGCCTTTTCATCACCGAGGAGTCTGCCAAAATGATGAAGTGGCACAAGGAAGGGAAAAGGTACAATCCAAAAAAAATTGTACATACATCAGAAGGTGAAGCATGGAAGTCATTCGATATAAAGTACCCGGAGGAAGCAGCCGAGGCTGGGAATGTCAGAATTGCTATAACAGGTGATGGGTTCAATCCATATGGTATGTCGTCTAATCCATACAGCTGCTGGCCCATATTTGTTATTCCGCTCAATCTCCCTCCCGGCGCCATAATGCAACGCAAGACCATGTTCCTGTCGCTTATAATTCCTGGGCCTGAATATCCAGGGAAGAATTTGAGTGTGTTTATGCAGCCGTTGGTGGATGATTTGCACCATTCTTGGTACTTCCCGAGGTTGACATACGACCGACATCTGCAGAAAAATTTCTTGATGAAAGTTTGGCTACAGTATTGCATGCATGACTTTCCCGGCTATGCCCTGTTCTGCGGATGGTGTACAAGTGGAAAGATGCCTTGCCCAGTGTGCATGCAGGCCTTGATTTTCATTTGGATGAAGAAGGGTGGCAAGTATGTTGCCTTTGACCAGCATCGACAATTCCTCCCTCCAGACCATCCTGATAGGGAAGACAAGAAGAACTTCACAAAAGGCAAAGTTGTCCATGAAGTAAATGAGATTCCAACATTTTCTGGTGCGGATGTGCTTGCTCAGCTCAAAGCTCTTAAGCCTGCCTGTGAAGGGAAAGGCAAAGGCAAAGGCAAAGGCAAAGGCAAAGGTAAAGGGAAAAATGTTTTGAAGGATATGGTGAGACGCACAACTGGACTCACATTACCCCCTTCACGCAGCTTCCCTATTTTAAGGACCTCAAACTTCCATACAACATCGACGTGATGCACACCGAAAAGAATGTCGCAGAGTCCCTTTTTAACACGATCCTCAACATTCCTGATAAGACAAAGGATAATGTTAATGCTAGAGTCGATCAACAGAATATTTGTGATAGACCACGTCTTCACATGCAACCTCCCACAGGCAGTCGAAAATCTTGGTTCAAGCCAGATGCTGACTTCGTACTTAAAAAGGATCATAAGATGGAGGCATTCAAGTGGCTGAAACACGTCGTGAAGTTCACTGATGGTTATGCGTCGAATATAAGTAAGGGGGTCAATCTTTCAACGGGCAGAGTGACCGGGCTCAAGAGTCATGACTATCATGTATGGATTGAGCGGATTATGCCGGTGATGGTTCGGGGCTATGTTCCCGAGCGTGTCTGGCGTGTGCTTGCAGAGTTAAGCCATTTCTTCCGAACGCTTTGTGCTAAAGAAGTATGTCCTGAGAAGATAAAAGAAATGCATAAGAAGGCGCCGGAGTTGATATGCAAGCTAGAGAAGATCTTCCCGCCAGGCTTCTTTACTCCGATGACACATCTCATTTTGCACCTTGCGAACGAGGTATTGTTGGGGGGCCCTGTGCAGTATCGTTGGCAGTACGGCCCTGAGAGACAGAACAAGCATCTGAGACAGAAATGTGGAAACAAAGCTAAGATTGAAGCTTCCATAGCTGAGGCAGTTATCCTAGAGGAGGTGGCAGACCTCAGGACAGCCTACTATCCGGACCATGTTCCCACGTTGCACAATAAGGTGTCTCGATACAATACAGAAGAACCCAAGTATAAACCCAAGTTGCCTCTATTCACCGGGCAAGGTGGCAGGGCTGGATGCTCGACATCTTATGTCATGCCACGAGATGAGTGGGAGGATGTCATGTTCTATATCTTGCACAACATCAAGGAAGTTGAGGATGAGTGGATGAGGTAATACCTTTGCACCATTCTTTTAGTCAATTCGTTATGTTCACTTTGCCTAGTTCTTATACCGCTTTTCTTATTGTAGTCGATTCGTTGAAGAAGAATGGACAGGAATGCTGCCTCCTACTGAAGCGGAGGCACTTGCTCTTCTCCGAAAGGGTGCTGATGGAAGGAAAAATTTCGTTGCGTGGTTCATGGAGAAAGTAATTTTTCACACTTTCAATTAAACTCATGCACCCTATAATTTCAATTAAACTCATGCACCCTATAATTTCAATTGAACTTGTAGGGAAATGATCCGACCGAATCAATGGATGAAGAATTGAGATGGGTTTCCATGGGTTTTGACCCTGTCGTCATGACATGCGAAAAGTATGATGTGAATGGGTATCGCTTCCATACAGAGGAGCACCAGAACAGTCGGCCTGATCCCAAAACCATAAATACCGGAGTCTTCACTGAAGGAGATAATAAAATAGATTACTACGGAAGGGTAGGAAAAATATACGAGCTTACATTCAAACTTGGCCGCGAACACCTAAGTCTCACTGTGTTCAAATGCCGATGGTTCGACCCCAAAAAGGGCCTGAGACATACGCCTTCTGTTGGTTTAGTTGAAGTTAAACCATCAACCGTCTATGCCGGAGCTGATCTCTTTATCGCCGCTACCCAGGCCACACAAGTATATTATCTGCCTTACCCATGCCAGAAAGAGTACCTAAAGGGTTGGGAAGTTGTGTTCAAGGTGTCGCCGCATGGTAAGCTACCGGACCCGAACGATGATGATTACTACAACATAAACCCCATGACATACGAGGGACTGTTCTATCAAGAGGAACATGATGACGTGGTCCGAAACAACGAGGATGATGACTTGGGTTATGTTGACCTGGACCCAAACGACGACGACGCACGGATTGATGGTGAGGCAGTTGTGAATCAAAGAGACATAATTATGCTTGAAAAGTTAAATGAAGACGCTGACGATGAGGAAGAGCCTCCACCTCCGTCAGACAACGAAGAAGATATGCGTGATAGTGATGATGAGACCGCTCCACAAATAGATTACAATAGTGATGATTCATATGGGTTCTAGAAAATGTAAGTTCTTTTAATGATCATTAAAATAGTATGCTTAATGTGCTCTTCTGGTATTAATGTTTTTCCTGTATGCTTGTTTAATTGATATCCTTACTAATTGTTTATTCTCTTCTCAATGCAAGTTTGCTAATCATGGGCAAGTCCAGCGGTGCCAGTTTCCTCAGTAAATTTAAAGGACTTACTCGGAGTGGACGAGCCCACAAGGTTCCCTCCCGACTACGCGAGGATGACACCTCACAGGGAGGTGGAGGGGTCGGGGGAGGAGACCCTAGAGGAGGAGGCGGTGGGGGGAGAGCCCCTAGAGGAGGAGGAGGTGGGGGGAGAGGCAGCCGGGGCAAAAAACTCCGGGCCGTGTCCGAAATAGGAGGGTCTTCTTCGATGCCCTCCCATACAGAGGCACCTTCTGAGTCTGAGGAGGAGGAGTATGTTCCTGATGGCGAGGAGGAGGAGGCCGAGGAGGAGGGTGAGAGGAGGAGGCCGAGGAGGAGGGTGAGGAGGAGGAGGCCGAGGAGGAGGGTGAGGAGGAGGGCGAGGAGGGTGGAGGGGAGGTTGATCCCGAGTTGTGGGGTGACTTGCCACCGGGTGCTCCGCAGGGGTGGCTGCGTGGTAATGCCGGACTACCTACACCACCTTCTATCGAGGAGCACAAGTGGCTCATTGAACCTGTGGGGACAGAGTAAGTGCCTCTCAATCATATTTTCAACACATGACAACATTTTCTTATTGTACACATGGCAATCATTTGATTCTTTTGCAGAAACTGGATCCTTCGCGGAAATGGCCGTAAACCGAACGGCCTTATCACTGTCCTGTTGAAGCACTTTTGGCCTGGCCTATTCTGCCCGCGGCCAGACAGGGACCCGCAGCTGCGGGTTTTGGCCACGAGCTGGGCCCACTACGAGGCTTGCAGCAACGCGGAGTACGGGACGGCCGCTAAGGCCGTGATCACCAAATTTTGGGTAAGTTCTCTTCTGAATCACTTGTCTTCAGTTTCGTTCATAGTTTATCATTGGATCACTCAACTCATGCCTTGTTTGCTTCTGGTTTATGCAGCAACTCTATAGAGTTCTTGACGAGCACAAGGCCAGAGCCGACGTGGTCTTGCTTGCGGCTGCGAAGAAGAAAGCTCGTCAGTTGCAGTACGAGGTGCGCTGGGTTGCCGTCTCGCAGTACTACCACTACTACCTGCACCAAAAGATGACCAAAAGTCAAGCGCAGAAGCAGCGACTTACCTTGAACAGGGAGCAGTTCATGATGGTAACTATTACTAACTTTTCATTGTTTCAAGCAGTCAACTCTATGTTTCGTGCTCACATGTCATGCTTCCAAAATTTGCATAGGTTGTTCCTCGTTGGTGCTATGGAAGGCATGACGGATGGGCGAGTTTGGTGGATAGGTGGCTCGGCGCCGATGCAGAGTTTGCTGCCAAGAGCATCAAGGGCCGGGCTAACCGTGGAGCCGACGGGACACACGGCCAAGGAAACAGGAACCACTGGAGCTTCAAGGCCATGAAGGTATATCTATGTGCATGATGCATTTTTGTTCTTCTTTACCGTCATGTTCTTATGTATGGCTAACTTCTATTTGACGTTGTAGGAGGACAAGTTGAAGAGGCCGCTCTCAGACATGGAGTCGTGGAAGCTGGCCCGCGAGCGGAGTCGTCGCAAGGAGGGCGAGAGCCAGTACTACGGCAAGACCGAGGAGCACCTGGGGTCTTACATTCATCACTATCAGGAGTTGCATCCGGATGTTCCTGTTGCCGAGGTCGCCCAGTCTCAGATCGACGACACGGCGGTGGTGGCCATCCAGGGGAAGAAGAATGGCCGGTATCCGTGTTTCGACGGCTTGATCACTCCTTCGATCTCGTACACACAGCTTCGGGCTAGCAACCCGAGCCAGTTAGAGAGTACGGGGCGTTCACAGACTCCTTTAGCCCGCCAGCATGCTGTAAGTACTTCCTCTTTATCTTTTTCTATCTAGCATTCTCAGTTTATTTTCAGCATTGCTCACTTAGAAACAATCTAAATTATGTAGGCATATAAGGAGTTTGTCGAGCATAGGAATCTCGAGGTGCGGGAGTACTTGAAACGAGTGAAGGCAAACGATGATTACAACCGTCAGATGATGACGGTTAGTTCTGCCCTCTTAAAACCAAGCTAAATTTTTGCACTTTCATTCCTTCTGATCTTCTAGTTTGCTTGTTTAACTAACATTCAGGCTATGTTGGCGGCTTGGAGTAACGGCACGGGTCCACCACAAATGGGACCCCCACCACCACCTGCGGGAGAACCCCCACACGTGCCCACGTTCGATGAATGGGTGGCACTAGGCAGTGATGGTCCGGTTAGTACATTTGCCTAACTACTGACAAACTAGTTCTCGTTCATTCAACACTATCATATCATATTTACTGTTAGAATCTTTTCTGAAACATGTAGGGGACCGGTGGCTCGACTCCTGCTCCGTCGACCCCAGTCACTCCGATCTGGCAGAGTGGTGGTGGTCGCGATGGCAGTTTTGGCGGAGGTGGTGTTGGTTTTGGCGGAGGTGGTTGGGGGTGGTTTTGGCGGAGGTGGTCTTGCTTGATGATTCCGTGCATGTGGCCGTCGTGCCATGCCTTTCATATTCCTACTTTTATGATGTTTCATGTCTTGCACTACTTTTATGTTCATGAACTTGAGTCGGTGATGATCTTTAGATGATGTGATGAACTTGAGTATGTTTAGATGATGATGGTGAACTTGAGTATGTTTAGATGATGAACTGTCATATTTCTGCATAATTTCATATTGTTCTGTTTTGAAATGCTGTCAAATGAATTGGAAAAGAGAAAACAGGGAAATAAAAAAAACTATGCCTACGGCAAAGCCGTCGGCATATATAAGCCCAGGAGTCACCAGGGCTCGCCACGTGGCGGATCTATGCCGACGGCTTTGCCGTAGGCATAGATGAAAATCTATGCCGACGGCAAAGCCGTCGGCATACCTCTGCTGCCAGGAGTAACCAGAAGAAGACACGTGGCAGGGCTATGCCTACGGCAAAGCCGTCGGCATAGATTCATCTATGCCTACGGCTTTGCCGTAGGCATAGCCCTGCCACGTGGCATTGCATGATTCGTCCGCGTTTTTGACGGCGCCGTCCGTTGCCGTCAGACGAAAAAGACTGCCGACGGCTATACTGTGCCGACGGCTGACGCTAGGCCGTCGGCATAGGCCCCTATGCCGACGGCTTTACTATGCCAACGGTCTGACAAGACTACGCTGACGGCATCTACGCCGACGGGTCTATGCCGACGGCAGCCGTAGGCATAGGCCTATGCCGACGGCTTGGGGGCCTATGCCGACGGCCCTTGGCCGTAGGCATAGACCGTGAGTCCGGTAGTGTTTTGCTTTTCTCAAGATTTTTTTACGTGTTCCTTTCTCAACATTTTGCGCGTACTACCTCGTGAACATGATCCAAAACATAGACATGTGCTCAAAAAGTCAAAATAATACAAGGTCGCTTACTTTTTAGCTACCTACAGATGGCTAGCAAAAAGGGCGCCATAAGACGCTCGCGATTGTAGCCACAGAGCCTACATCACTACATGTCCTCACCGTTTCCTCCATAACGCGTCCCGGAGGGCGGACTCCGAGCAGAGCACCATCTTCCCGCCGTGTCCACAATGAGAGGCCGATGTTTATTTTTTCCACAATCACGTACTTCTATTATTCCTACGAAATATGCAAAAGGTGAAGGGGTGTTCGCACCCATGACCAAGTTGTTGATGATATGAGCACCCCTTTTGCACTGATGATATGAGCACGCGCGACCGGAGCCTTTCCGATGAAGATATTCGGGGACGACGTACGCCAATCCCTATAAATCTCTAACAGTGAAGACCGGAACTTGTCAGCGGCCAGATCGAAGAGGTCAACATCCGGCAATAGACGGCATGGCGGACAAAGATCGCTAGGACCAAACTGCCACATCACCAAGCGCCACCACGCCCTGGCCAGTGCACAACCAGATCACAACTGCGACACCACCACTGTCCCGGGGGGCGCCGTCCACCCCGGACCCAGCCGCCGCCATCCCAGATTGGATCTGGGCATTCCAGCCACGAAGGCCAGCGCCCACACTGGGAGCTCACTAGAGCCACAACGCCATGGGGATGCCTGCCGGCGAGCTCGTCATGGAAGGGCCAAGGGAAGAGGACGTCGCGACCATGGAGAGGAGAGGAGGCCCCGCACCCCGACCCTCACACTTGTAGAGGAGAACCCCGCCGCCGCCAGGACCACAAGGGCTTTGCCCCATGGTTCCAATCGTCGGTGCAACACCCATCTGGATTCCGTTGTCCTATGTTGTCGTCGATTCTGCTCAATGGGCACCAACGGATATGGGAACGAAGGAAAGGGAATAGGATCACCATAAGTCCAAGCAAGCAGTCATCGCAGAAGGAGAGATGTCGTGGAATTGTCACGTCAGATGTCCTAGCGTAAGGACTTAGTTGTGGAGCCATCGCAACTAGGAAGCTTAAAGGGGTTAAACGGGACAAAGGACACGAGGTTTATACTGGTTCGGCCCCTTGCGGTGAAGGTAAAAGCCTACGATCCAGTTTTGGGTGGGATTGCTTATGAATCGATAACCAGGGAGCGAATCCGCTTGACCTAGTTCTCGATCTGATGTTTCTTGCCCTGAACTGCCGTCGGGTCGTCCCTTTATATACAGAGGTCGACGCCCAGCGGCTCACAGAGTCCCGGCCGGCTGATAAACAATGTCCGGCTCGGTCTCTTAACTATTCTTGCCTTACAATACAAGCCACATACATATGGCGGTTTATCACTACGGGCCTTAAGTCCTCTCTCGGCTTTGAGCCCTTTCTTGAACCGCCATCTCCATCCTGGGTCTTGGGCTTCAAGAATACTTGCAAGTATAACCCGGCCCCTCCTGGGCGGGTCATACCAATAGTTATATCCCCAACATTAGGCCCCAGATTGATTTGAACTGGTTAATGTCAATCTTCGACACTTAAGAAAAATCTTCTACCCTGAAACTTTCGTAACCCGCCATGACTTCATCCTCTGGATCTGGGGTAACCCGTGATGACGTCACCTGCCATAAATGCATGTTTTGTTCAATGTATCCAACGGATCTTTATCTTGATGACCATCCCGAAAATCGAGGCGTCCTAGTAGTTGGATAACTTATGTTTTTGGCCTCCTTGTTTTTCGGGCTCTTTTGGTGGTCTTTCCTTATAAATAGACCTGACCAGGTCTTTCTTCATTCTCCCCCTTCGTCTTCTTCTTCCTCTCGCACCCCCACTGTCGCTCGAGCTCCGCCGCCGCCGCAGCGCACCTCGTCTCTGTCAACCTTGGCTGCTGCATCAACCTGAATCCGACCAGAGCACGGCGGCTCCCCTCCGCAACAGATCCGGCGCTGTAAGTTTCCCCTTTCTGCATCCTAGATCTATGCTAGGGTTGGAAAGTTCTTCTGTACAGTTCATAGTTCATCCCCGTTCTTCGTGTTTCCTTTGCTATGGCTTCTCTTGATCCAATAGTAGCATAAATCTCGTGTTGTAGCTATTCGCACTAGTAGAAAACAGGGCTTTGGTTCGGGCCTGGCCAGCCCATTAGTCCCGGTTCTTCACGAACCGGGACCCATGGGGGGCATTAGACCCGGTTCATGAGCCTAGGGGGCCGGCCGGGGCGTCGTGGGCATTGGTCCCGGTTTGTCTAGACCCATTTGTCCCGGTTCTAGGCACGAACCGGGACCAATGGGCCGAGCTCCTGGCCCACATCCATTGGTACCGATTCGTGCCTTAAACCGGTATAGAAGGGGGGGCTTTAGTCCCGATTTATGCCATGAACCGGGACAAATAATTTGCCTATATATATGCATCGCCGCGGCAGAGCACTCTGTTTTTTCTGGTCGGCGAGGGGAGGTCATTTGGGTGCTCTACCTCACCTCCTATGCACATGAGGTGTTCGATGAAATGCCCGAGCCACACTAGTTAAGCTTTCTCCTCTCGAAGCTCGACCTCGGAGCTCCATTTTTCCCGAGATTTTTCTAGATTTAGCGGTCCGTCACGCCCTGTCCCCGTTTTCACCGCCGTTTATCGCCCGCGCCGATCTCGTCGCCGGCACCACCGTGGTGAGCCTCTTGTTCTTATCTTCTTTCTAATTTTCTTACTTTAGATAGATACCTGTCTGAATTTCTTACTTTAGATAGATATGTTTGTATGATTTTCTTACTTTTGACACACATAATTATATATAATGCATGCAGATGAACCGGCAATGGATGTATGGTGACAGACATACCTCCGAGTACATTAAGGGCGTGCATAATTTTCTTGAAGTGGATGAGGCAAACAAGCAGAATGGTTTTATGTGTTGTCCATGCCCTAAATGTTGGAATACGAAGTCTTACTCTGACCGGGAATCCTTCACACCCACCTGCTTTACAAGGGTTTCATGCCACACTATAATGTTTGGAAGAGGCACGGAGAAATAGGGGTTATGATGGAAGACGTCGAAGAAGAAGAGGACGATGACAACTATGTGCCCCCTGAATACGGTGATGTTGCAACGGGGGGAGCTGCTGAAGATCAAGAGGAACCATACGATGTGCCCGATGATGCTACAACGGGGGAAGCTACTGAAGATCAAGAGGAACCAGACGATGTGCCCGATGATGATGATCTCCGCCGGGTCATTGTCGATGCAAAGATGCAATGCGAAAGTCAAAAGGAGAAGCTGAAGTTCGATCGCATGTTAGATGATCATAAAAAAGGGTTGTACCCCAATTGCGAAGATGGCAACACAAAGCTGGGTACCGTACTAGAATTACTGCAGTGGAAGGCAGAGAATGCTGTGCCTGACAAAGGATTTGAGAAGCTACTGAAAATATTGAAGAAAAAGCTTCCAAAGGATATCGAATTGCCCGACAGTACATACGTAGCAAAGAAGGTCGTATGCCCTCTAGGATTGGAGGTGCAGAAGATACATGCATGCCCTAATGACTGCATCCTCTACCGCGGTGCGTACAAGGATTTGAACGCATGCCCGGTATGCGGTGCATTGCGGTATAAGATCAGACGAGATGACCCTGGTGATGTTGACGGCGAGCACCGCAGGAAGAGAGTTCCTGTGGAGGTGATGTGGTATGCTCCTATAATACCATGGTTGAAACGACTGTTCACAAACAAAGAGCATGCCAAGTTGATGCGATGGCACAGTGAGGACCGTAAGAAAGACGGGAAGTTAAGAGCACCCACTGACGGGTCGCAGTGGAGAAAAATCAAGAGAGAGTACTGGGCTGAGTTTGCACGTGACCCAAGGAACCTATGGTTTGGTTTAAGCGCGGATGGCATTAATCCTTTCGGGGAGCAGAGCAGCAATCACATCACCTGGCCCGTGACTCTATCTATGTATAGCCTTCCTCCTTGGATGTGCATGAAGCGGAAGTTCATTATGATGCCAGTTCTCATCCAAGGCCCTAAGCAACCCGGCAACGACATTGATGTGTACCTAAGGCCATTAGTTGAAGAACTTTTACAACTGTGGAATGGAAACGGTGTACGTTCGTGGGATGAGCACAGACAGGAGGAATTTAACATGCACGTGTTGCTGTTTGTAACCATCATTGATTGGCCCGCTCTCAGTAACCTTTGAGAACAGACAAACAAGGGATACCATGCATGCACACACTGTTTAGCTGACACCCGAAGTATATACCTGGACAAATGCAGGAAGAGTGTGTACCCGGGCCATCCTTGATTTCTTCCGACCAACCATCAATGTCGAAATAAAGGCAACCATTTCAAAGGCGAGGCAGATCACCGGAAGAAGCCCGACATGCGTACCGGTGATCATGTACTTGCTATGGTCAATGATTTACACATAATCTTTGGAAAGGGTCCCGGCGGACTAGCTGTTCTGAGTGACGCAGGGGGACACACACCCATGTGGAAGAAGAAATCTATTTTTTGGGACCTACGCTACTGGAAAGACCTAGAGGTCCGCTCTTCGATCGACGTGATGCACGTGACGAAGAACCTTTGCGTGAACCTGCTAGGCTTCTTGGGCGTGTATGAGAAAACAAAAGATTCAGCTGAGGCACGGGAGGACCTGCAATGTTTGCACGAAAAAGACGGCATGCCTCCAAAGCAGTATGAAGGTCCTGCCATCTACGCTCTTACCAAAGAAGAGAAGGAAATCTTCTTTGAATGTCTGCTTAGTATGAAGGTCCTGACTGGCTTCTCGTTGAATATAAAGGGAATAATAAATATGGCGGAGAAAAAGTTGCAGAACCTAAAGTCTCATGACTGCCACGTGATTATGACGCAACTGCTTCCGGTTGCATTGAGGGGGCTTCTACTGGAAAATGTCCGATTAGCCATTGTGAAGCTATGTGCATTCCTCAATGCAATCTCTCAGAAGGTGATCGATTCAGAAATCATACCAAGGCTAAGGAGTGATGTGGTGCAATGTCTTGCCAGTTTCGAGCTGGTGTTCCTACCATCCTTCTTCAATATCATGACGCACGTCCTAGTTCATCTAGTTGACGAGATTGTCATTTTGGGCCTCGTATTTCTACACAATATGTACCCCTTTGAGAGGTTCATGGGAGTCCTAAAGATATATGCCCGTAACCGCGCTAGGCCAGAAGGAAGCATATCCATGGGCCATCAAACCGAGGATGTCATTGGGTTTTGTGTTGACTTCATTCCCGGCCTAAAGAAGATAGGTCTCCCTTAATCGCGGTATGGGGGGAGACTGACTGGAAAAGGCACGCTTGGAGGGGACTCAGTAATATGCAGGGACGGATATTCTTGGTCTCAAGCAGACTACACAGTACTAATGAACTCTACCTTGGTGACCCCGTATGTTGATGAACACAAGAACAGTGTGCGCTCCAAACACCCGGAGCGGTGTGATGACTGGATTACAAGTGAACACATCAGGACTTTCAGCAGTTGGTTGGAAACACGTCTCAGAGGTGAGAACATTGTTTGTGCTGAGCTGTACTCGTTGTCCAGGGGAGCATCTTCGACTGTATTGACTTACAAAGGATACGAGATAAATGGGAATACATTTTACATGATCGCCCAAGATCAAAAGAGCACCAACCAAAACAGCGGTGTCCGCTTTCATGCAGCAACCGAGAGGGGAAAGGACACATATTATGGTTACATAGTGGACATATGGGAACTTCACTACGGACATGATTTTAAGGTCCCTTTGTTTAAGTGCAAATGGGTCAATCTATCAGGAGGCGGGGTACAGGTAGACCCAAGTACGGAATGATAACAGTGGATCTGAACAATCTTTGGTACACTGACGAAACGTTCGTCCTAGCCAATGATGTGGCACATGTTATCTATGTGAAGGACATGTCTACCAAACCGAGAAAAAGAAAAGATAAGGAAGCGAATACATCATACGATGAGCCAAAGCGCCACATAGTTCTATCAGGAAAAAGGGACATCTTGGGAGTGGAGGGCAAGACAGACATGTCCGAAGATTATGAAAATTTTCATGAAATTTCTCCCTTCAAAGTCAAGGCTGACCCAAGCATCCTGATACATGATGAAGATTATCCATGGTCACGGCGCAATAAGGAAAGGACACAAGCGAAGAAAAAGTGAAGACTTTCTCCACAACTATTATGATGATACCATGCCAACTTTCAACCTTTTCGTAGTTAATTTGAAATGCCTGTTGTTATAGACAAGTTTCCGTATGAAGTCCTGATACTTCGAAAGAGATTGTCCGTTTTGTACATGAAGTGCATCCAGTTTTTCGGAGTTCATTTGAAATGCTTTTCAATTTTAGGGTCTTATAGCTCAAAATAATCAGTAAATGCATGAAAAATAACTAATGAAGTCGGAAAGTGTTGAAAATTGATGATGTGGCTTTGAATGGTGCATTTTGAACACACAAAAAGTCAGAAATTCAAATAAGTTTAAAAAAATGAAATCCCTATGTTACAGATGAGTTTCCGTATGAAACCCTGATACTTCGAAAGAAATTGTTCATTTTGTACATAAAGTGTATCCAGTTTTTCCCATAACCGTCTCAACTAAAACAAAACTATGATATTCTTTAATATCAAAAATATTTTTTTTGATAGAAACTAAAATAAAAAAATCTGTTTTTGAATATAATAATAAAACACAGTAATACTAAATAGCAGGAAAAAGAATCACTCAAAATATATTTTTATAGTGAAGTTATTCACAAACTAGTGATTCACACAAATTTCAAAGAATTAAAATTTAAACTATTCAAATTTGGAAACTAATGGAGTAACAGAAAGTTTATAATTATTCTGAGTTAAAAGAAAAAAGAATAAAAAAATAAAGCAAAAAATCAAAAGAAAATAAATAATTAAAAAAACAAAAAAGTATTGGGAAAAAAATAAAAAAATGCCGCCTAATGGGCCACACAGCGTGCATACGACAAAAAAATCATCTGTACATGGGCCAGGATGGAGGCCCGCAGGCCCAATAGGCCTAACATGGCAGTGACAAGGGTAGGCAAGTAATGCCTGCATATTAGAGAGGAGCTCAGCACCTGAGGTGCAACGTAGCTTATAAACAGGTGCTGAGCTCTCTCAGCTAGCGAGGTGGGACTAAACTTCCCACCGCACCACGCCAGCACAAGGCCTTTCGTCCCGGTTGGTGCCACGAACCGGGACCAATGCACTCCTTTGGTCCCGGTTGGTGGCACCAACCGGTACCAATGCCCCCCCTTTAATCCCGGTTGATGTCATCAACCGGGACTCAAGCCCTCTGCTTCCCGCCACCAACCGGGACTAAAGGTGGCATTCGTCCCGGTTGCCGTCACGAACCGGGACCAATCCTTCGTCTATATAACTAGCACTTGTGAAAATTTTCATTCAGTTCGTCTTCCCCGCCCTGACGCCGCCGCCAGGCTGCCCCTCTGCGCCTCGCCGTCGCCGTTGTCGCCCCTACCTCCGACGCCGTCCCGCGCCGCCCAGACGTCGTCGACGCCCCGCACCCCGTGCACTAACGTCACCCGCCCTGCCTTCTCGTCGCCCATCGCCGAGCGCCCCACACCGTCGCCGTCACCATGCCCTGCTTCATCGTCGCCCGTCGCCGCGCCCCTCACCGTTGCCGTCGCCATCGCCACGCCCCTCACCGTCGTCGTCGCCGCGCAGTGAGCTCATATATATGAATTTTCCTAATTTAATTAGATGTGTAGTTAATTTAGATGTGTAGTTAATTGAGTTGTTGTAATTTGTTCATATTGTGTTAGAATTTTTTTCTATTCATAGATTTTTTTGGTGATATTATTGTTGAATATGCATGTTTGTGTGTTCATATACATGCAAAGAATATGTCATTTTTTTATGATTTTTTCTGTTCATAGAATTTTCATGATTTTTTTCTATTGTACTTTTGTTCATATAATTTTAATGATTTTTTTGTTCATAGAATTTTCTTTGTCAATTTATGTACATGTTCATATTGTGTATGTATAGGAAAATTATGTATGATCAAAGTCATTTATGTATATGTTCATATTTAGAAGAAAAAGCAGGAGAGCAAAAAGGAAATAAGAAAAGAAAGTGTTTAATATAATTAGTTAGAAAAATAATAGAACTTGTTAAACTAGTTTATTTTTAGTAAGTACTCCTTTATTTTATTTATAGTAAGTGCTTAGTAGTTGAGCTAGTTGATTTAATAAAACTATTTTATTTTACTATAGAAGTAGTTTATTTTTAGTAAGTACTACTTTATTTATTTATAGTAAGTGCTTAGTAGTTGAACTAGTTGATTTAATAAAACTACTTTATTTTACTATATATAGAAGTAGTTTATTTTTAGCAAGAAAATTAATAGAACTAGTTTATTTTTTTAGTTCAAGCAATTAATCCCGCATCAACGTCGATGATGCCTATCCCCCATCCTTGTCGTCGACTTGGCGGAGGAGGTCGGCTTGATCAGAGGGGCCATGTCCGGGACTGAGCTCCGCCGGGCTGGTATTAGGAGGTGCTACCTTCCGGGGGGCATAGGTTGGTGAGGATCCAGCCCGTTGTTGACCCGATCCTTGTTTGGTGGCGGTCGCGTGGTCCAGTGACGGTGCCGAGGCTTCCGGACACCATGGAGGTGGTACGTCACCGTGTCAGCGAGGAGGACGAGCACATCCATCGCTACATGGTTGCGTTGGAGGGCAGGTTCGACAATACCTGGCAGGTTCTTCAGGGATCTCACTGGAGCTATGATCCTGTGATGGTTCCTTCTCTTTGGGTGTCCACCACCAGCGACGATACCCGTCGGGCGCTACGGTTGTAGCTGTATTAGCGATGCTATGTATGATAGCATTCGAGGAGTATTACTAGTGATAATATTCGATGATGTATGGACACAAGAGATGATGTACTTTATTTTATGATTTGGTTTTTCTTATTGAATGCTCAAATTGGAAAATTACTCCTACTTTGAATGCTAAAATTAGAGAGCACTCTACAAAAATCTAGGAGCCCCCTCCATCATCCGCGCCTTCGTCCCCGTCACCGCCCCCCCCCCCTCCGACCTCGAGGTGAGACCAACCAAATCTCCATGTCAATATGAGTCCTATAATATGAGTCCTCGGGTTGACTTTAAGTCTGTCGAGTCTCCACCTATATGAGAGGACGAAGAATCCTGACTGTTGTCGTGGGGGTAGCTTCTCGTTCGTTCCCGTGTGCTAGACACAATGTGTAATGCACTTGGGGACGAAAGGAGGAGTTACCATCACCGATGGTCGCAAATGTCATAGAGGAATCAGTGAGGGAGAGTCTCCAACCATATATATATGAGAGGACGAAGAATCCCGACTGTTGTCGTGGGGGTAGTTTCTCCTTCATTCCCGTGTGCTAGACAATTTGGTGTAATGCACTCGGGAATGAAAGGAGGAGCTACCACTACAAGAAATATGTCAACTTATGACCACCACTATTGGTCACTGAAAGGTCACAAATTTCCATTTATGACCTTTTTGTGACCAAAAACAGAAGGTCAAAAGCTAGCCGTCGTAAACTGACTATAGCGACCTTTCTTCTGGAATGGTCAAAGACGTTTACGACCAAAATATTCCTACTGTGGCGTTTTGGTCACTAGCAACCTCCCCCAGGCCACGTAGGCATCCAGCGTGGCAAGCTGATGTGGCACAAGATTCAGCCTGGTCCAATTGGGTGTTTATATGGGCCGAGCCCATTAATTCAGCCTTTTAATGTATTTTTTTCCCTGTTCATTTTGGTCAGCTACATGGGCCAGGCCCAACAATTCAGCCTTTTATTTTCTAGGCCTTTGGCCTTTTTGCTTCGATTTCTTATTTGGGCCTCAGCCTTTTTACAATCCATTTTGGACCAGGTCCCACTAGTCAGGTCATCTAATTAAGTCCCACTTGTCAGTTTTTTCTTCATTTTAAAGGACCCACGTGTTCTCTATTTGGGCAGCAACCAATAACTTGATTCAAACAGAGCCAATAACACATAAAATTTCAAACAACAGCCAAACAAAGTACTTTAGAATCAGGTATTCAACCGCCAAACACGTCTTCTCTATTTGGGCAGTACAAACAGCTATTCAACTATAAAATATAGCTGAATATTAACATGACTGGTGGCAGTGTTTGTCACCCTGGTGAAGATCTGCTGGCTGGACTAGATTGACACCATCCTGATGAGTCCCCTCTCCATTAGGTCCTTGATGGCCCTGCGAGCCAGCGACCCGTTGATCTGCAGCACCATAAAAATCAAACAAACATATGACACACTAATATACATTGTGCATACTTGAAAATGCACGGTGCTCACATCAATCAGTAGTTCTAATGAACAAGGCATGTTAGGCACATATTGTTGACAGTAAGAAGCAGGGACATGTTAATTAAGTGTAAAGCAGCAGCATCAAACCACATTTAACTATATGAAACACTACAAATCAATGGCTATGTTGAATATCTGTGACACATGACATAAATGATGATCAGATGGCCATATCAAATCCACTGCACCCTATCTATAACATGGCACACCAAGCAAAATCTGCATAAAAAATTGACGCAGCAGCTGAATCCAGCATCCAATCAATTCATAACACTAGCGCATGGGTGTGTTCTTACAATTGTACAGACTGACCCCAAAATAGAGCATCGCAGTAAAGTACTTGACCAGGAGCCATGATGCATCACACACATATCCTACCATCCCCAGATGTCACTTCACATAGGAAGGAAGGAAGCAAGTAAGAATAACAAATCCAGAGGGAGTGCGTTACCCTGAGTCGCTCGGACAGGACGGAGGGCGTGATCTGCTTGTACTTGGGCACCTTGGTGAGCAGCTTGTCGTAGGTGGCCTGGTCGAAGATCACCGTGTTGTTCACCTTCTCCTTTTGCTTGCCCTTGCTCCACTTCTTCTGCTTGCCTCCACCCGACTTGGCCGGCTTCGACGACGCGGTGGGTGCTAAACACATTGTTGGGTGCGGTGGGTGCGGGTTTTCATTGGGATTCTTCTCCTGGAGTTCCTTGTACACCAACTTTTGACAAATGAAGCCCAAAATCTGCGGGTTATAAATCATAAAAGTTAGGAATATAATCAAGTGAAGCCGTGCATATATTTCTGGACAGCAAACTAAATAGACAGCTGCTCTCAAACCGTACATCCAAACGAAGCAAATAAGTACTCTACGGAAACCTTAGAACATGCTTTACAACTCATATGTACAGGCCAACTTGAAATTATGAGCATAACAAACTCGTTTTTCAGTTAGAAGCTCGCTGCCCTAAATAGTCAGGTAGTGCAGTTTTTTAACTGAACCAAATTCAGTTTAGAGAACAGCCGCAGAAATCCAAAAACAGGATCACTAGACTGAGTAAACTGAAACTGCATAGCCGTCTAGTTTAGAGAACTAAAACTTAGCTAGATGAGGTACAAACTGAAACAACATTCATTCAGTAGCAAAACAACCACCTTAGCTAGCTAGTCCGTGAGCATTAACCAAGCATGCATCATACAGGAAGGAACAAATATGATATGAACTAAGACCAAGGCCACACACAGGACCTCATCAATCAGGCCACCCTAGTTTGGTTTCACAGCCACAATAGAAACTAGACTACAACATAGCAGCGATAGGAAAAACATCACAGTAAGGATCAAACCTTGTTTGGGGAGTCGATTTCCTCCTCGTCGATGTCGTCCATGGAGGGCTCCTGCTCCATCTAAATGGAAGAAACAAGTAAATATGGGCTTACAGACAGAGCTAGCAACAATTTTTACAAACAGAGAAGCTGTCAAATTTTCTGTGATTATAAAATCTTCTTCCATTTAGCAGTTCTCTTTTGATTATAATCATTTACTCCCTCCATTCCTAAATATATGATGTTTTGGTAATTCAAATTGAATAACCAAAAGGTCATATATTTAGGAACGGGGGGAGTAGTTCATTGTCCACAAAATAACAGGTCGCAACTAACACTGCTGAATCAAGTAGAGGAATGCAGAGTTTATGTGAGTCAATTCATACAAGCATGATAAACAATTCTTCATGGCACTCAAACCATTCGAGGGGCAACAATTTATTTACGCTGCAGCTCCAAAGTGCTAGATTACTAAAACATGAGATTAAATCAAACCCATTTTAGAGTATTGCTGGAAACAATGCATTGATACAAGACTCGAATAAAGGAAACATTGCTCTGTTCTTGCTGAGTACCACTACAAATGCTACGTGCAGGAGCAGTTATGTCATTTACTTTGTTTTTATACAAGTAACATGGACAGTATTGGCTGGAAGTTTGTCTAGCAAGCGAGAAAGATCAGCGATCATGCTTTGTGTACAAAGTTCCATAGGTTTGGAACCCATTCTATAGTTCAATACAATATAACATGAAGGAAGGAGGAGGCAGCAGTAGCTGCACGGGCAGTTCCATCCATCCAGGCAACATACATAGTACTACTACATAGAGAAAGAGGTGAAAGGAAGGGGGTCGGTCACCTTCTTGTCCTTGATCTCGCTGGACTGGATCCAGGTCTTGATCTGGTCGCGGTAGTGCTGCAGCTTCTTGATCTCCATCTTGAGGTCCGCCTTGAACTTTTCCTTCTGGTTCGCATTCGCGGTGTCATAGACCTGGCCGAGACCCCGGAGAATCATGAGAAACCGTGCAAAATCCTAAGAATCGGGGGTGGGGGAGAAGAGGAAGAGGAGGGGGGACCTTGTTCCAGATGCTGTCGAAGACGTCGACGCCCTCCTGGACCTTCTTGAGCACGCGGTTGATCTCGCCCTGCAGCTTCCGACTTGCGCCCATGGCATTCGGTGCACACTGCCTTGCCGGACTTGCCCACCTCTAGCTGCCATGGAGGGTGTCGAGGGGAGGGAGGAGGGAGGCGACCCCCATCACCATGGCTGCCAAATCCCTCCCTCCGGATCGAGGTTGTGTCCGCCAGATCGGCATGGCCAAGGCCGCCAATCCGCCTCGCCTGCTCGAGGAGGTGGTGGCCGTCGACGGTGGGGATGGGGGGCGATGGCGGCGGCGGCGTCCATCTCTGCCTGGATTGCGCGCGTGGGGGTGCGGGGAGGGGAGGGAACGGGCGGAGGGATCCGAAGGTGGGTGGCGCGAGCGGGTGGAGGGATCCGAAGGTGGGTGGCGTGAGCGGGCGGAGGGATCTGACGTCGTGGCTGCGGCAGGGGACGGGGCGGCGGCCGAGGACGGGGCGCGGGCTGGATCTGGATCGGGGAGAAGGGGAAAGAGAGAGTCGGCGGAGAGGGGGAGAGAGAGGCGGGCGCGGGCTGCTAGGGTTAGGATTAGGCTGCTGAGAGGTGGACGGTTCAGATCGGCTAGAACGGACAGTTCAGATCGGCTAACGGGGGTGATCCGTGGGATGAGCCCTGATTGGCTCAGAAAATTTATGGTTTAAAATAGTTTCTAAGTACTAAAACTATGGGTGTTTTGTGAAGCAGCTATCAAAAATATTTTGCAAAACGGCAGAACTAAATTTTTCTCTGAAGTTAGACCACATTTTTTGGATGATCGCCAATTTGCATGCATTTTTATCTTTCTAGCTATTTTTAATCATTTTTTGAGTGCCCAAAATAAGTTTTTTTGTGAAGTACCTATAATATATTTGTTGCAAAATTGGACCAAATCAATTTTATAAAATACTAGGCCATGTTTAATGCACAATTGACCAAATGGTTGGGTGTAAAAAGTTTTGATCCACCTTTGGTGAAAAAGACAAATTGTCGCCGATTCAGCTGGAAGCAGGTCAAATTTGAACTGTAGCTGCCTCATAGTTTGCTCTTTATTTTTTACAAAAATCATTTCTAGTTTCATAAGTATCTATTTAATCATAGAAACACCAAAAAAATTCCAAGATTCAACCACTAGCTAGGAACGGTCAAGCCCGCCGTTTTGACCGCATTTTGAAACGGGCATAGACAATTCAAAAAAAATCAAAAAATTGGGAAACATTCGCATTGTGTCATCATATGTGGCCAAGTTCCTAGGAAAAATAACAAACTTGTAATACGACAATTATTTTAAAAAAGTGTTCTCAGAAACGAGCTATCACGTATGGAGATCAATGGCTTTCAAGCCAAATGATCAATCTTATGGCCACATTCATGGCATAGTTTGTTCAAATGATCTCATATTGTGCACAAGGGTGCATATTGGAATGGAAAACAATGTTTCCTAAGGAAGTTTTCATTTTCTTTGGATGAAAAAACCATTTTTCATTTTCCGAGTGCCTGATAGGAGGTTTTTTTGTGAAGGAACTACCAAATAATTGTTGCAAAATTGGACCAAATCAATTTTCTAAAATACTAGGACATATTTAATGCACAATTGACAAAATGGTTGGGTGTAAAAAGTTTTGATCCACCTCTCGTGAAAAAGACAAATTTCCGCCGATTCAGTTGGAAGCGGGTCAAATTTGAACTGCAGCTGCCTCATAGTTTGCTATTTATTTTTAAAAAAAATCATTTCTAGGTACATAAGTATCTATTTCATCAGAGAAAGACCAAAAGTTTTCCAAGATTCAACCACTAGCTAGGAACGGTCAAGCCCGCCGTTTTGACCGCATTTTGAAACAGGCATAAAATATTCAAAAAAAATCAAAAAATTGGAAAATCTTCGCATTGTGTCATTATATGTGGCTAAGTTTCCAGGAAAAATAATAAACTTGTAATACGGTAATTATTTTAAAAAAGTGTTCTCAGAAATGAGCTATCAAGTGTGAAGATTCATGGCTTTCAAGCCAAATGATCAATCTTATGGCCACATTCATGGCATAGTTTGTTCAAATGATCTCATATTGTGCACAAGGGTGCATATTGGAATAGCAAACAATGTTGCCTAAGGAAGTTTTCATTTTCGTTGGACGAAAAAACCATTTTCCATTTTTCGAGTGCCCGAAAGGAGGTTTTTTTGTGAAGGAACTACCAAATAATTGTTGCAAAATTGGACCAAATCATTTTTATAAAATACTAGGCCATATTTAATGCACAATTGACAAAATGGTCTGGTGTAAAATATTTTGATCCACCTCTCGTGAAAAAGACAAATTTCTACCGATTCAGCTGGAAGCGGGTCAAATTTGAACTGCAGTTGCCTCATAGTTTGCTATTTATTTTTTTCCAAAAATCATTTCTAGTTACATAAGGACCTATTTAATCATAAATACATGGTTTGGTGGCGATACGTCGAGGTTTAGGCGGTGGCCGAGGGCCCCAACTCTAGAGCGCGTAAACTCGCATGCCCGCCGCGTGGTCACCGCGTGACCGTGGCGTTGCCATGTGTTCTGGGAGGCCTAGGCATTTCTAGTGGGTTGGGCACTCCCCAGGTTGGTGCTAGGAAGAAAATTACAACATAAGATTCTCACGAGGTGACCAATCGATGCTCAAACATGAATTAGCAGCCAAGTGTTTGATTAGCGGTACGGAAAATGTACATGGCTAATGGGCGTGAGTTTTGGCTTAGGATGATGAGTTACTAAGAAGACCGTTTTCACAAATTTTCAGCTCAAAAGGAGGAGCCTAGGTGGTACTTGCTTTGCAAACCACCACACTGGACATAAATACGAATGTTGAAGCTCGGGTCAAAATAATGAATGGATTGAGCTGGCATTTGGTGGAGGATGGTTATTTGGGCATAGGAAAGCATTGTAGAAAATGGATACTATTTGGACATGCCAAAGTGGTACTTCCTTCACAAACTGTTACTCTGAATAGAATAGGAAAATAAATATTTTTGAATTATTTTTGAACTAGGCAAGGAAGGTTTTTACATGTTTGACGAATATATGACCCAAAGAATTTATGAGATTTTTTTGGGAATTTTGGGAATGACAGAAATATAGGTTGCTTCACAACCTAGGGCAAAAACTGCCACATGGACATGACACATAGGCAAAACTGATGAGGTGGCGCCTAGTCATAGCAACCCACCACAATTTACAAGGCTATGACCATCTATATTGGTCGTTAACAACTAGAAATAAGGCAGCGGACTAGCACTGTTAGCTTTATGACCATTTCATGTAAGGAAATTATGACCTTTCTGACCAAAATGGTCGCAATGGTTTAGGGTTTGGAGCCCCTCGAACAACTTTTGACAAATTGGTCTCAAATGGTCATAAATCTATGACCAATTCTTCCAGGGTCACTGACAGATGGTTATAAGTTAACATATTTCTTGTAGTGTACCATCACCGACGGTCAAATATGTACATCACATGAGCTGAGAGTTTTTTAGTACATATATTTAATTGTACAAGTTTAATATTTGAATTATGAACATAGGAAATGCCGTACTCGGACAGCGAAAACCGCCCGGGCCGGGGAGTGCGACTGGTGCCATGATGACCGAGGTATGTGCGACAGGTTCCCTGAGCTCGACGAAGATCGGCGCTTCAGCATTAAGCTCGAGGAGACCTTCGATGTTGAAACGGTACGCAACGACGACAATAGTTTTTTTCGTAATTAAGCACGACTTCAACTATTTTAATGTGTATTTTTCATCTTTTCCAATTCGACTAGCTTATCCCATGCTATGCAAGACGCTATGTCTTGGAGAGGATGGGTTTTGAATACCATGAAAGTATGGAAACAAAGAAAATTCACCTAAGGACCCATCATGGTTTGGATTTTGAAGTAAAGTTGTACAATTCTGAGAGTGTAACCCATTTTGGTTGCAAAAATTGGGAAGCACTTTGCAAGATGTATGGTTTTGATGAGGGTATGCTTGTCACCATGGATCTTGGTGATCCTGAAATCGAGCAAGACAATATGGACATTTGGGTCCTTGTTGATACGCTTCCAATTCTTCCCCTATGTGAGCTTCTCAAGCATAGTTATTAAGTAATTTATATTGTTTATTTCAAAATAGTTGACAGCTTATTTCCATTGACAGCTTATTTTCGTTCTTCAAAGAATGTGCGGAAGATGGTAGACAAAACCCACTACACCGATGGCTCCGAATTAACTTATAAGGAGAAAAATCATCTGATCGCATTTTGTAATGATCTTGAAAATTACAATATCTACAATCGAACTACTCAACATTATGGTCAATACGTGCCACTAGTGCACGTGTTGAGCTACGGTAACTACCATGGAGATACCCTGGTAAGATTTTTTACTATTACGACATCCATGCATCTTTTGCATACTTCTAAAACTAGTACATCATTACTAACTACGAAGTTATTACTATGTTTTTCAACAGATAATCCTGAATGATTGTGTGCCTCATCTGATGTATACGCACGGTCGCCTTGATGTTTTGAACATACAACCAGGTCGTCCTACGAATCTCAACTGTCCATACCAGATTTCTAAAAGAAGCGGAGACATGACAATCAAAGAATGGAAAAAATGTATGGACAGTCGTAAGGAGGTTCTTGGAAGCAAAAGGAAGCGAAGCGCAAGAATTGCAGATAGGATGATCTCCATTCTCCATAATGGAGAGTCAGGGTCTATATTGTTTTATGCTATTTTACCTTAAATAGGGTATTTATACCTCATAATGATGATCATGTGCTAACAACAATTAAGTAGGGTTGGTTCGATGACTATGAGGATGATGATCGTATGACTTGTTATTAATAACAAGTAGAAGCTGTATGATGATGATTAATTAGTAGGACTTGTTATTATATATGATGATGCATGATGCGAGCGGGTGAAATGAACATGGATTGGATTGAAGTGAAGGCAACATGCATGTGGTGCATGTCGAAAGTACTACAATCCAAACTTGATCAAGTTAGGATTAGTATTACTTTCGACATGCACCACATGTTGCCTTCACTTCAATCTAAGCCATGTTAACGTTAGGCATAGCAGTAGCGTTGGTAAACCAAGCACGGAGATATATAAGAGAGGACACTTCTCTCTATTAGCTAGCTAATAACAACCTAAATTAACCCCCAAAACCCCTAAACCATCCCTTTCAAAAAAACTCAGCTCCAGCCAGCTGCTGACGCATGGATGCCTATTGGTCCCGGTTGGTGTCACCAACCGGGACCAAAGGCCCCCCTGCCTGGGCTGGCCGCAGTGGCTACATGGAGGCCCATCTGTCTCGGCTCGTGTATGAACCGGGACTAAAGGACAAGGGCATTAGTAACGACCTTTTAGTCCCGGTTCCAAAACTGGGATAGAAGGCCCTTAGGAACCGAGACAAAAGGCCCTTTTTCTACTAGTGTCCGCATCCATTTTATACACTAGCAGATCCTCTTTCTTTGCAAGGAATCCTCATTAGGATGCATAAACTCCTCTGTACCATCTTTTTTAGGTCAATTTTTTTTCTTTTCCGAACAACCATTTGATCGAAAATAATAGCTGCAGTTTGTGAAACCTGTTTATGCAACACTTAGGCAAAAATCTGAACTTGTTAAATCCATCTAGCCATGGTGACTCTTGTCACCGGCTTTTTAAAGAAATAAAGCTCACTTGATAACCTTGACCACTCATGGCGGTTTAATTAATTCTATGGCGGCTTAAATAACTTTTGACATAATTATTCTTATACCATTAGGCCCCTTCATAAGCCGCCATCTTGAATCTGTACTGTAATGCTTCTGTCCGCCTTAAATTTCAACCGGGATTTTTACTCTTTAGGCTTTGTCACAATGGCACCAAAAGCTCCCACTTCCTGCTACTGGGTCAAATCGATTGTCACAGAAAGCACTTTTGACGATTTTGTGAAGACCGGCTATCTGCTGAAGAAACTAGTCATGTCTTATCGTTCCCTAGACTCGGAAGAAAAATTTCCCCAGCCCAAAGAGGGGGAGGTTATTGTTTTCACGGATCACATGAAGTGGGGTTTCTCTCCACCCGGCTCAAAATTCTTCAGAGATGTGTTGCACTTCTTTGATCTTCGCCCACAAGACATTGGACCCAATTCCGTGTCTAACATCTGTAACATCCAAGTATTCAGCGAAGTATATCTTGGAGAAGAACCCAACATGTTGCTCTTCAGAGAGTTATTTCACTTAAACCGCCAGAATGAATGCGCCAGCGGCCAGAGCTTCGAACTTGGTGGTGTCTCAATCCAGCATCGAAGGGATGTGATCTTTCCTTATGCCAATCCACCGAGTCATCCCAAAGACTGGAATCAGACCTGGTTTTACTGCCAAGACACCTCTCCGGCTGGTGAAAATCCTCTGCTCGGCATGCGTGCTCTCGTCTGGACTCCACACATGCGCTCCCTAACAAGATAACAGCTACCGAACGTAAAACACTCGCCTCCACCCTGGCTAAGATCAAGGCTCTTCTGGGGAACGGGTTGAACGACATTGATTTAGTCTGGGTTTGGCTCGCCTGGCGGGTTATTCCCTTGAGCCGCCGCCCCGGTTTGATGTGCACTTATACTGGCAAAAAGGATGACCCTCTACGGCACAGTCCTGATGACTTTCCTAACCATGTCATCAATGATATGACAAAGTCACTTTTGAATGAAAGATTAGCAGACTGCGGTAAGGTGGGCTTAGCTCCCTTCTGCGAAGCTAATCCGGCTCCAGCAGTAAGCTGCCCCACTGAATATATTACTTTGATTTTTCGATGTTTTACCCATACTCATATCTCTGCTTAACTTCTCACAGGCGGGTGATAAATTCTGGAAGGCCAAATATGATCACGAGGCTGCAAAGGAAGCCAGAAAACCGAAGAAAGACACCAGGAAAGAGGCCAGCAAGAAGAAGGGCAAGAAAGCCAGCGCCTCTGACTTACTTGAGCTTGAAGATTCTTCTGAGTCAGAGGTAGGCCTTGACTCTCTTGGCTCCTTTTTTAATTATCTTATTGACACTGATTATGAGCAGGAGGACACAGGGGCAAGCCGTAACAAGGCTGATGAGGTAACTATCCTTTCCTCTGACTCCGAGCCTTCGCCAAAACAGAAAATCCGCGAAGTGACCCAGAAAGTAAGGTTTTCCCATCCTTTAGCTTATCACGATCCTCAGTTTCTTTTCAAGCGGCAGATTTATGAGAGCCGGAGACAGGCCCGCACCGGCAAGGATGCAGAGCTCTCCTCCGGCTTACCAAACATGCCAAGGAAGCGCCGGAACGAGGTCACCTCCGTTTTAAATATTTCTTACCCTTTGGCGGGTCTTACCCGTCAACCACTCAACTCTTTTGACTCGGATTATCAGGAAACTTCCCCTTCCTCCGGAGACTCAATGCAGTCCAATCTACCGGCTTTCAAGACTGCACCAGGGTAACAATAATTTCCTTATCTTATATTTACTTTAATCCCTTGCATCTATATTAACCTTTGTTCTGACGCAGTGGACAGGCCAAACCCAGCAAACGGGTTAGAAAGAGCAAGCCGGCTGAAGACACCGTTGTGACTGAGCCGGTTCTTGAAGCAGCTACACCGAAATCGTCAACTCATGATCCGCTGATACGTCTCCAACGTATCTATAATTTTTGATTGTTACATGCTATTACATTACCTGTTTTCGATGTTTATGGGCTTTACTTTACACTTTTATATCATTTTTGGGACTAACCTACTAACCGGAGGCCCAGCCCGTATTGCTGATTTTTTCCCTATTTCAGTGTTTCGAAGAAAAGGAATATCAAACGGAGTCCAAACGGAATGAAACCTTCGGGAGCATGATTTTTGGAGCAAACCTGATCCAGAGGACTTGGAGTGCAAGTCAAGAAGCAATCGAGGAAGCCACGAGGGTGGAGGGCGTGCCCCCTATCTTGTGGGCCCCTCGGGCGTCCACCGACGTACTTTTTCCTCTTATATATACCCATATATCCCAAAACCATCAGGGGATCCACCGAAAAACTATTTCCGCCACCGTAACCTTGTGTATCCGCGAGCTCCCATCTTGGAGCCGTCGCCGGCACTCTGCCGGAGGGGGAATCCACCACGGAGGGCCTCTATATCAACTCCAAGTCCTCTCCGATGAGTTGTGAGTAGTTTACCACAGACCTTCAGGTCCATAGTCATTCGCTAGATGGCTTCTTCTCTCTCTTTGAATCTCAATACCATGTTCTCCTTCCTCTTCTTGGAGATCTATTTGATGTAACTCTTTTTGTGGTGTGTTTGTCGAGATCCAATGAATTGTGGGTTTATGATTAAGTTTATCTATGAGAAATATTTGAATCTCCTCTGAACTCTTTTATGTATGATTGAGTTATCTTTGCAAGTGTCTTCGAATTACCGGTTTGGTTTGGCCTACTAGATTGATCTTTCTTGCCATGGGAGAAGTGCTTAGCTTTGGGTTCAATCTTGCGGTGTCCTTTCCCAGTGACAGAAGGGGCAGCAAGGCACGTATTGTATTATTTCCATCGAGGATAAAAAGATGGGGTTTATATCATATTGCATGAGTTTATCCCTCTACATCATGTCATCTTTCTTAAAGCTTTACTCTGTTCTTATGAACTTAATACTCAAGATGCATGCTGGATAGCGGTCGATGTGTGGAGTAATAGTAGTAGATGCAGGCAGGAGTCGGTCTACTTGTCACGGACGTGATGCATATATACATGATCATGCCTAGATAATCTCATAATTATTCACTTTTCTATCAATTGCTCGACAGTAATTTGTTCACCCACCGTAATACTTATGCTATCTTGAAAGAAGCCACTAGTGAAACCTATGGCCCCCGGGTCTATCTTTTATCATATAAGCTTCCAATCTACTTTTATTTGCATCTTTACTTTTCCAATCTATATCATAAAATACCAAAAATATATTTATCTTATCATATTATCTTTATCGGATCTCACTTTCGCAAGTGGCTGTGAAGGGATTGACAACCCCTTTATCGCGTTGGTTGCAAGTTCTTTGTTTGTTTGTGTAGGTGCGTGGGACTTGTGAGGAGCCTCCTACTGGATTGATACCTTGGTTCTCAAAAACTGGGGGGAAATACTTACGCTACTGTGCTGCATCACCCTTTGCTCTTCAACGAAAACCAACGCAAGCTCAAGACGTAGCAAGAAGGATTTCTGGCGCAGTTGCCGGGGAGGTCTTCGCTCAAGTCAAGACATACCAAGTACCCATCACAAACTCATCTCCCTCGCATTTACATTATTTGCCATTTGCCTATCGTTTTCCTCTCCCCCACTTCACCCTTGCCGTTTTATTCGCCCTCTCTTTCCCAATCTCCTCTCTTTTCCACTTGCCTTCTTCTTCCTCTCTCTTCCGCTTGCCTTTTTCTGTTTGCTTGTGTGTTGGATTACTTGTCGCCATGGCGCAAGATAATACCAAATTGTGTGATTTCTCCAATACCAATAATAATGATTTCCTTAGTACTCCGATTGCTCCTCTTAATGATGTTGAGTCTTGTGAAATCAATGCTGCTTTGCTGAATCTTGTTATGAAAGAACAATTCTCCGGCCTTCCTAGTGAAGATCCCGCTACCCATCTAAACAACTTTGTTGATTTGTGTGAGATGCAAAAGAAAAAAGATACGGATAATGATATTGTTAAATTCAAGCTATTTCCATTTTCACTTAGAGATCCAGCTAAAGTTTGGTTTTCGTCTTTGCCTAAAAATAGTATTGATTCTTGGAACAAGTGCAAAGATGCTTTTATCTCTAAGTATTTTCCTCCCGCTAAGATCATCTCCCTTAGGAACGATATTATGAATTTTAAACAACTTGATCATGAGCATGTTGCCTAATCTTGGGAAAGAATGAAATCGATGATTCACAATTGCCCTACTCATGGTTTGAATTTATGGATGATCATACAAAACTTTTATGCCGGATTGAATTTTTCTTCTAGAAATCTTTTAGATTCGGCCGCCGGAGGCACGTTTATGGAAATGACATTAGGAGAAGCTACAAAACACCTTGATAATATCATGGCTAATTATTCTCAATGGCACACCGAATGATCTACTAATAAAAAAGTGCATGCTATAGAAGAAATTAATGTTTTGAGTGGAAAGATGGATGAACTTATGAGATTGTTTGCTACTAAGAGTGCTTCTATTGATCCCAATGATATGCCTTTATCTACCTTGATTGAGAATAATAATGAATCTATGGATATAAACTTTGTTGGTAGGAATAATTTTGGCAACAATGCTTATAGAGGAAACTTTAATCCTAGACCGTTCCCTAGTAATTCCTCTAATAATTATGGAAATTCCTACAATAATTCTTATGGTAATTTTAATAAGATGCCCTCTGATTTTGAAAATAGTGTGAAAGAATTTATAATCTCTCAAAAGAATTTTAATGCTTTGCTTGAAGAAAAATGCTTAAAGTTGATATTTGGCTAGGAACGTTGATAGACTTTTGCTTGATGATGATTCTTTGAAACTTATATCTACTCCTCCTAAGCATGATATCAATGAGTCTCTCAAAGCTATGAGAAGTTCCATTGATGAATGCAAAGAAAGAACCGCTAGATTGCACGCTAAGAAAGATTGCTTTGTTAAAGCGTGTTCTTCTAGTTTCCATGAAAATAATGATGAAGATCTTAAAGTTATTGATGTGTCCCCTATTAGATCTTTGTTTTGCAACATGAATCTTGATAATGATGGGACTGGAGATGAGTCAACTTTAGTTAAAAGGCGTCCCAATAATTTGGAGTTTTTAGATCTGATGCTAAATTTGGTAAAAGTGGGATTGGAGAGGTCAAGACTTTAAATAGGATTGAACCCACTATCTTGGATTTCAAGGAATTTAATTATGATAATTGTTCTTTAGTAGATTGTATTTCCTTGTTGCAATCCGTGTTGAATTCTCCTCATGCTTATAGTCAAAATAAAGCCTTTACCAAACATATTGTTGATGCCTTGATGCAATCTTTTGATGAAAAACTTAATTTGGAAGTTTCTATACCTAGGAAACTTAATGATGAGTCGGAACCTACTATAAAGATTAAAATTAAAGATTATGAGTGTTTTGCTTTATGTGATTTGGGTGCTAGTGTTTCCAAAATTCCGAAAACTTTATGTGATATTCTAGGTTTCCATGATCTTGATGATTGCTCTTTAAATTTGCACCTTGCGGATTCCACCATTAAAAAGCCAATGGGAAGAATCAATGATGTCCTCATTGTTGCAAAAAGAAATTTGGTGCCCGTGGGTTTTATCGTTCTTGATATAGACTACAATCTTTCTTGCCCTATTATTCTTGGTAGACCTTTCCTTAGAACTATTGGCACGATTATTGATATGAAGGAAGGGAATATTAGATTCCAATTTCCATTAAGGAAAGGCATGGAGCACTTTCCAAGAAATAAGATTAAATTACCTTATGAATCTATCATGCGAGCTACTTATGAATCAAGTGTCAAAGATGGCACTACTTGGATCTATCTTCGCTTTTATGCCTAGCTAGGGGCGTTAAACGATAGCGCTAGTTGGGAGGCAACCCAATTTTCTTTGTGTTTTTTTTGTTCCTGTTTAGTAAAAAAATTGCATCTAATTTATGTTTAGATGTGTTTTCATGTTTTATTTAGTGTTTCTGCCAAGTAGAACCTATAGGATAACCTATGGTATGAGTTAATTTGATTCTGCTCAAAAACAGAAACTTTGCGCTCACGAGAAAAAATCCAATAAATCACAGAAACGTGCTTTTGCGTTGATTCTTTTTTCCGTAGATAAATAGACAAATTGCCTAGGACGCCCTATTTTGGTATGAGTTTTGGAGTTCCAGAAGTAACTGAAAGTTACAGATTTCTACGGACTATTCTGTTTTTGACAGATTCTGCCTTTCGTGTGTTGTTTGCTTATTTTGATGCATCTATGGCTAGTATGTAAGGGTATGAACCATAGAGAACTTGGAATACAGTAGGTTTAACACCAATATAAACAAAGAATGAGTTCATTACAGTACCTTATGTGGTGGTTTTCTTTCTTGCACTAACGGAGCTTATGAGATTTCCTTTTGAGTTTTGTGTTGTGAAGTTTTCAAGTTTTGGGTAAAGTTTTGATGGACTATGGAATAAGGAGTGGAAAGAGACTAAGCTTGGGGATGCCCATGGCACCCCAAGATATTCAAGGATAGCCAAAACCCTAAGCTTGGGGATGCCCCGGGAAGGCATCCCCTCTTTCGTCTTCGTTCATTGGTAACTTTACTTGGAGCTATATTTTTATTTGCTACATGATATGTGTTTTGCTTAGAGCATCGTGTATGATATTAGTCTTTGATTTTTAGTTTACCACAATCATCCTTTCTGTACACACCTTTTGGGAGAAGCCCACTTGATTGGAATTTATTAGAATACTTTATGTGCTTCACTTATATCTTTTGCGCTAGATAACTTTTGCTCTAGTGCTTCACTTATATCTTTTAGAGCACGGCGGTTGCTTAATTTTGAAGAAATTGTTAATCTCTCATCCTTCACTTATATTATTTTGAGAGTCTCTTAGAACAGCATGGTATTTGCTATGGTTATAAAATTGGTCCTAGAATGGTAGGCATCCAAGTTGGGTATAATAAAAACTATCATAGAAGTGAACTGGATGCTATGATCAATTTGATACTTGATAATTGTTTTGAGATATGGAGGTAGTGATATTAGAGTCATGCTAGTTGGGTGATTATGAATATAAAGAATGCTTGTGTTGAAGTTAGCAAGTCCTGTAGCATGCACGTATGGTTAAAGTTGTGTAACAAATTTGAAACATGAGGTGTTCTTAGATTGTGCATCCTTATGAGTGGCGGTCGGGGACGAGCGATGGTCTTTTCCTACCAATATATCCCTCTAGGAGCATGCGCGTAGTGCTTGGTTTTTGATGACTTGTAGATTTTTGCAATAAGTATATGAGTTCTTTTGACTAATGTTGAGTCCATGGATTATACGCACTCTCACCTTCCATCATTGCTAGCCTCTTCGGTACCATGCATTGCCCTTTCTCACCTTGAGAGTTGGTGCAAACTTCGCCGGTGCATCCAAACCCCGTGATACGATACGCTCTATCACACATAAACCTCCTTATATCTACCTCAAAACAGCCACCATACCTACCTATTTATGGCATTTCCATAGCCATTCCGAGATATATTGCCATGCAACTTTCCACCGTTCTGTTTTTCATCATGACATGCATTACTATTGTCATATTGCCTTGCATGATCATGTAGTTTACATCGTATTTGTGTCAAAGCCACCATGCATAAATTTTCATACATGTCACTCTTGATTCATTGCCCATCCCGGTACACTGCCGGAGGCATTCATATAGAGTCATAACTTGTTCTAGTTTCGAGTTGTAATTCATGAGTTGTAAATATATAGAAGTGTGATGATCATCATTATTAGAGCATTGTACCTAAAAAGAAAGGCCAAAGAAAAAAAAGAAAAAAGAAAGAAGAAAGGCCAAAAAGAAAGAAAAAAAGGGGAAAGGCCAAAGAAAAAAAAGAAAAAAAAGAGAAGAAAAGAAAAAAAGGGGGCAATGTTACTATATCTTTTCCACACTTGTGCTTCAAAGTAGCACCATGTTCTTCATATAGCGAGTCTCATATGTTGTCACTTTCATATACTAGTGGGAATTTTTCATTATAGAACTTGTCTTGTATATTCCTACGATGGGCTTCCTCGAATGCCGTAGGTCTTCGTGAACAAGCAAGTTGGATGCACACCCACTAGTTTCTTTTGTTGAGCTTTAATACATTTATAGCTCTAGTGCATCCGTTGGATGGCAATCCCTACTCCTCATGTTGATATAAAATGATGGGCATTTCCATAGCCCGTTGATTATCCTCGTCAATGTGAGACTTTCTCCTTTTTTGTCTTCTCCACACTATCCCCATCATTATTCTATTCCACACATAGTGCTATATCCATGGCTAACGCACATGTATTGTGTGAAAGTTGAAAAGGTTTGAGATTATTTAAGTACGAAACAATTGCTTGGCTTGCCATCGGGGGTGTATAGGATGGGAGCATTTTTATGTGAAGAAAATGAAGCATAGCCTAACTATATGATTTTGTAGGGATGAACTTCCTTTAGCCAAGTTATTTTGAGAAGACATGATTGCTTTGATTAGTATGCTTGAAGTATTACTGTTTCTTATGTCAATATGAACTTTTATTTTGAATCATTTGGATCTTAACATTCATGCCACAATAAAGAGAAATACATTGAGAATTATGCTAGGTAGCATTCCACATAAAAAATTCTATTTTTATCATTTACCTACTCGAGGACGAGCAGGAATTAAGCTTGGGGATGCTTGATACGTCTCCAATGTATCTATAATTTTTGATAGTTCCGTGCTATTATATTAATTGTTTTGGATGTTTATGGGCTTTACTTTACACTTTTATATCATTTTTGGGACTAACCTACTAACCGGAGGCCCAGCCCGTATTGCTGTTTTTTTGTCTATTTCGGTGTTTCAAAGAAAAGGAATATCAAACAGAGTCCAAATGGAATGAAACCTTCGGGAGCGTGATTTTTCGAACAAATGTGATCCAAAGGACTTGGAGTGCAAGTCAAGAAGCAATCGAGGAAGCCACGAGGGTGGAGGGCGAGCCCCTATCTCGTGGGCCCCTCGGGCATCCACCGACGTACTTCTTCCTCCTATATATACCCATGTACCCAGAAACCATCAGGGGAGCCACCGAAAAACTATTTCCGCCACCGTAACCTTGTGTATCCGCGAGATCCCATCTTGGAGCCGTCGCCGGCACTCTGCCGGAGGGGGAATCCACCACGGAGGGCCTCTACATCAACTCGAAGGCCTCTCCGATGAGTTGTGAGTAGTTTACCACAGACCTTCGGGTCCATAGTTATTCACTAGATGGCTTCTTCTCTCTCTTTGAATCTCAATACCATGTTCTCCTTCCTCTTCTTGGAGATCTATTCGATGTATCTCTTTTTGCGGTGTGTTTGTCGAGATCCAATGAATTGTGGGTTTATGATTAAGTTTATCTATGAGAAATATTTGAATCTCCTCTAAATTCTTTTATGTATGATTGAGTTATCTTTGCAAGTCTCTTCGAATTATCGGTTTGGTTTGGCCTACTAGATTGATCTTTCTTGCCATGGGAGAAGTGCTTAGCTTTGGGTTCAATCTTGCGGTGTCCTTTCCCAGTGACAGCAGGGGCAGCAAGGCACGTATTGTATTGTTTCCATCGAGGATAAAAAGATGGGGTTTATATCATATTGCATGAGTTTATCCCTCTACATCATGTCATCTTTCTTAAAGCGTTACTCTGTTCTTATGAACATAATACTCTAGATGCATGCTGGATAGCGGTCGATGTGTGGATAGCGGTCGATGTGTGGGTTATTCCATTGAGCCGCCGCCCCGGTTTGATGTGCACTTACACTGGCAAAAAGGATGACCCTCTGCGGCACAGTCCTGATGACTTTCCTGACCATGTCCTCAATGATATGACAAAGTCACTTTTGAATGAAAGATCAGCAGACTGCGGTAAGGTGGGCTTAGCTCCCTTCTGCGAAGCTAATCCGGCTCCAGCGGTAAGCTGCCCCACTGAATATATTACTTTGATTTTTCGATGTTTTACCCATACTCATATCTCTGCTTAACTTCTCACAGGCGGGTGATAAATTCTGGAAGGCCAAATATGATCACGAAGCTGCAAAGGAAGCCAGAAAATAGAAGAAAGACACCAGGAAAGAGGCCGGCAAGAAGAAGGGCAAGAAAGCCAGCGCCTCCGACTTACTTGAGCTTGAAGATTCTTCTGAGTCGGAGGTAGCCCTTGACTCTCTTGGCTCCTTTTTTAATTATCTTATTGACACTGATTATGAGAAGGAGGACACAGGGGCAAGCCGTAACAAGGTTGATGAGGTAACTATCCTTTCCTCTGACTCTGAGCCTTCGCCAAAACGGAAAATCTGCGAAGTGACCCAGAAAGAAAGGTTTTCCCATCCTTTAGCTTATCACGATCCTCAATTTCTTTTCAAGCGGCAGATTTATGAGAGCCGGAGACAGACCCGCACCGGCAAGGATGCAGAGCTCTCCTCCGGCTTACCAAACACGCCAAGGAAGCGTCGGAACGAGGTCACCTCCGTTTTAAATATTTCTTACCCTTTGGCGGGTCTTACCCGTCAACCACTCAACTCTTTTGACTCGGATTATCAGGAAACTTCCCCTTCCTCCGGAGACTCAATGCAGTCCAATCTGCCGGCTTTCAAGACTGCACCAGGGTAACAATAATTTCCTTATCTTATATTTACTTTAATCCCTTGCATCTATATTAACCTTTGTTCTGATGTAGTGGACAGGCCAAACCCAGCAAACGGGTTAGAAAGAGCAAGCCGGCTGAAGACACCGTTGTGAATGAGCCGGTTCTTGAAGCAGCTACACCAAAATCGTCAACTCATGATCCGCTGATACGTCTCCAACGTATCTATAATTTTTGATTGTTACATGCTATTATATTACCTGTTTTGGATGTTTATGGGCTTTACTTTACACTTTTATATCATTTTTGGGACTAACCTACTAACCGGAGGCCCAGCCCGTATTGCTGTTTTTTTGCCTATTTCAGTGTTTCGAAGGAAAGGAATATCAAACGGAGTCCAAACGGAATGAAACCTTAGGGAGCATGATTTTTGGAGCAAACATGATCCAGAGGACTAGGAGTGCAAGTCAAGAAGCAATCAAGGAAGCCACGAGGGTGGAGGGCGCGCACCCCCTACTGGGTGCGCCCCCTGTCTTGTGGGCCCCTCGGGCGTCCACCGACGTACTTCTTCCTCTTATATATACCCATGTATCCCGAAACCATCAGGGGAGCCACCGAAAAACTATTTCCGCCACCGTAACCTTGTGTATCCATGAGATCCCACCTTGGAGCCGTCGCCGACACTCTGCCAGAGGGGGAATCCACCACGGAGGGCCTCTACATCAACTCCAATGCTTCTCCGATGAGTTGTGAGTAGTTTACCACAGACCTTCGGGTCCATAGTTATTCGCTAGATGGATTCTTCTCTCTCTTTGAATCTCAATACCATGTTCTCCTTCCTCTTCTTGGAGATCTATTCGATGTAACTCTTTTTGTGGTGTGTTTGTCGAGATCCAATGAATTGTGCGTTTATGATTAAGTTTATCTATGAGAAATATTTGAATCTCCTCTGAACTCTTTTATGTATGATTGAGTTATCTTTGCAAGTGTCTTCGAATTATCGGTTTGGTTTGGCCTACTAGATTGATCTTTCTTGCCATGGGAGAAGTGCTTAGCTTGGGGTTCAATCTTGCAGTGTCCTTTCCCAGTGATAGCAGGGGCAGCAAGGCACGTATTTTATTGTTTCCATCGAGGATAAAAAGATGGGGTTTATATCATATTGCATGAGTTTATCCCTCTACATCATGTCATCTTTCTTAAAGCGTTACTCTATTCTTATGAACTTAATACTCAAGATGCATGCTGGATAGCGGTCGATGTGTGGAGTAATAGTAGTAGATGCAGGCAGGAGTCGGTCTACTTGTCACGGATGTGATACCTATATACATGATCATGCCTAGATAATCCCATAGTTGTTCTCTTTTCTATCAATTGCTCGACAGTAATTTGTTCACCCACCGTAATACTTACGCTATCTTGAGAGAAGCCACTAGTGAAACCTATGGCCCCCGGGTCTATCTTTTATCATATAAGCTTTCAATCTACTTTTATTTGCATCTTTACTTTTCCAATCTATATCATAAAATACCAAAAATATATTTATCTTATCATATTATCTTTATCGGATCTCACTTTCGCAAGTGGCTGTGAAGGGATTGACAACCCCTTTATCGCGTTGGTTGCGAGTTCTTTGTTTGTTTGTGTAGGTGCGTGGGACTTGTGAGAAGCCTCCTACTAGATTGATACCTTGGTTCTCAAAAACTGAGGGAAATACTTACGCTACTGTGCTGCATCACCCTTTCCTCTTCAACGAAAACCAACGCAAGCTCAAGACGTAGCATCCGCCGTCTGAGCCAGCTCAAAACATACTGACTCCCGCTGCTGACCTGCCTGCTGAACGTGCCGTTGATGGCTCCGAAAATCCAGAGGCCACTAGCCCAGTCCGCACAGATGACTAGCAAAACATCGATGTTGAGATTATTGGAACTGGCTTTGTTGAGCCAGGAATGCCAACTGCACTGGCCAAGTGTTCCACCAAAGAAGAACTTCTGAGCCATCGCCGGGTTAAGCTTGACGTTGCAAATTATGCTCATATGAGTGTTGGAGGTATCTTTTCCGGCTACATGAGCCAAGTGCACAGTAGTCGCGACGTTGAAACCGATATGGTGAAACTGATGCACCATAAATTTGAGGTATGACTTCCTCTTTCCCCCAAGTCTATTGCTTATGAAGAATATGTTGTAGACTTAGAAAAACATCAGACGCTCATTAATAATACCTTTAGATTAGAAACCTGTAAAAAATCCGTCTTAATCCGTAGCCCCCAAGGGCCAGTTTAATCAGAATGAATGAGCCCGTCCTTCACATGCTTGCATAGGTCATGTTTAACTGTGCAATTTTGAACTACAATGTGCATTAGCCCCAAGTGCCAAGTAGTCTTGCTTGCAAAGTACTTGGGACTTAAAATTTGTGAATCGCCAATCTTTATGAACCACCACTATAAATAGACTTCCGCGGTAGACATTAGCCCCCAAGTGCCAAGTAGTCTTGCTTGCAAAGTGCTTGGGACTTTTGAATATAAGATGCTAATGACCATGATTTTGATCCAGTCCTTGTGCAGGTTACCACTAGTCAATTGCAAACGGAAATTGCTGACTTGAAGAAACGCCTGTTAGCTCAAGAAACAGAGACCCAAAAAGCTAACTCCAAGTTTGAATTCAGTGTTTCTGAACAAGAGAAGCTGAAGGTCGACTTTGAAGCAGAAAGAAAAACTTGGGCTGACAAAAAGAATGCTTTAACTCAACGGGCTGCTGATTCGGAGGCGGCTCTTGAAAAGGTAACCAATGAACTGTCCGGCTTAAACCGCCGTGTGACTCAGATGGTTACTGCAATCTTTGGTAAGTTTAGACAAACTATACTTTTTAATGATCATAAAAAAATGTGTCTCTTAACGCACCCGACATTGGTATGCAGGCCCCAGGAGCTCAAATCTGAACCAGGATTCTCTGATCAAGCTAAAGGTGGTTTATACCCTGGTGGGGCAACTCTACACCGGGTCTCAGCGCGCCTTAGCCAGCGTCGCTCTGTCCAATGAAGTTCCTACCCTGTTGGCGGATGTGTTAAGAAGGCTTTCTGTGTTACCCCAACGGATTACAGAACTGAAGAGGGCATTTGCAAGATCTAGTGTTGTAGCCACGTTGAGTCGGGCCAATGCTTGGCTTCTAGAACTAGACCCGGCTGACATTGTCACTGGGTATCCGAGCCTCAAAGAAGACGGTGCGCCCTTTGATCAAGAAGACTTTGTTGCCTGTGTGAAGGCAATAAGCCCTGTAGCCACGGTAATTGCCGAAGAAGCAGATCTCTCTAATTACCAGGTGGGTTATGATGCGGAGAACCGAAGAATCCCAACACCTCAGTACACCCTGACAATCCTGATTCCACCAACTCGTAAGCATACCTTTGCCCCTGAGATTGACCCGGCCGGGCTAGTTGACGATGAAGCTGAGTTTAAAGCTTTGAGTGCCATTGACTGGTCATCGTCAACCTTCCAGGCCTAGGAGCAGGACGAAGAAGTGGAAAGGGTTGATCCAGAGGCTTCAGGCAATCCGGGGAATTAACCCGTCGGGCGGCTCATATTTGTAACCTTGCTGAAAAACAATGCTTAATCATTTTGACTCGGGGAGTCATGTAATAGGAGTAGAGATGACTTTGTTGCATTGTGCCTTCGTGCATGTTTTGATGCCTTAACATTGCTTTAAATAGCCATCAAATTTGTACTCTGTCTTTGCTTTTTGATTTCCTTTATGCATAAGAAATCCTACAATTATCTCTGCATAGAAGTAGATCACAAAGACCCTCGGCAGCTTACCGCAGGGCGGGTTATAATTATCCCACGTAATTATAAATGTAAAATATTAGTTATAAACAATTCTAATCAGAACTTGTAATATAACTAATAACATCATACCTGAAATATCAAGCTTCTTCCTGCCGGTTTAACTGACCTGGTCAATAAGGGTGATGACTCAGTTTATGAACAATGAACTTTCTCTTGGAATTTGTCATAAGCCAGGCCACCGATTGCTTCAAAGTTAAGCCGGCCCAAAAATCTTATATGTCTTGAGTAAGGGACAAAAAAGATTATAAGACAAATCCAAAATAGTTTTTCAAAAGACTTAAGCAAAAACGTAGGAAAAACAAACTTAAGGCTTCTGATTCAAATACGATCAGTAAACTGTCCCAAAGGGGTTAAGCTAGGGTTCAAATACGACCATGTAGCCCCCAGTGGCTTTGGCATTGCACCGATCAAGAGGGTACTGACAGCTATGTTCTCTCCGGTTCGAATACGACCTATGTTTGAACAGGAAGCCCCCAAATGACCTTAAGAATATTTAACGACTCTGATTCAAATACGATCTGGGTCGGACTCAAGAGAGGTTAAGCTATGATTCGAATACGATCAAGAAGCCCCCAAGTGAGTTTTGGCATTGCGCCGATCAGGTGGGTACTGGCAGCTATGTTCTCTTTGGTTCGAATACGACCTATGTTTGAACAGGAAGCCCCCAAGTGACCTTGATAATATTTAATGACTCTGATTCAAATACGATCTGAGTTGGACCAACAACGGGTTAAGCTAGATTCGAATACAATCAGCCCCCAATGGTCTTTGTGCAATTATGAAAAATGAAGACATATGATCTGTGGGGATGAAAAGGACGGAGGTCCTGCTTTATTACTGACAATATATACATAACCAAGATATGTACATTATGTGAGCCGGTGGCTCAAGTGTAGTAAGGCCAAAGATGAGCTATGTTCCACGGCCGGTGGGTCTCTTCCTTCGACTTACATGAGTCTTTGCGCTTTCGAACGTCGATAAGATAGTATGACCCGTTGTTCAAATTCTTGTTGACCACAAAGGGCCCTTCCCAAGGTGGGGATAACTTGTGTGCATCAGTGTGATCCTGGATGAGCTGGAGCACCAAGTCGCCTTCTTGAAAGGTTCTTGATTTAACCCGGCGGTTGTGATAACGCCGCAGGTCCTGTTGGTAAATCGCCGAGCGAGCTGCTGCTAAGTCACGCTTTTCGTCCAACAAGTCAAGTGCCTCTCGTCGTGCTTGTTCATTGTTAGCTTCCACATAAGCCGCCACTCGGGATGAGTCATGGCGGATGTCACTAGGAAGAACCGCCTCTGCTCCATAAACCATAAAGAAAGGGGTATAACCCATAGATCTGTTGGGGGTAGTGTTGATGCTCCACAACACTGATGGTAACTCTTCCACCCAACAACCCGTCGTTCGTTGCAAAGGAACTAAAAGCCAGTGTTTGATATCCTTTAGAATCTCCTGATTGGCTCTTTCTGCTTGACCATTGGATTAGGGCTGAGCTACTGATGAGACATCAAGCCGGATATGCTCATGTTGACAGAACTCCTCCATAGCCCCCTTGGACAAGTTAGTGCCATTATCAGTTATGATGCTGTGGGGGAAGCCAAAACAAAAAATCACCTTTTTCATGAATTGAACCACCGTCGCTGCATCACACTTACTGACCGGCTCTGCTTCCACCCACTTTGTGAATTTATCCACTGCCACCAAGACGTGAGTCTTTTTATCCTTGGATCTTTTGAAAGGCCCAACCATATCAAGCCCCCATACAGCAAACGGCCAAGTAATTGGTATCATCCTCAATTCTTGAGCTGGCACATGAGCGCACCGTGAAAATTTCTGACACCCTTCACATTTACTGATCAGATCTTCTGCATCTGCATGAGCCGCCAGTCAATAAAACCCATGACGGAAAGCTTTGGCCACAAGGGACTTTGAACCAGCATGATGGCCGCAATCCCCTTCATGGATCTCATGAAGAATCTCTTGGCCTTCTTCAGGGGATACACAATGTTGAAACGCCCCAGTGACACTGCGGTGATGTAACTCGCCATTGGTAATCATCATTGACTTAGACCGCCGGGTTATCTGTCGAGCCAAGGTTTCATCCTCAGGCAGTTCTCCCCTTGTCATGTAAGCCAAATATAGCACCGTACAATCTGGGATGACGTGAAGAGCCGCCACCAACTGTGCCTCCGGGTCAGGCACAACCAAGTCTTCCTCTGTAGGTAACTTGACAGACGGATTATGCAAAACATCCAAAAAGGTATTCAGGGGTACCGGTTTACGCTGAGACCCAAGCCGGCTTAGAGCATCAGCCGCCTCATTCTTGCTGCGATCTATGTGTTCCACTTGATAACCCTTGAAATGTCCAGCCACAGCATCAACTTCACGGCGATAAGCCGCCATGAGAGGATATTTCGAATCCCACTTGCCTGAAACCTGTTGAGCTACCAAATCTGAGTCACCAAAGCACCTTACCCGGCTTAAGTTCATCTCTTTAGCCATCCAAAGACCATGGAGTAAGGCTTCATACTCAGCTGCATTATTAGTACAGGGAAACATCAATCTTAGCACATAACGAAATTTATCACCTCGAGGGGAAGCCAAAACAACTCCAGCCCCCGAGCCTTCCAATTGCCTGGATCCATCAAAGTGAATTGTCCAATATGTGTTATCCGGCTTCTCTTCAGGGGCCTGTAACTCTGTCCAATCGTTGATGAAATCCACCAATGCTTGAGATTTGATAGTAGTGCGAGGCACATACTTTAAGCCATGAGGCCTAAGCTCAATAGCCCACTTGACGACTCGTCCTGTAGCCTCTCTGTTCTGGATGATATCCCCCAAAGGAGCAGAACTGACCACAATGATGGGATGACCCAGAAAATACTGCTTAAGCTTCCGGCTGGCCATGAACACCCCATAAACAAGCTTCTGCCAATGTGGATACCTTTGTTTGGACTCAATGAGCACCTCGCTGATGTAGTAAACCGGCCGCTGGACCGGAATTCCTTACCAGACTCTTTACGTTCCACCACACTGGCCACACTGACCGCACGTGCATTAGCAGCCACATACAATAGCAACGGCTCTTTGTCAATGGGAGCAGCAAGGACTGGCGGCTCAGCCAATTGTCTCTTCAAATCCTCAAAGGTAGCGTTAGCAGCATCACTCCAGACGAAGTCATCTGTCTTCTTCAACATTTGATACAACGGTATGGCCTTTTCACCTAACCGGATTATGAACTGGCTTAAAGCAACAATACGACCCACCAATCGCTGAACATCATTGATGCACTTGGGTTTTCATAGAGAGGTGATAGCCTTGATCTTCTCCGGGTTAGCCTCAATGCCTCTATTAGAAACCAGAAAACCCAAAAGCTTACTTGCTGGCACACCAAAGACGCACTTCGTCGGGATAAGCATCATGTTGTACACCCGGAGATTATCAAAGGTCTCCTTGAGATCATCTATCAGCGTTTCCTTCTCTCTGGACTTCACCACAATATCATCCACGTAAGCATGCACATTACGGCCGATCTGAGTATGAAGGAAATTCTACATGCAACGCTGATAAGTCACCTGGGCACTCTTAAGCCCAAAAGCCATAGAAACATAGCAGAAGGCTCCAAAAGGAGTAATGAACGCTGTCTTCTCCTGGTCCTTAACCGCCATCTTGATTTGATGATATCCAGAGTAAGCATCCAGAAAACTCAAACGCTCACATCCCGCTGTAGCATCCATAATTTGATCAATACGCGGAAGAGCAAAAGGATCAGCCAGACAAGCCTTGCTTAAGTCCGTATAATCCACACACATACGCCAAGTGTCGTTCTTCTTGAGCACCAGCACCGGGTTATCCAACCACTACGGATGAAATACCTCAATGATAAACCCGGCCGCCACGAGCCAGGCCACCTCTTGTCCAATGGCCTCGCGCCTCTCTTTGTTAAACCGCCGAAGGAACTGCTTGACCGGCTTAAACTTTGGATCAATGTTGACAGTGTGCTCAGCGAGTTCTCTCGGTACACCCGGCATGTCAGAAGGTTTCCATGCAAAGATGTCCCGATTCTCACGGATGAACTCGATGAGCGCGCTTTCCTATTTGGTATCCAGATTGGCACTGATACTTAACTGCTTAGATGAATCGCCAGGAACAAAATTGACCATCTTGGTATCCTCCGCCGATTTAAACTTCATCTCCGGCTCGCACTCTATGGTGGGCTTCTTCAAAGATGTCATATCTGCCTGGTCAACATTGTCCTTATAGTATTTTAATTCTTTTGCGGCACAAACCAACTCAGCATAAGCCGCATCACCTTCCTTGCATTCCAGAGCCATCTTCCGACTGTCATGACCGTAATGGTCCCTTTATGACCCGGCATCTTCAGCTCCAGATATACATACCACGGCCGCACCATGAACTTGGCGTAAGCCGGTCGCCCAAACAGAGCATGATATGGGCTCCTGATCTTGACCACCTCAAAGGTTAACTTCTCGGCCCTGGAGTCATACTCATCTCCAAAGGCTACCTCCAGCTCAATCTTACCAACTGGGTATGCTGACTTACCAGGAACCACGCCGTGAAAAACAGTATTGGACTGCTTAAGGTTTTTATCTGTTAACCCCATACGATAGAAGGTCTTATAATAGAGGATATTGATGATGATGCCTCCATCCATGAGCACCTTAGTGAACTTGTACCCCCCAACTTGAGGTGCTACCACCAAAGCCAAGTGACCCGGACTATCAACCCGGGGCGGGTGATCCTCCCGACTCCACATGATGGCCTGCTCAGACCATCGTAAGTAGCGAGGAACTGCCGGCTCAACGGTGTTAACTTCCCTCTTATGAAGCTTCTGGTCTCGCTTACATAAGCTAGTGGTGAAAACATGATAATGTCCACTATTTAACTGCTTTGGATTGCTCTGATAACCAGACTGCTGCTGCTACTAACCCCCTGGCCAGACTGCTGATTGTAACCACCTTGATTGAAATTGCTTTGATTATTCTGGTGACCCTGGAAACCGGAACCAGAACCGCCACTTCCATTGTTCGGGCTGTGAAAGCCGCCGCCTCCTGAACCGCCGCCCGACCCGTGATCTCCATTGAATATATTGGAATTTTTGAAGACCTTCATGATAGTGCAATCCTTCCACAGGTGTGTAGCTGGACTCTCCTTCGTGACATGCTTCGGGCAGGGCTCATTCAACAACTACTCGAGAGTAGGGCCTGACCCGCCAGATCGGGCAGGGCTGATTCAATCCATTACAAGAGAGTAGAGGGGGAGAAACATCATAAGATCCAACTATAATAGCAAAGCTCTGGATACATAAGATCGTGCCATAGAGGGAACACAAGAGAGAACACAAGAGAGAGAGAGAGAGAGAGAGATCAAACACATAGCTACTGGTACATACCCTCAGCCTCGAGGGTAAACTACTCCCTCTTCGTCATGGAGAGCACCGGGATGATGAAGATGGCCACCGGTGATGGGATCCCCCCTCTGGCAGGGTGCTGGAACGGGCTCCCAAGAGGTTTTTGGTGGCTACAGAGGCTTGCCGTGGCGGAACTCCTGAACTATCTTCCCATGGATGCTTTTAGGGTACATGGGACTATATAGGCGAAAGAAGTCGGTCGGGAGGTGCTCGAGGGGCCCACGAGATAGGGGGCGCGCCTAGGAGGGGTGGGCGCGCCCTCCTATCTCCTGGCCTCCTCGAAGATCTTCTGACGTGAACTCCAAGTCTCCAGGATCATATTCTTCCAAAAAATCACGTTGCTGAAGGTTTCATTCCGTTTGGACTCCGTTTGATATTCCTTTTCTTCGAAATACTGAAACAGACAATAAAACAGCAATATGGGCTGGGCCTTCGGTTAATAGGTTAGTCCCAAAAGTAATATAAAAGTGTATAATAAATCCCGTAATCATTCAAAACAGATAATAAAATAGCATGAATGCTTCATAAATTATAGATACGTTGGAGATGTATTAGCATCTCCAAGCTTAATTCCTAATCGTCCTCGAGTAGGTATATGATAAAGAAAGAATTTGTGAAGTGTGAATACTAGAGGTGCACGAGTTTGATCAATGATAATTTCAATAACCTTTTCTAGCATGATTATATGTCATAATAGTAGTCCATCTCATAAAACTTTTCATGATAAAGTAACAAGCTATTCACATGTTAAAGCATAGACCATAAACTTTCTTGAAAACTAGCAAACTTCATTCTTAGTCATCAAACAATTGCAATTCATCTTATTTTCAGGAAGGGTCTATGTTAGAGCTTTGATTTAGCAAACTCCACATACTCAACTATCATATAGTATTCTACAATTGCTAACACTCACGCAATACTTGTGGTTATGGAGTTTTTATCAGACACAAAGAAAGATAGGGGCTTATAATGTTGCCTCCAAACGTATTCACCTTTGGGTGATGTCAACAATAATAGTTCATAATAACGTACATCCAATTGGATATATATATATATATATATATATATATATATATATATATCAGGATCACCCTAACACAAAGTGCTTGCCAAAGGATAAAATGAAAAAGGGAAAGGTGAAGATCACCTTGACTCTTGCATAAAGTAAAAGACATAAAGTAAAAGATAGGACCTTCGCAGAAGGAAGCAGAGGTTGTCATGCGCTTTTAGGGTTGGATACACAAAATCTTAATGCGAAAGAACGTCACTTTATATTGCCACTTGTATATGGACCTTTATTATGCAGTCCGTCGCTTTTATTGCTTCGATAACAAGATCGTACAAAGCTTATTTTCTCCGCACTAATAAGTCATGCATATTTAGAGAGCAATTTTTATTGCTTGCACCGATGACAACTTACTTGAAGGATCTTACTCAAGCCATAGGTAGATATGGTGGACTCTCATGGCAAAACTGGGTTTAAGGATATTTGGAAGCACAAGTAGTATCTCTACTTGGTGCTAGGAATTTTTTTCTAGCATGAGGGGGAAAGGCAAGCTCAACATGTTTGAATGATCCATGACAATATACTTTAACTAAGATGTGAGAAAACATAACCCATTGCGTTGTCTTCCTTGTCCAACATCAACTCTTTAGCATGTCATAATTAATGAGTGCTCACAATTATAAAAGATGTCTATGATAATATATGTATATATGAAATCTCTCTTCCTTCAATATTCTTTCATGAATTGTTCAAATGACCAATACAATGCTTGCTAACCGTCAATAAATTTACAACCTCTACTTCTAGACGTGAAGTCATTACTCCCCATGGGATAAGCGAATGAGGCATATATAATTTCAGATTTATGACATTCAACTCATTCAACCATTTACTCAAAGGATATAAGTGAAGCACACTAGTAAATGACAAACTACTCCAAAAAGATATAAGTGAAGATCAATGAGTAGCTAAATAATTATGCAACTATGCAAAGACTCTCTCTCATTAAAGAATTTCAGATCTTGGTATTGTATTCAAACAGCAAGCAAAACAAAATAAAATGACATTGCAAGGATAGCACAACTCATGTGAAGAAGCAAAAACTTAGGCTCAACCGATACTAACCGGTAGTTGTTGAAGAAGAAAGGTGGGATGCCTACCGGGGCATCCCCAAGATTAGATGCTTGAGACTTCTTGGAATATTATCTTGGGGTGCCTTTGGCATCCCCAAGATTGAACTTTTATGTCTCCTTAATTCCTCCCATATCATGGTTTCTCTTTTTTTTTATCGAAAGCTTTATCCACACCAAACTCAAGAAGAACTCGTGAGATAGGTTAGTATAAACCAATGGAAAAACTTTATCATTTTCTACTGTAACAAATTACTAATATTATTATTCAAAATTGCATACTAAATGTCTCTGCATATTTAATACTCCTATCCTAAAAATGAATCATTAAACAAGCAAACATATGCAAACAATGCAAACATAACAGCAATCTGCTAAAACAGTATAGTCTATAAAGAATGCAAGATTCGTCATACTTCCCTAACTCCAAAAATTAAAAGAAAACTACTACGCTGAAGAAGGTTTATCAGAGCTCATCATGAAAAAATATTCAACATTATATCACTCTCTGACTTTTCTAGGGAATTTTTGCAACAGCGCTAAACTTTCTGTTTTCAAACAGCAACATGTATACTAGCAAAATAAGCATGGTAAAGGCTATCCTTGACATTTTTATTGAAAATATAGATGCAAGACATTATTCTAAATAACAGCAAGCAAATACTAATAAAATAAAATGACACTCCAAGCAAAACACATATCATGTGGTGAATAAAAATATAGCTCCAAGTAAAGTTACCGATGAACGAAGACGAAAGAGGGGATGCCTTCCGGGGCATCCCCAAGCTTAGGCTCTTGGTTGTCCTTGAATATTACCTTGGGTTGCCTTGGGAAGCTTAGGCTCTTGCCACTCCTTATTCCATAGTCCATCGAATCTTTACCCAAAACTTGAAAACTTCAACCACACAAAACTCAACACAAAACTCGTAAGCTCCGTTAGTAAAAGAAAACAAACCACCACTTTAAGGTACTGTAATGAACTAATTCTAAATTCATATTGGTGTTAAACCTACTGTATTCCAACTTATCTATGGTTCATACCCTTACATACTAGCCATAGATTCATCAAAATAAGCAAACAACACATTGAAAACAGAACCTGTCAAAAACAGAACAGTCTGTAGTAATCTGTATAAAAAGTATACTTCTGGAACTCCAAAAATTACGAAACAAATTGATGGACCTGAGGAATTTGTCTATTAATCATCTGCAAAAAGAATCAACCTAAAAGCACTCTTCAGTAAAAAAATAGGCCGCTATTATCGTGAGCACTAAAGTTTTTGTTTTTTACAGCAAGATCATATAGACTTCACCCAAGTCTTCCCAAAGGTTCTACTTGGCAATTTATTGAAACAAAAGCTATAAAACAAGATTACTACTGTAACATAATCATGTGAACACCCAAAAACATTAACGGTAAATATTGGGTTGTCTCCCAACAAGCAATTTTCTTTAATGGCTTTCTAGCTAGGTATGATGAAATGATGCTCACATAAAAGATAAGAATTGAAACATAAAGAGAGCATCATGAAGAATATGACTAGCACATTTAAGTCTAACACACTTCCTATGCATAGGGATTTTGTTAGCAAACAACTTATGGGAACAATAATTAACTAGCATAGTAAGGTAAAGCAAGCATAACTTCAAAACTTTAAGCACATAGAGAGAAAACTTGACATTATTGCAATTCCTACAAGCATATGTTCCTACCTCATAATAATTTTCAGTAGCATCATGAATGAATTCAACAATAAAACCAGCACCTAAAGCATTCTTTTCATGATCTACAAGCATAGAAATTTTTCTACTCTCCACATAAGCAAAATTCTTCTCATGAATAGTAGTGGGAGCAAACTCAACAAATAATTATCATGTGAGGCATAATCCAATTGAAAACTAAAATCATGATGACAAGTTTCATGGTTATCATTATTCCTAATAGCATACAAGTCATCACAATAATCATCATAGATAGCAACTTTGTTCTCATAATCAATTGGAACCTCTTCCGAAATAGTGGAATCATCACTAAATAATGTTGACACTCTTCCAAATCCACTTTCATCAATATAATCATCATAAATAGGAGGCATGCTTTCATCATAATAAATATTCTCATCAAAACTTGGGGGACTAAACATATCACATTCACCAAACATAGCTTCCCCAAGCTTGTGGCTTTGCATATCATTAGCATCATGGATATTCAAGGAATTCATACTAACAATATTGCAATCATGCTCATCATTCAAAGATTTAGTATCAAGCATTCTATTGATTTCTTCTTCTAACACTTGAGCAAAATTTTCCTTTTCATCATACTCACGAAAGATATTAAAAAGACGAAGCGTATGAGATAAATTAACTCCATTTTTTTGTAGTTTTATTTTATAAACTAAACTAGTGATAAAACAAGAAACAAAACGATTCGATTGCAAGATCTAAAGATATACCTTCAAGCACTCACCTCCCCGGCAACGGCGCCAGAAAAAAGCTGAGTTGATGGGCTGTGAGTGTCGGTTACCTAGCCTCCCTGCAATAGCGCCAGAAAAGAGCTTGATGTCTACTACACAATGATACGTATCCAACGTATCTATAATTTATGAAGCATTCATGCTATATTATTATTATCTGTTTTGAATGATTATGGGCTTTATTATACACTTTTATATTACTTTTGGGACTAACCTATTAACCGGAGGCCAGCCCATATTGTTGTTTTATTGCCTGTTTCAGTATTTCGAAGCAAAGGAATATCAAACGGAGTCCAAACGGAATGAAACCATCGGCATCGTGATTTTTTGGAAGAATATCATCCTAGAGGCTTGGAGATCAAGCCAGAAGATCCTCGAGGAGCCTAGGAGATAGGCGGCCCCCTATCTCGTGGACCCCTCGAGCACCCCCCGACCGACTTCTTTCACCTATATAAGCCTACGTACCCTAAAACCATTGAAAATCAAGATAGATCGGGAGTTCCGCCACCGCAAGCCTCTGTAGCCACCAAAAACCTCTCGGGAGCCCTTCCTGGCACCCTGCCGGAGGGGGGATCCATCACCGGTGGCCATCTTCATCATCCCGGCGCTCTCCATGACAAGGACGGAGTAGTTCACCCTCGAGGCTGAGGGTATGTACCAGTAGCTATGTGTTTTATCTCTCTCTCTCGTGTTCTCTCTCGTGTTCCCTCTATGGCACGATCTTGATGTATCCCGAACTTTGCTATTGTAGTTGGATATTATGATGTTTCTCCCCCTCTACTCTCTTGTGATGAATTGAGTCCCCTTTGAAGTTATCTTATCGGATTGAGTCTTTTATGAGAACACTTGATGTATGTCTTGTCGTGCTTATCTGTGGTGACAATGGGATATCATGTGCCTCTTGATGTATGTTTTGGTGACCAACTTGCGGGTTCCACCCATGAACCTATGCATAGGGGTTGGCACACGTTCTTGACTCTCCGGTAGAAACTTTGGGGCACTCTTTGAAGTACTTTGTGTTGGTTGAATAGATGAATCTGAGATTGTGTGATGCAAATCGTATAATCATGCCCACGGATACTTGAGGTGACAATGGAGTATCTAGGTGACATTAGGGTTTTGGTTGATTTGTGTCTTAAGGTGTTATTCTAGTACGAACTCTTGAATAGATTGATCCAAAAGAATAACTTTGAGGTGGTTTTGTACTCTACCATAATCTCTTCGTTTGTTCCCCGCTATTAGTGTCTTTGGAGTGACTCTTTGTTACATGTTGAGGGATTGTTATGTGATCTATCTATGTTATTATTGTTGAGAGAACTTGCACTAGTGAAAGTATGAACCCTAGGCCTTGTTTCCTATCATTGCAATACCGTTTACGCTCACTTTTATCGCTTGCTACCTTTCTGTTTTTATAATTTCAGATTACAAATACCTTTATCTACCATCCATATTGCACTTGTATCACCATATCTTCGCCGAACTAGTGCACCTATACAAATTACCATTGTATTGGGTGTGTTGGGGACACAAGAGACTCTTTGTTATTTGGTTGTAGGGTTGTTTGAGAGAGACCATCTTCATCCTATGCCTCCTACAGATTGATAAACCTTAGGTCATCCACTTGAGGGAAATTTGCTATTATCCTTCAAACATGTGCACTTGCAGGCCCAACAACATCTGGAAGAAGAAGGTTGTGTAGTAGACATCAAGCTCTTTTCTGGCGCCGTTGCCGGGGAGGTTGCTTGAAGGTATATCTTTAGATCTTGCAATCGAATCTTTTTGTTTCTTGTTTTATCACTAGTTTAGTTTATAAAAGAAAACTACAAAAAAATGGAGTTTAGTTTGTCTCATACGCTTCATCTTTTTAATATCTTTCGTGAGAATGATAGTAAGGAAAATTGTGCTCAAGTGCTAGAAGAAGAAATCTATAAAATGTTTGTCACTAAATGTTTGAATGATGAGCATGATTGCAATGTTGTTAGTATGAATTCCTTGAATATCCATGATACTAATGTTATGCAAAGTCACAAGCTTGGGGATGCTATGTTTGATGAATATGATATTTCTTTTGTCCCCCAAGTTTTGATGAGAATATTTGTTATGATGAAAGCATGCCTCCGATTTATGATGATTATATTGATGAAAGTGGGTTTGGAAGAGTGTCAACTTTAGGTAGTATTGATCCCACTATTTTGGAGGATATTGAATCGTATTCTGATGAATATGAAAGTGGATTTGGAAGAGTGTCAACTTTATTTAGTGATTCCACTATTTCGGAAGAGGTTCCAAATTATTATGAGAAGAAAGTTGCTATCTATGATGATTATTGTGATGAATTGTATGCTATTAACAATAATGATAACGATGAAACTTGTCATTATGATTTTAGTTTTCAATTGGATTATGCCTCACATGATAATTATTTTGTTGAGTTTGCTCCCACTACTATTCATGAGAAGAATTTTGCTTATGTGGAGAGTAGTAAATTTTCTATGCTGGTAGATCATGAAAAGAATGCTTTAGGTGCTGGTTATATTGTTGAATTCATTCATGATGCTACTGAAAATTATTATGAGGGAGGAACATATGCTTGTAGGAATTGTAATAATATCAAGTTTCCTCTCTATGTGTTGAAAATCTTGAAGCTATGCTTGTTTTGCCTTCCTATGCTAGTTGATTATTGTTCACATAAGTTGTTTGCTCACAAAATACCTATGCATAGGAAGTGGGTTAGACTTAAATGTGATAGTCATATTCTTCATGATGCTCTCTTTATGTTTCAATTCTTATCTTTTATGTAAGCATCATTGCCATCTTCATGCCTAGCTAAAAAGGCATTAAAGAAAAGCGCTTGTTGGGGGACAACCCAATATTTATCCTTACTGTTTTTGTGTGTTCACATGATTATGCTACTGTAGTAATCATGTTTTATAGCTCTTGTTTCAATAAAGTGCTAAGTAGAACCTTTGGGAAGACTTGGGTGAAGTTTATATGATCTTGCTGTAAAAAACAGAAACTTTTAGGCTCACGAGAATGGCTGCCATTTTTTACTGGAGAGTGCTTTTAGGTTTATTATTTTTGCAGGTGATTAATAGACAAATTAATCAGGTCCATCAATTTATTTCATAATTTTTGGGGTTCCAGAAGTATACGTTTGATACATATTCCTACAGACTGTTCTGTTTTTGACAGATTCTGTTTTCATTGTGTTGTTTGCTTTTGTTGATCAATCTATGGCTAGTATTAAGTGATATGAACCATAGAGAAGTTAGAATACAGTAGATATTACACCAATATGAATAAAGAATGAGTTCATTACAGTACCTAAGTGGTGGATTTATTTTCTTGTACTAACAGAGCTTACGGGTTTTGTTTTGAGTTTTGTGTGGTTGAAGTTTTCAAGTTTTGGGTAAAGATTTGATGGACTATGGAATAAGGAGTGGTAAGAGCCTAAGATTGGGGATGCCCAAGGCACCCCAAGTTAATATTCAAGGACAACCAAGAGCCTAAGCTTGGGGATGCCCCGGATGGCATCCCCTCTTTCGTCTTCGTTCATCGGTAACTTTACTTGGAGCTATATTTTTATTCGCCACATGATATGTGTTTTCCTTGGAGCGTCATTTTATCTTGTTAGTATTTGCTTGCTGTTATTTAGAATAATGTTTTGCATCTTTATTTTCAATAAAAATGTCAAGGATAGCCTTTGCCATGCTTATTTTGCTAGTATACATGTTGCTGTTTGAAAACAGAAAGTTTACCGTTGTTGCACAAATTCCCTAGAAAAGTCAGACAGTGGTATAATGTTGAATCTTTTTGCATATTAAGCTCTGATAAATTTATTACAGTGGGAATGTTCTCTCATAATTTTTGGAGTTAGGGAAGTATTGATACTCTTGCATTCTTTACAGACTGTACTGTTTTAGCAGATTGCTGTTATGTTTGCATTGTTTGCGTATGTTTGCTTGTCTAATGATTCTATTTGAGTATAGGAGTATTAAATATGAAGAGACATTTAGTATTAAATGTTGAATAATAATTTTAGTAATTTGTTACAGTAGAAAGTGATAAGGTTTTGCATTGGTTTATACTAACCTATCTCGTGAGTTCTTGTTGAGTTTGGTGTGGATGAAGCTTTTGATAAAAAGAGAAACCATGATATGAAAGGAATTAAGGAGACATATGTCGGCATTCTAGGAACGGGGGTCCCCAGACTTTCCTGCCTGCGGCCTGCGGCGTGGCTCAAGGGGCGGCCCAGCATGGCCCGTCTTCATCGGCATGAGTTCAAGACCCTCGCGAGGGGCCAAGCCTTGCGGGGCGGATGACAGGAGGCTTCCTCAGACACGGCCTCGTCAGGCTGGCTCACGAGGAGGCGGAGAGATCAAGGCGGGGTACCTCATGAGGTGCCCATGACGCAAGCCATGACGACCAAGGGCGCCAGGTGGGCGCCAGCCCGCGTAGTGTCCTTCTTTCCTCTTTGGTGCAAAGAGAGCAAGCGCAAGCGAGAGCATCAAGTAAATGCATCCATTTCGGTGCAACAAGACCAAGACCAGCAGAACGGCGGGATGGAGGTCATCGTGGAGCCCAAGCCGGCGTCACCACCAGAGCCTTTGGCAGGCAAGGACCAACTTTAGTCATCATAAGTGTACTAGATGTTCCCCTTCATAATAGCCAGTTGTTGGCGCCCTTCCCGCTCAATATTTGGGAAGAGGCCTAGGGAATTTCCCTATAAATAGGACTAGCCACCCACAAGGGAGGGAGATCGAGAAACCAATCGGATCCTCACCTAGAAACTAGTAGAGAGAGCGACTGAACCCCCCTAGCAGTTCATCGCACCAGCCAAGAACAGACCCTCGCGAGGCAGTTCTTCCTTGTACTGTTCAACATCAGCCCAAGAGGCAATCCACCACACCACACACTAGAGTAGGGTATTACACCACAATGGTGGCCTGAACCAGTATAAACTCTGAGTCTCTTGTGTTGTTCCTTTGATTGCTTAGTTCATAGCGAGGCGGTCAGGTGCAGGTAGGCAGAGGGCTAGATCTCCACGCGCACCCCAGTGCTCGAATCTAGAGGGTCCGCCGGAACCCGAAATCCGACATTTGGCGCGCCAGGTAGGGGTGCGCCGGAATTTGTGTTCCACCGCCTTGTTCTTCACCGACCATCGCGTCCATGGCAGACGCTCGTCGGGCCCGCGCCGAGTGCCGAGCCGCTCTCGCTTCCCGCATCGCCCAGACCGCCCCCGTCGGCGGCCACCCCCGCCGTTCCCCGTCGCCCGCCGTCAACGCCGCCACCGGCCTGG